>NC_059084.1:40161373-40466349 GCF_020497125.1 Mauremys mutica
TTAGGTTGGACATTAGGGAAAACCTCTTAACTCTCAGGATAGTTAAGCATTGGAATAAATTGCCGAGAGAGGTTGTGGAATCGCCATCACTGGAGATTTTTAAGAGCAGATTAGACAAACACCTGTCAGGGATGGTCTAGATAATACTTAGTCCTGCCATGAGTGCAGGGGACTGGACTAGTCCTACGATTCTATGATTCTATGATTAATATAGAAATAGGGCCCCTGTTGCACTTATATGGTGGTCACCATCTTGGCTGGTACCCTGTAGTTACACAGGGACCTCAAGAGATAAAGGCAGGAGTCCCTGCAGCTTGATCTAAAGAGTCAGGCTCGCTGGTAGGGGTGTGACAGACTCATGGGCTCTGGGGATTGGGCACAGAAGGGATTTGTAACACACGAAGACCAGTGGATATCTATGAGTGACTCTGTGCGGCTGCTTTATCTGAACTGAAATCACCTCGCATGCCCTGGAGCCCAGGGCTGCACAGACATTCCCACTAATCCCATGTCATTGTTATTGCAGTTTATTCTCAGGTACACACGGTCAGGGCCAATGAGAAGGGGGAGAAGCCACCACAAATTACCGGGGCCTGGTGGTCCGGAAGAGGGCCCGGGGCCCGACTTCCCCAGCTTCGTCAGCCCTGTTTAGCCGGTCCACCCTTGCTAAGGGGCCCAAAGTTTTTTTTCACTAGGGCCCGAACCCGCTCTCAGCTGCCTGCACACAGTCACTCAGATTCTCACACTCCAGAAGTGTGCAGGTAACCCAGGTTAACACAGTGTGGCTCCTTGTCCCCCTCTAGTGGTCAGAGCTTGTACAGCAGCTTATGAGTTTGCTATTGTCTCTGTACTAGTTCACTCAGTGATTGTAGCATAGGCAGTATGGGATCATGCTTGAAAATCGACAGGCCCTGTGTTCAAGCCCTATGTAGCTTCTATCAAGGGACATTGACATCTAGTGCCACACAACAGCATACAACCACTCCCTCCCCCCAAACTATTGCACAGCCCACATAAACACAAACACACACTAGTGTGTCTGCATGTAAACACACAATCGTGTTCAGGTCATGTACACATGCAAAACCACAACAGTGTCGAGTCTAGATTTACACTGGTATAATCAGCATGCAGCTCTAAAGGCTTAGTTGCAAAGTGAGAGGCAAGCCGTAACTCACAGCAGTGTGGTTGTCAACCAACAGTATTCATAGATTCCCAGGCCAGAAGGGACCATTGTGATCATCCAGTCTGACTTCTTGACCACAAAACTTGGTAAATGGTTCCAGTGGTTAAGAATTTACACCTTATTTGTACTCTGAATTTGTCTAACTTCAACTTTCAGTCTTTGGATCATGTTATACCTTTGGTTGCTAGACCGGAGAGCCCATTATGAAGTATTTGTTCCTGTGTAGGTACTTATAGACTGTGCTTAAGTTAGCTCTTTACGTTTTCTTTGTTAAGCTGAATAAATTCAGCTCCTTGGTATTCAAACGTACAGGTCAGATCCACAGCTTGTGTAAACTGGCATGACAGCATTGGCATCAATGAGCCCAGTCCCTGTCTGGTGTAAATGGATTTAGCTCCTTTGAAATCAGGAAGCCAGATCCCCATAGGGTGTAAATTCGCTAAGTGCTATCAAAATGAATAGAACTACACTGGTTTGCTAAGGATCTAGCCCTAAATGTTAAGGTCTGATTATTTTCTCACATATGCCCGTTTTATGCCAGTCTGACTCCTTTGATGCCACGTGGGACAGACTTCCAAGGTGAGCAGTGGGGACAAAATCCTAACTGGCTCCAAGACTGAGCTTGATAAGCTTATGGAGGGGATGACATGATGAGACTGCCTACAATGGTATGTGGCCCATCGGCAACTCCAAGTAGCAAAAATCCCCAACTCCTGGAGATGGGACACTAGATGGGGAATACAGTGAGTTACTACAAATAATTCTTTCCCAGGTTTCTACCTGGTGGGTCTTGCCCACATGCTCAAGGTGTAACTGATTGCCATATTTGGAGTCAGATTGGCAGAGACACTGGGGGATTTTCACCTTCCTCTGCAGCATAGTGCATGGGTCACATGCAGGTTTAAGCTAGTGTAAATGGTTAATTTTCTGTAATTAGAAGTGTTTACACCATGATTTCAGGATGTCAGTAATTCAGTCACAGGCTAAGTGTCTATTACAGGAGTGGGTGGGTGAGATTCTGCGACCTGCAATGTGCAGGAGGTCAGATTAGATTATCACAATGGTCCCTTCTGACCTTAACATCTCTGGGTCCTAATTTATACATAAAAGGGAAATAAGCTCCCATCCTTGCTTTCGAGTGTCCATGGAACAGGTGTAAGTGGCAACACAGTTTAATAGGCATTGCTTGGGCACAGAATGAAAGGCTGATTCTTCCCTCCCATGAAGTGCACACCAGCTTAACTCCAGGATTGGGTCAGATCTTTTGCTGATGTAAAGCAACCCAATTGCATTGACATCAGTGAAATTAATCTGGATTTGCACTGGGAGCAACTGAGAGCAGAATCTGGTCCACTTCTGCATAAATTGTGTTGTAATGGAAATAAATGACATGGACTGGGAGACACAAACTTAAAGAGTATTTATTGGAAAAAGACAGAAAATTAATTCTTGGTGAATAACTGCCCCCTAGTCAGTCTCCTCAATTAAGATTTGATCTCCTTGTTCCTCATGCTGTAGATGACCGGATTCATCATTGGAGACACCATGGAATAGAAAACAGCCACCACAAGGTGCAGACCTGATGCTGAGCAGGAGGTAGGTTTCAGGTAGGCAAAGATGCCAGTGAAAACAAACAAAGAGATCACAGGTTTCAGAGTAGCAGCCGTGTTAGTCTGTATCCGCAAAAAGAACAGGAGTACTTGTGGCACCTTAAAGACTAACAAATTTATTGAAGCATGAGCTTTCGTGAGCTACAGCTCACTTCTTCGGATGCATAGAATGGAACACACAGACAGGAGATATTTATACATACAGAGAACATGAAATGGTGGAAGTATGCATACCAACAGGAAGAGTCTAATCAATTGAGATGAGCTATCGTCAGCAGGAGGAAAAAAACTGTTTGAAGTGATAATTAAGATGGCCCATAGAAGGTGTGAGGAGAACTTAACATAGGGAAATAGATTCAATTAATGTAATGACCCAACCATTCCCAGTCTTTGTTTAGACCACAGGTAATTGTGTCTAGTTTGCATATTAATTCGAGTTCAGCAGTTTCTCTTTGGAGTCTGTTTTTGAAGTTTTTTTGTTGCAAAATTGCCACCTTCAAGTCTGTCACTGAGTGGTTAGAGAGGTTGAAGTGTTCTCCCACTGGTTTTTGAATGTTATGATTCCTGATGTCAGATTTGTGTCCATTTATTCTTTTGCGTAGAGACTGTCCAGTTTGGCCAATGTACATGGCAGAGGGGCATTGCTGGCACATGATGGCATATATCACGTTGGTAGATGTGCAGGTGTACGAGCCCCTGATGGCATGCCTGATGTGATTAGGTCCTATGATGGTGTCACTGGAATGGATATGTGGACAGAGCTGGCATCGGGCTTTGTTGCAAGGATAGGTTCCTGGGTTAGTGTTTATGTTGTATGGTGTGCGGTTGCTGGTGAGTATTTGCTTCAGGTTGGGAGGCTGTCTATAAGCGAGGACTGGCCTGTCTCCCAAGATCTGTGAGAGTGAGGGATCATCTTTAAGGATAGGTTGTAAATCCTTGATGATGCGCTGGAGAGGTTTTAGTTGGGGGCTGTAGGTGATGGCTAGTGGCGTTCTGTTATTTTCTTTTTTAGGCCTGTCCTGTAGTAGGTGGCTTCTGGGTACTCTTCTGGCTCTGTCAATCTGTTTTTTCACTTCAGCAGGTGGGTATTGTAGTTTTAAGAATGCTTGATAGAGATCTTGTAGGTGTTTATCTCTGTCCGAGGGATTGGAGCAAATACGGTTGTATCTTAGAGCTTGGCTGTAGACAATGGATCGTGTGGTGTGTCCGGGATGGAAGCTGGAGGCATGTAGGTAAGTATAGCGGTCAGTGGGTTTCCGGTATAGGGTGGTATTTATGTGACCATCGTTTATTAGCACAGTAGTGTCTAGGAAATGGACCGCTTGTGTGGATTGGTCTAGGCTGAGGTTGATGGTGGGATGGAAATTGTTAAAATCACGGTGGAATTCCTCGAGGGTTTCTTTTCCATGAGTCCAGATGATGAAGATGTCATCAATGTAGCGCAAGTAGAGTAGGGGCGTTAGGGAACAAGAGCTAAGGAAGCGTTGTTCTAAGTCAGCCATAAAGATGTTGGCATACTGAGGGGCCATGCGGGTACCCATAGCAGTGCCACTGACTTGAAGATATATATTGTCCCCAAATGTGAAATAGTTGTGGGTGAGGACAAAGTCACAAAGTTCAGCCACCAGGTTAGCCGTGATATTATCGGGGATACTGTTCCTGATGGCTTGTAGTCCATCTTTGTGTGGAATGTTAGTGTAGAGGGCTTCCACGTCCATAGTGGCCAGAATGGTGTTTTCTGGAAGATCACCGATGGATTGTAGTTTCCTCAGGAAGTCAGTGGTGTCTCGAAGATAGCTGGGAGTGCTGGTAGCATAGGGCCGGAGGAGAGAGTCCACATAGCCAGACAATCCTGCTGTTAAAGTGCCAATGCTTGAAATGATGGGGCGTCCAGGATTTCCAGGTTTATGGATCTTGGGTAGCAAATAGAATACACCTGGTCGGGGTTCTGGGCATGTGTCTGAATAGATCTGTTCCTGTGCTTTCTCAGGGAGTTTTTTGAGCAGATGGTGTAGTTTCTTTTGGTAATCATTAGTGGGATCAGAGGGTAATGGCTTGTAGAATGTGGAGTTAGAGAGCTGCCTGGCAGCCTCTTGTTCATATTCCGACCTATTCATGATGACGACAGCACCTCCTTTGTCAGCCTGTTTGATTATGATGTCAGAGTTGTTCTTGAGGCTGTTGATGGCGTTGTGTTCAGCACGGCTTAGGTTGTGGGGTAAGTGATGTTGCTTTTCCACAATTTCAGCCCGTGCACGGTGACGGAAGCAATCTATGTAGAAGTCCAGTCTGTTGTTTCGACCCTCAGGAGGAGTCCATGCAGAATCCTTTTTATTATAGCGTTGGTAGGAACAGACTCCAAAGAGAAACTGCTGAACTCGAATTAATATGCAAACTAGACACAATTACCTGTGGTCTAAACAAAGACTGGGAATGGTTGGGTCATTACATTAATTGAATCTATTTCCCTATGTTAAGTTCTCCTCACACCTTCTATGGGCCATCTTAATTATCACTTCAAACAGTTTTTTTCCTCCTGCTGACGATAGCTCATCTCAATTGATTAGACTCTTCCTGTTGGTATGCATACTTCCACCATTTCATGTTCTCTGTATGTATAAATATCTCCTGTCTGTGTGTTCCATTCTATGCATCCGAAGAAGTGAGCTGTAGCTCACGAAAGCTCATGCTTCAATAAATTTGTTAGTCTTTAAGGTGCCACAAGTACTCCTGTTTTTTAAAGAGATCACAGTGAGGTGAGGGAGGCAGGTGGAGAAGGCTTTATGCCGGCCCTGCTCAGAGGGGATTCTCAGCACTGTGTTGAAGATCTGAACATATGACACCACTATATATATATATATATATATATATATATAAAACTTAAGACTATGCATGCACTGAAGATGAGAGCCCCAATTTTACTGAGCTACAATTCAGAGCAGGTGAGCTTCAGGAGCTAGAGCATTTCACAGAAGAACTGATCCACCATGTTACCTCCACAGAAAGTTACTGCAACTCTGTTCCCGGTGTGCAGTGCAAAAAATTCCACTGATCCAGGCACTGGCTGCCATTTGGACACACAGTCTCCTGTTCATCACACTCTCATAGTGGAGTGGTTGGCACATGGCAACATATCAGTCATACGCCATGACGGTGAGTAAGGCAAGATCAGCTGCAATGAATACTATGAAGAGAAAGACTTGGGTGACACATCCGGGATAAGAAATCAACCTGGTGTTCATGAGGGAGTTGGCCATGGATTTGGGGATGCTGACAGAGATGGAACTGAGGTCTAGGATGAACAGGTTCACCCGGAAGAAGTACATGGGGGTGTGAAGATGGTGGTCGAGGGCTGTGGTTGAGATGATGAGAAGATTCCCCATCAGAGCTGCCAGGTAAATCACCAGAAATGCCACAAAATGTAAAATCTGCAGTTCCAGAATGTCAGAGAATCCCAGAAGAAGGAACTGGGTGAAGGTGGTGTAGTAGGACATTTTCTTCCTCAGAACATTGTGTGCTGCCTCTAGAGGGAAGAAGAAGGACAATAGTGAGGATTACATCAGTAAAATAAATCTCCTTTTGTGAAAGCCATATTAGTTCATTTGAGTGAGATCATGGGCTTGTGCAGATTGGTGTAATATGGAAAGGGGAATGCAGGAGCCATTGAGTCCAGTGGAGTTAGTCCAGATTTACACTGGGCAGTGAGAGGAGAGTCAGGCCCATTGACCGAATGAAGCTGAAGGAAAACAGAGTAAGCACCATTTGCTTTGTAGGGGTCTGTAAACCTTTCCATTCAAACAAGTGTAAAGTTAGGTGAATCTTATCTTCATTTCATAGAGGGGGGGAAATGAAGACAAGAGGGCTAGAATCTTCTGTTAGATACGCAAATTTAATCTGGGGTAATGTCACTGAAAGCAGTGGAATTACTTTGTGTTTACACTAATGCAAATGGGAGTAGCATCTACCATGGAGGTGAAAGAGCTCACTCACGATTATACAATGACTGAGCTGTAGAATCAGGAACAGAAACCAGGAGGAATCCTGAATCCCAGTCAACTATTCTAGCCATGACCCAATACTATCTCCCCCAAACAGAATAAGGCTGCTTTCTCACTTCTATAACATATAGCACCCCATTGCCTCACTGCTCTCCCAGAGGCAGGATTTGAACCCAAGAGTCCTGATACTGCCCAGCCCCTCTCATAATCATTAGATTACATTCTAACACCAGAGTTGGGAATAGAGCCAAGGAGCCCTGACTCCAATCCACCCACCCTAATCACTACACCATACTGTTCCATTGTTAAAAAAATGTAGAAATACTGCACAGTGCTCTTATTAGCAGAAACTGTATTAGTACATAAGAACTTAAGAACAGCCATATTGGATCAGACCAAAGGTCCATCTAGCCCATTATCCTGTCTTCCAACACTGGCCAATGCCAGGTGCCCCAGAGGACATGAACAGCACAGATAATCACCAAGTGATTCATCTCCTGTCACCCATTCCCAGCTTCTGGCAAATACAGGCTAAGATATTAGGGGTTTTTCCCTTCATCCTGCTCTGGTTCTTTGCTACACAGACAGAAAGCAGAAGATGGGAAGTCTGAAGTGAATACAATGTGATGTTTATTGGAGTTAATCAAGCAAACATATCAATAGTTCTATATGCCGCAGAGCCGTCCCTGTGTCCCCTTCACCTTACTTAGCAGGCGAAATTACACTTGCAGTGCACACCCCTAGTCACACCCCTTACTATTTATGGTCATGTTCCATTTTGGAGGGTTGTGAGTCTCAGGGGTTCAGTACCACCTCTTTTGTATCTCATGGGAGGGGTAAGGAGTGAGGTTGTGCTTTGGTCAGGGACAGGCATTTCTTTGGTTTTAGTGTTTCTTATACATTCCACCCAACTCCCCTGACCACTCTCGACTGGTTGCTTGACCTTATCTTGGGATAGGAGTTGAAGGAGGACTGTCCTTCAAGTGTACAATTGTATATTAAACTCCTACTATGCCCAGCAACACATTAGCTGTATCTCTTATCTCTTGTCACCCCATCTGCTTGTAGGCAGATATAACACGCTGTGTCTTTGTTCTTTGTTCACACATGTTAGTAAAGATATAAAAATATCAAATGGGGCAAACAAGACCCAAACTTCTATCTCAGTCAAATATACAGGCCTGAATAGTACATTATCATCACTAACACTCCTAACAATCTCCTAACTGGTAGGATGAAAATACCTCAATACTATGAGGGTGAGGCAGTTAAGATAGGGTAAAAGAGGAAGAAGTTATTCATGCATATCCATGATGAACAGGAAGGCCTATACATTTCTAGCATGGGTAGGCTCATTGGAATTCTCAATCGGCATTCTAGAGTCAAACTAGAATCTGTCTCAACCCTTCCAGAGCTCTCAAAGTGTACAGTGAATATACCCTAGGTAATGATGCCGGACATTATTACAGGATGTATTATTGTTCCTTACATGTTTGGATTATTTTACTTTCAAAACAAATCATAGTGATAATGAAAATGCTGCAGTCCCAAAATCTCTTCCCAGTGCATTAGTGTTATTGTCACTGACGTGCACAATAGGACTCCCAACTAAACAGTAATACTGATAATACTCAACCTGATCTTGGGACAAGAAACTAACTAATTCAATTTTTAAATGGGAACACTAAATAATTTGGCTGATCAATACCTAATCAATAGGTCAGACAACACAAGATGTTATACAGAGGCCTATACTTTGGAGTATGTGCTTCCTTATCCATCTCTATACATAAATAATGCAGAGAGTGCTGTCCCTGGATTCTATGGCATTCCACCACCTGGGTGTTTTAGAGGTGACACCAGACTTGCAGTTGTTGGTCTTGTGTGGAGCAGCACAAATTCATATCTCAGGTAAACTTCTCTGGCAACATTAACTCCAGATGGTGATGAGCCCTTTTATATCAGGACTGGATTTGGCTCACTGGGTGCTACAGCACCACTATGTTTTGGTTGTTGGAGGAGTTGCTCAGATGTTCTCTCTGCCCTTTGTCAACAATTAGGTTTCTGGGACGTTGGTGTGTCCATGCCTTTTGACACCACCCTGCAGAGTAGAATAGAAAGAGATCACCATTGACAGGGGTTGCATTGGAGTAAGGATGCCGGGTCACTGCCCAGATCATCAGTTCTATTTAGATCACTACTGCTGAGATTTTCAAAGCTGCCTTGACAATTGGGATGCCAGTTCCCATTAATTTCATTCAGAACTGAGTATACAAAATCTTCCAAGTGGCTTTGCAATTTCAGCCCGAAAGACTAGAGAAAGGTCAAAAACACTTTTGCTGAGCCCCTCCAGATATCAAGAGCTTTCTAAAATGCAGCTATGTCCAGATATGAGTTTAACCCCTCCCCATCTTTTTAAACTGATCCAAACACACACATCTGGACCAAACACCTAAGAACAATGAGGTTTCCAAAATGTAGGTTTGCTCTCATGTCAGTGAGATAAGGGCTTTGCTTATTTTTGCCTCTGTCTTCACAAACAAGGTCAGCTCCCAGACTGCTGCACTGGGCAGCACAGCATGAGAAGGAGGTGACCAGCCCTCTGTGGAGGAAGAAGGGTTTGGGACTATTTAGAAAAGCATAATGAGCACAAATCCATGAGGCCAGATGCCCTGCATCCAAGGGTGCTAAAGGAGTTGGCGGATGTGATTGCAGAGCCATTGACCATAATCTTTGAAAACTCATGGTGATCGGGGAAGGTCCTGGATGACTGGGAAAAGGCTAAGGTAGTGCCAATCTTTAAAAAAAGGAAGAAGGAGGATCCAGAGAACTACAGCCAGTCAGCCTTACCTCAGTCCCTGGAAAAATCATGGAGCAGGTCCTCAAGGAATCAATTCTGAAGCACTTAGAGGAGAGGAAAGTGATCAGGAACAGTGAGCATGGATTCACCAAGGGCAAGTCTGCCTGACTAACCTAATTGCCTTCTATGAGGAGATAATTGGCTCTGTGAATGTGGGGAAAGAAATGTATGTGTTATTCCTTGACATAAGCAAAGCTTTTGATACGATCTCCCACAGTATTCTTGCCGGCAAGTTAAAGAAGTATGGGCTGGATGAATGGACTATAATGTGGATAGAAAGCTGGCTAGATCGTCAGGCTCAATGGGTAGTGATCAATGGCTTGATGTCCAGTTGGCAGCCGGTATCAAGTGGACTGCCCCAAGGCTCTGTCCTGGGGCTGGTTTTGTTCAATATCTTCATTAATGATCTGGAGGATGGCATGGACTGCACTCTCAGCAAGTTTGCAGATGGCACTAAACTGGGAGGAGTGGTAGATATGTTGGAGGGTAGGGATAGGATACAGAGGCACCTAGACTAATTAGAGGATTGGGTTAAAAGAAACCTGATGAGGTTCAAAAAGGACAAGTGCAGAGTCTTGCACTTAGGATGGAAGAATCCCATGCACCACTACAGACTAGGGTATCGAATGGCTAGGCAACAATTCTTCAGAAAAGGACATAGAGGTTACAGTGGACAAGAAGCTAGAGTGTGCCCTTGTTGCCAAGAAGGCCAACAGCATTTTGGGCTGTATAAGTAGGGGCATTGCCAACAGATTAAGGGATGTGATTATTCCCCTCTGTTCGACATTGGTGAGGTGTCATCTGTACTGTGTCCAGTTTTGGGCCCCACACTACAAGAAGGATGGGGAAAAATTGGAAAGAGTCCAATGGAGGGCAACCAAAATGATTAGGGGGCTGGAGCACATGATTTATGAGGAAAGTCTGAGGGAACTAGTATCAGAGGGGTAGCCGTGTTAGTCTGGATCTGTAAAAGCAGCAAAGAATCCTGTGGCACCTTATAGACTAACAGACGTTTTGCAGCATGAGCTTTCGTGGGTGATTACTCACTTCATAGGATGCAAGTAGTGGAAATTTCCAGGGGCAGGTACATATATGCAAGTAAGAAGCAAGCTAGAGATAAGGAGGTTAGTTCAATCAGGGAGGATGAGGCCCTGTTCTAGCAGTTGAGGTGTGAAAACCAAGGGAGGAGAAACTGGTTCTGTAGTTGGCAAGCCATTCACAGTCTTTGTTTAATCCTGAGCTGATGGTGTCAAATTTGCAGATGAAATTTCTGAGGGAACTGGGGTTGTTTAGTCTGCAGAGGAGAAGAGTGAGAGGGAGATTTGATAGCTACTTTCAACTACCTGAAGGGGGGACTGCAAAGAGGATGGAGCTAGACTGTTCTCAGTGGTAGAAGATGACAGAACAAGGAGTAATGGTCTCAAGTTGCAGTGGGGGACGTTTAGGTTGTATATTATGTAGCTGTCGCACAACTGTACCAGGAGGCACTCTAGACAGCTGCAGTCCACAGGGCCCTGGGCTGGAACCCGGAGTAGAGTGCGGGCCCAGGTTCCCCCCAAACCTCCCAACTCCTGATTAGACACAGGAGGAATTGACCTGGACTGTGGCTTCTACCAGTGGGGAAGGTCTCTGGGCTGTTTCCTGACCCACAGGGTAAATCTCTGAGGCAAGCAAATCCACCAATAACCGCAGGACCCACCAAGGTAGAGAAGGAACTTTTTCACAAATAGGGAGGTTGTGCAATCTCCTTTCTTAGAGGTTTTTAAGGTCAGGCTTGACAAAGTTCTGTCTGGGATGATTTAGTTGGGAATTGCTCCTGCTTTGAGCAGGGAGTTGGACTAGATGACCTCTTGAGGTCCCTTCCAACCGTAATATTCTATGGTTCTATGACCATCTCACTTCAAGATGACAACAAGAATCCGGTCTCATGTTGATAAAGGATGAATGGTTATTCTGTCATGGATATCTGACAATCAATCCTAACTGGACACATTTGAAAATGAGGTCCCTTTGAAAATTTCAACTGAGCACCTTATAAAGTGGGAACATACCCAGCCTCAGAGTTTACAAATGAGCCCCCTCTTTATCTTTGCCAAAGAAAACCACCAGAAACATCATCCCGGGGCGTGGCAGTGCTCAACATTGAGCCTCACGTTCACCTCTGAGTGCCTAAGAACCGTTCCCCCTCTAGGCCACTCATGGAAACATTCCCAGACACATCAAAGCTCCCTGAATACAACCTGATGGATTCATGGTGACTTGCCTGAAATGCACTGGAGAGTTTTGTCTAGTTTCCAGAGAACAAGTGTGCCCATCACACCTGCATCCACAATAATTGCAATAATATTCTCCCTTCTGCTCTGTTACTGTGGAAAGGTCCAGGGGCATGAAGAAGGGAATCCTCAGTCAGACATTATTTAAGTCTGGATATCCAGACAACTTGTTTCCAAGAGTTTTAAAAAAGTTGTCTGCAGAGCTCACTGGATTATTAATGTTTCATTGTAGTGAGTCTTGGAACACAGGGGAAGTTCCAGAACACTGGAAATAATAAGTTGGGTTGATAAAGAGATGGATGTTGATGTAATATATTTAGACAGTTGGAAGGCATTTGAGGTGGCACTGTGTGACATTTTGCAAGGATTGGTTCCTGGCCCAACAGAATATTTTTATCAGTGACCTGGAAGAAAACATAAATCATAACTCATAAAGTTTGCAGGTAACACAAAAATTGGGGGATTGGTAAATAATGAAGGGGATGGGCCGCTGATACAGAGTTATCTGGATCAGTTGTTAAATGGGACATGCAAACAATAAGAATATAAGAAAGGGAATGACCATAAGAAGGAATGAACAGAACAGGTAATCATCAAATGATCCATCCCCTGTCGCTCATTCCCAGCTTCTGGCAAACAGAAGCTAAGGACACTATTCCAGCCCATCCTGGCTAATAGCCATTGATGGACCTATCATCCATGAATTTATCTAGTTCTTTTTTTAACCCTGTTATGGTCTTGGCCTTTACAACATCCTCTGGCAAGGAGTTCCACTGGTTGAATATGTGTTGTGTGAAGAAATATTTCCTTTTATTTCTTTTAAACCTGCTGCCTATTAATTTCATTTGGTGGCCCCTAGTTCTTGTGTTATGATTAGTAGTAAACAACACTTCCTTATCTACTTTCTCCATACCAGTCATGATTTTATAGGCCTCAATCATATCTCCCATTGATTTATACAGGGGCTGCTCTAGGCACCAGCAAAGCAAGCAGGTACTTGGGGCAGCCCATTTGCAGGGGCGGCAGCCAGCAGGGATCCAGCCTGGGAGCTGAGAACAAACAGGGGGCTCTGGGAGCTGTAGTTCCTTAGTTAGCTCCCTGCCTATAGAGGCAGCCCTGGAGGAGGGAAAGAACTACATTTCCCAGCATTCCCTTGGCCGCTATGACCAGGAAAGGGAGAGGGAGGGAGTATGGGAACTGAAACCTCATGCTGCAGCTTGCTGTGAATGGAGAGCTCACTGCTAGAGCGGGGTGGCCCTGTGAACGGGGACAAGTGTGCCCAAGAAGTAGAAGGCTTTGGCCAAGGTATCCCCTTCAGAAGACATCCCCAGACTGGCTTAGGGATACTGGTGTGACCTCCTCTTGCAGCCCCCAAAGAAGGAACTGGAGGGACTAAATGGACAGTGCCCCTCTCTATCTGAAGCCTAGCAAGGGAGGTATGTGGATCCCACTAGAATTTAAAATGAAAAGTAAGGGAGGAGAGGCTCTATTAGAGGACTTCAGCAGCTTTAGATACAGTACCAGGCATGTAGGAGGATTTCCACTTCTGAGCCATGGAAGCAGAAATTGACTTTTCCTTTCCAGATTTAGCTAATATTCAGAAAGGGAATCTAGCACCTGCCTTCCAGATTTGAACACCTCAAAATTCAGGAGTGCTCAAGCTCAATTTGGACAGCGTTACTTCATTTCTCCCAAATCAAATATATTGATCCACTGTAATTTGCTGTAGAAAAAGTAGGATAAAATTGAGCAAGAAATGCTTCCAGTGGTTTTTAGGACTGGAATTGCGATTTTCAACAGCCATTGCCTTTTTTTTTAGATGTATTTGTTTAAAAGGAAGACAGTGATATTGCATTGACAAATTCCCCATAGAAACAAAGAGTGGAACAAAAGAATAATAAAGGCACCTCAACTTTTCCTCATTTATGTAGGACAGTCTTATAATATGCATCCAGATATCCTCCAATCACACAAGCCGAAAATTGTTCCACTTTACTGCAGTTCTGTAACCATATGGGAACCAATCCTATCTGTGTTCTGTGCACATCCAAAATTCCTGCTGAATGACCCGCCCTTGGAGCGAGTTACCAGTGACCCTGAGACAGCAGGAGGGTGCAGGTTGGGGGCAGAGCCCAGGGCTGGGGCGGCAGGGGGGTGGGGGAGGTCACTGGTGGGGGGGAAAGGGGGAAACCCCGTGCTGGGGTGGCAGGGGTGTGGGTGTAGGGAGAGAACCCAGGGCTGGGGCAGCAGGGGAGTGCGGGGGGGGGGGAAGGGCAGGGGAGCCCAATGCTGGGGTGGGGGGCAGCAAAATTTTTTTTTTTTGGTTGGGGAAGCAAAACATCTAGAGCTGGCCCTGGATTTATATAGAGGCAATATTATATTTTCTGTTCTATTATCTATCTCTTTCTTAATTATTCCCAGCATTCTGTTAGCTTTTCTGACTGCCACTGCACAGTGAGTGCATGTTCTCAGAAAACTATCCACAATGAGATCAAGATCTCTTTCTTGAGTGGTAACAGCTAATTTAGACCACATAATTTTATATTTATAATTGGGATTATGTTTTCCAATGTGCATTACTTTACATTTATCAACATTACATTTCATCTGCCATTTTGTTGCCCAGTCACCCAGTTTTGAGAGATCCTTTTGAGTCTGCCTGGGTCTTAACTATCTATAGTAATTTTGTATCATCTGAAAATGTTTATCCCTTTTTCCAGATCATTGATGAATATGTTGAATAGGACTGGGCCCAAAACAGACCCCTGGGGGACACCACTATTTACGTCTCTCCATTCTGAAAACTGACCATTTATACCTACCCTTTGTTTCCTATCTTTTAACCAGTTACCAATCAATGGGAGCACCTTCCCTCTTATCCCATGGCAGATTACTTTGCGTAAGAGTCTTTGGTGAGGGACCTTGTCAAAGGCTGTCTGAAAATCTAAGTACACTATATCCACTGGATCCCCTTTGTCCACAAGCTTGTTGACCCCCTCATAAAATTCTAGTAAATTGGTGATGCATGATTTTCCTTAACTAAAACATGTTGACTCTTCCTCAACAAATTATGTTCATTTATATGTCTGACAATATTGTTCTTTATTATAGTTTCAATCAATTTGCCCGGTACTGAAGTCAGGCTTACAGGCCTGTAATTCCTCAGATCACCTCTGGAGCCCTTTTAAAAAGTTGGCATCATATTAGCTATCCTCCAATCATCTGGTACAGAAGCTGATTTAAATGATAGGTTACAGACTACAGTTAGTAGTTCTGCAATTTCACATTTGAATTCTTTCAGAACTCTTTGGTGAATACCATCTGGTCCTGGTGACTTATTGCTGTTTAATGTATCAATTTGTTCCAAAACCTCCTCTAATGACACCTCCGTCTGGGACAGTTCCTCAGATACATAATCTGAAAAGAATGGCTCAGGTTTGGAAATCTCCCTCACATCCTCAGCCATGAAAACTGATGCTAAGAATTCATTTCGTTTCTCTGCAATGGCCTTATCATCCTCGAGTGCTCCTTTAGCACCTCGATCGTGCAGTGGCCCACTGGTTGTTTAGCAGCTTCCTGCTTCTGATGTACTTAAAAAAAATTGCTATTACTTTTTGAGTCTTTGGCTAACTGGTCCGCAAATTCTTTTTTGGTCTTTCTAATTGGAATTTTACACTTCATTTGCCAGTGTTTCTGCTCCTTTCTATTTTCCTCACTAGGATTTAACTTCCACTTTTTAAAGGATGCCTTTTTGCCTCTCACTGCTTCTTTTACTTTGTTGTTTAGCCACTGTGGCTCTTTTTTGGTTCTTTTATTATGTTTTTTTTAATTTGGGATATACATTTGAGTCTTTATTATTGTGTCTTCGAAAAAGTTTCCATGCAGCTTGCAGAGATTTCACATTTGGCACTGTACCCTTTAATTTCTGTTTAACTAACTTCCTCATTTTTGAGTAGTTCCCCTTTCTGAAATTAAATGCTACAGCGCTGGTCCACTGTGGTGTTTTTCCTGCCACAGGGATACTAAATTTAATTATATTATGGTCACTATTACCAAGTGGTCCAGCTATATTCATCTATTGGACCAGATCCTCTGCCCCACTTAGGACTAAATCAAGAATTGTCTCTCCTGTGGTGGGTTCCAGGACCCATTTAAGGTGTCAAGAAACTTTATCTCTGTATTCCGTCCTGAGGTGATATATATCCAATCCATATGGGGATATCTGAAATCCCCCATTATTATTATTGAGGGTTTTTTTTATTTTAATATCCTCTTTAATCTCTCACAGCATTTCACTGTCACTATCGCCATCCTGGTCAGGTGTTCAGTAGTATATCCCCAATGCTATGTTTTTATTATTCAAGCATGGAATTACTATCCATATAGATTCTATGGTACGGTTTGGTTCATTTAAGATTTTTATTTAATTTGATTCTAAGCTTTCTTTTACATATAGTGCCACTCCCCCACCAGCACGACCTGTTCTGTCATTCTGATATATTTTGTACCCTGGTGTTACTGTGTCCCATTGATTATCCTCATTCCACCAAGTTTCTGTGATGCCTATTATATCAATATCCAATATTATACAGGATATTATATCAATATTAATTTTGATATGGCTAAATGTAAATGTTTAGGAACATCTAGAAACAAAGAATTAGGCCTACTTACAGAATGGGGAACTCTATCCTTTGATTTGGGGGTTGTGGAGATACTCAGCTGAACATGAACTTCCAATACAATAGATGTGAATGCAATCCTTTGATGTGGAAATAAGGGACTCTCAGTTAGGAGTAGAGATGTTGTTTTACCTGTATATTTGGCAGTGGTGCTACTACTGCTGGAATACTCTTCTCCTCTCCACAGTTCAAGAAATTGTACATAAATTGGAGTGGGTTCAGAGAAGAGCCATGAGACTGATTAAAGGATTGGAAAAATGCCATTTATTGGTAGACTCAAGGAGCTCAATCTATTAAGTTTAACAAAGGTAAAGTTAAGGGGTGATGTGTCAGAAAAGTTTTGTTTTGTTTTGCTTTCTTTTGTTTTTCCTCCTAAAAACTCTCTTCAGCTAAAGGGAAAGAGGCTAGGGAATGTTGTTAGAATAAAAGTGTTACTTAATGTTCTAAATTACATATGCTTTAAGGAGCTGAATTCCCATTTTCAAAAGTGCCCCAATAATTTCCTAGCGGCACCTAAATATCTTTAAAACTTGGCCTTAGTAACTTGGGAGTCTAAGGACTTCTTTACGCTTTTAGCACTACAGCAGTATAGCTGCAGCCTAGTCCATGTCTTTTTAGAGAACCTTCAGCGTTAGCATTTGCCATCTTGTTAATATTAAGACAATATTTGCAATAATTATTTTGAGCGCTATTTGCAAATGTTGACTTTTTTTTGGTCCCAATCCTGAAAAGTGACGCATCTCGGCAGACTTCTCTGTCTTGAAGTTCTCAGACTATTTTTTAAAGCACGTGGACTGCACATCAGTAGAGAGATTGTGTTGTGGAAGGTTCCTCTCTCATTTGTGATCCTCTGCCTCTCCATCCAGATGAAATTATGGGGACTACCCACCTTGCCCATTCAACATCACATAACATCCCAGCACAAGCTACAGAAATTGTTCATATGGAAATGTGACATTAGGATACCATTAGTAACTGAATTAAGGGTTAAGAACTGTAGACCTAGCTCAGAACCCCAACTAGAGGAGTCATGGAATTACAGCAGAATCTCAGTTTTTTAATTTTTCTATTCTTCATGCACTGGAAAGCTAGAAAACAAGCCATAACTAAGATGATAGCAAATGTAACAAATACAACATCTGCCTGAGTCTGCAGAGAACCTGATACAGTGAAAATGTTAACTCCAGATGCGGAGTTAACTCTATCACATGGATCAATTCTGGGAGATACAACCCAAGTTTTTACAGATATGCCACCACTTCTCCCCACTCTTTCTGGGATTACCTCTGAAGTTGCCTGCCTCATGCTGGAGTAGGTGCTTTCTCTGGGTGAGTGTCTGTGACTGGGCCTTTCCCCGTTCTCTGATCCCTCACAATCCCTGTTATGTTATCTAGCTGCCACAGACCTAATGTATATATATTCATCAGCCAATCTCCCAGCTGGGTGCCCACCTCACACATTTCTATGAACCATGATCTCAAGATCTTAGACTATTTCAGGGTTATTAAAATGGGATGGAGGTTCTAAGCAATAAGAATCTCAAATACAGAAACAAACATAAAACTAGGGATCATGGTACAGACACTCAGGTCACGTCAACTGGAATAGCTCCATAGCACTAGGCAAATTTACACCATCTGGGCATCTGGCCTCATTGACTCCAATGGTACTGTGACAGATTTACACAAAGTATGTGTGTGGGCAGGACTGATGTACAACAGATATGGATCTGGCCCCTTTGACTCCAATGGCGCGACAGCTGATTTACACCACATGGGGATCTGACCCTTCTTATTGGTTCGGTCTCTCTGACATACCTACAATCAGTGTGAAATAAAAAGTTTTAAGGTGGCATACAGCATCACACCTGCAGTGTAAAGTGCCTTTTATTTTTGTGTTCGTGTTCATAGAATTTCTGAAAGAAAGAAAGAAAGAAGGAAAGAAAGAAAGAAAGCCAGGCCATCCATCCCTATAAAAGTTGAAATTCAGATACAGAAAAATCTCTGCAATACTGAATTCCTCAGAAGTTCTGTCCCTAGTGGAAATGAATTGTTCCTAGGCCTTAAAAGTTACACTCTGGCAATTAATCCCATGGGGCAAAGAGCTAAGAACATGCCAACTGGATAGAAACTTTTGTCTTTCATTCAGTTCATATTCATGGGCAAATAAAATGGATTTGAAATTGTTTTAGGGGACATATCCCCGGTTGGTGTAAATCAGCAGTAGGGCCAGTGGAGTTAATGGTGAAAACTGACATAGCTTCATCACTTTTTTAGGGCCAGATCCCCAGCTAATGTAAAACAAAATACCTCCACTGAAATCAAAGGGCCACATCTCCACTTGGTGTAAAAAGCCCTAACTCCTCTGAACTCAATGGAACCGTGTCAATTTACACCATTTTAGGACATTACACTGAGCTTTTAGTGTTTGCCTCCAGGTACCTCTTAGTGACCAACATCAAACAGCCAGAGCAGCCTCAGCTGTGGGTTCCTGTGGTGGCTGCATCCCAAGAGCTGCTGACGAAATGCAGGAGAGAAAAAAGTTTCTACTCCCCCAGAGCTGTTTATGTGGCATTAATGAAGGAACAGGTTATTCCAGGCCTGCTGGGGCTCTGGTGCCACTGGGCTCTGAGCTGTTGTAGGTCACATGTCTGTGCTACCAATATATATTCTATTCTGCAATCCCGTTGGGATGCCACATGGGACTCAGTCCTGCCTTGTTTTTAATCCAGGGTCCTTTCAGGAATGCTGCCATCATGTGAGATTCAGGCTGGGTGCTCTTCCTCCTCTATGGTGGCAGCTTGTCAAGGTGGATTGTTCCTGAGGTGAGATCAGATTCAGCTATTTAGCTCCAGACAAGGTATATCCTGGGCTATGACTGTGTCTGAATCCTGCGAAGGCAAGGATCAATTTCAGAGATGGGAGGGATTTCCAATCCCCAATCCCATTTACTCCTTCACATTTCAGCCAAGCCTGCCCAAAGAGGGGAGCACCCATCTGTGGAATGGGTCCCCATCTGCTAGGAACTGCAGAGAGACCCAGCAACTCAGTGAATATTGCGAAGAGACTGGGAGAAAGCAGCTGGATAACATAGTGATGAGTCATTATCGACAGGTGTAAAGACAGACAGTGACAGAAGAATCCTGGCAGTGGACTGCCCAATGCTTCAGAGGCTGGGAAACAGCCCACAAAGACCAACACTGTAAGTCTGCTATTTCAGTTAAATATGTTTGGGTGCTAATATACTGGAGCAATGTAATACCAGAACTATGAGTTACAATTGGAACTCTGAAACTTTTACTATCATTTAATCAAATATCTAGAGCTACTCCTTTTTTTCCAGCATAAAAATTTCTCTTTTCATTGAAATTGTAGAAACCAAGCCATTTTTTGGTTTTGTGAATCGAGAACCAAACAGGTACTGGTAAAAAATGCTGAAAACTAAAAAATTTTCATTGAGTTTTTTTAAAAAAAAGAAAAAACATTCCAATGGATACATTGATTTTAAGGATAGCACAGACCTATCACATTTATTTTTCAATTTAAAGCCCACTTTTCCTTTGAAATAATTTAAACAGAAAATATCTGAATTCCCCATATTGAAAACTAATATTTAAGCCAGTGGGCCAGCGCTGATATGGTAGAATAACGCCCTCTGTTCCAATCACGTTTATTGCTCTTTCAGAAAGATTCTTGCAGAATGGTAAAACTGAGGAAGCGGCAATGTTAGTATCCTCAGACTATGTTCTATACATAAAGGCATCTTTAAACTGAGGCACGGAGAGCTGAAGCCCCCAGCCAAAGCTTGTCTCTGCTCAATGACATAGAAGAGGGCAATGTGGCTAGACCCCAGATCTCCTGTTCTAGCACCGTATCCTCTGTCCCACACTGATGCCCGCTAACCAGAAATACTCTTAACAGGTGGACAGCATAGAAACATAGTAAGACAGAGCCTGTGTCCCGGAGAGCTTCCAACTGGAGTAGGCAGGACAGAGAAAGATAGGGAGAAAAAAT
Organism: Mauremys mutica; assembly: GCF_020497125.1. NCBI lineage: Eukaryota > Metazoa > Chordata > Testudines > Geoemydidae > Mauremys > Mauremys mutica. Next base: position 40,181,996 of record NC_059084.1, read on the forward strand.
AGAGGTACAGGAAGGCCCACGGTCACACAGCAAGTCAGTGGCAGAACCAAGAATAGAAACCAAGTCTCCTGAAGGCTACTGCAATTCAAAGGCCACATATACAGTCACAGAGGGAAATTAAACAACGTAGAAGTGGCTGAGTGATGCTATTAGCCCCTCATCACAGAGCGATGGAAATGCAGCTGGGATTTGGTGCCACAGATCAGTTTTGGAAGCAGGCAGCAGGCCGTCTCTGTTGTGTTGCAGTGGAACACTTACAACTGAGCTGTCATTGAGGATGCTTTCTGAATCCATGTCATATTTCTTCAGAAACTGGAAATCAGGCAGCATTTGCTTTTTAATACATTACCTCTATATCCAAGTTTGCATATTTACCCAATAGGGGAAATAGCTTGGCTAGATCATTGGGGTGGGACGTGCTTTGCTCCATCCATCACACAGCATTTTATCAAGCCACATCCTGAGCCAGATCTTCAAATGGTGTAAACTGATGCAACTCCATTGACATTAAGGGAACCATGCCAATTTACACTCGTGTGTTATTTTGCCATTCCTAGTCAATGGCAGTGACAAATGCTGTGCACCTTTCACACTCCTACAGTGAGATATTCCTGAGGGAAATCAGGGCCATACTTAGGGTGTAGATGTAACCCCGACCGTTGTCTTTGTTCTTCCCTCCACATTCATCACACAATGAACTGAGGAAGGAAATGTCCAAACAAACCACCGTGACCGAGTTCCTTCTCCTGGGATGCTCTGATGTTTGGGAGCTGCAGATTTTATACTTCTTGGTGTTTCTAGTGATTTACCTGGCAGCCCTGATGGGCAATCTTCTGATCATCACAGCCATAGCCCTTGACCACCATCTTCACACCCCCAGTTTTCCTTTGAAATAATTTAAAAGGAAAATATCTGAATATTCCAGATTGGAAACTTTGATTTCAACCAGGTTGGGAATATTAATATTATCCAGTAATAGTAAAATTTGAACCCAGACACTCTACTGCAACTGTGTATATTTGTGTTTCAAAGGTACACTTATTGAATGGCAATACTGAGTAAGCAGCAAAGTTTGTAGCCCACAGCATATTTATTAATCATACTAGTGCCTTAGATGGAGAACAGAGAATTGAGGTCCCAGCCAAAGCCTGTCTCTCTTATCCCAGCCAAGGACATAGAGGAGATGAATGGGATTAGACTCTAGATCTCCTGCTCTAGAGCCGTATCCTCTGTCCCACACTGCTGCCGGCTAAACACATATGCTGTAAATGGGAACATACATGTAACAAGACACAGCCCATCCCACACAGAGCTCACAGTCCAAGCAGACCAAGCAGAGAAAGGGTCAGAGGGGAAACAGAGGCACGGGGGGACGTGACTGGCTCAAGATCACAGAGCAGGTCAGTGGCAGAGACAAGAATAGACCCCAAGTCTTCTGATGGCCAGTGACCCACACAGACATAAAATGACAGAGGTAGCACAGCGATGTTACTACCCCATTGTTACACTTATATGGAAGTGGGATCTTGTGTCACAAATCAATACGTATGCAGGCAGCAGGTCATCCATTTGGTGCTGCAGTGGAATCACTAAAGACAAGCTCTCATAAACGATGCTGAGCAAGTCTATGTCATATTTTCCCGAAGAGCGGATATCAGGCTGTGTTGGCGGGCTGTTTGTAGCAAGAGAGAATCCAGCTTGCCTAGAATGTTGCGTTGGGTTGTACTTTGATCCATCCTTCACACAGCATTTTATCAAGCCACATCCCGGGGCAGATCTTTAGATGGTGCAAACTGCAGTGGGGGAGGTTTAGGTTGGATAGTTGGAAAAACTTTTTCACTCAGAGAGTGGTGAAACACTGGAATGTGTTACCTAGGGAGGTGGTAGAATGTCCTTCCTTAGACGTATTTAAGGTCAGGCTTGACAAAGCCCTGGCTGGGATGATTTAGTTGGGAATTGGTCCTGCTTTGAGCAGGGGGTTGGACTAGATGACCTCCTGAGGTCCCTTCCAAACCTGATATTCTATGATTCTATGATGCAGCTCCATTGACTTTAAGGGAGCCGTGTCAATTTGCACGTGTGTGATAACTCACCACTCCTAGTTAAATAGCAGTGACGAGTGCTGGGCATTGTTGACACTCACATCATGAGATAATGCTGCGGGGAATCAGGGCCACTCCCTCTCTCACTCTAATCCCCACCACTGTCTATGTCCTTCCCTCCACAGCCATCACATAATGAACTGAGAAAGAAAATGTCCAACCAGACCACCCTGACCGAGTTCCTTCTCCTGGGATTCTCTGATGTACGGGAGCTGCAGATTTTGCACTTTGTGATGTTCCTAGTGATTTACCTGGTAGGCCTGATGGGGAATTTTCTCATCATCACAGCCGTAGCCCTCAAACCCCATCTTCAAACCCCCATGTACTTCTTCCTGGTTAATCTGTCCATCCTAGACTTTGGCTCCATCTCCGTTACCATCCCCAAATCCATGGCCAATTCTCTCATAAACACCAGGGTGATTTCTTATCCTGGATGTGTCACCCAAGTCTTTCTCTTTCTCCTCTTCACTGCAACTGATCTTGCCTTACTCACCATCATGGCATACGACCGATATGTCGCCATCTGCCAACCACTGCACTACGAGAGAATAATGAACAGGAGAGCTTGTGTCCAAATGGCAGCCAGTGCCTGGATTACTGGTATTGTCTACTCTGCCCTGCACACTGGGAACACCTTCAGGTTGCCCTTCTGTCAGTCCAATGTCATCAACCAGTTCTTCTGTGAAATCCCCCAGCTACTCAAGCTCACCTGCTCTGACTCGTACCTCAGTGAAATTGGGGCTATTGCCTTTAGTATGTTTTTAGGTTCAAACTGCTTTGTTTTTATAATTGTGTCTTATGTTCACATCTTCAAAGCAGTGCTGAGAATCCCTTCTGAGCAGGGCCGAGGTAAAGCCTTCTCCACCTGCCTCCCTCACCTCACTGTGGTCTCTTTGTTACTTTGCACTGGCTTCTTTGAGTACATGAAACCCACCTCCAGCTCAGCATCAAATATGGATCTCATGATGGGTGTTCTATATTCCCTGGTGCCTCCAATAATGAATCCAATCATCTACAGCATCAGGAATAAGGAGATCAAAGCTGCATTAAAGAAACTGATTGTGTGGAGGTTAATTAGCAAGAATTAAATTGTCCATCATTAGTACTTGATTGAGATTTCATTCTGAGCTTCTTTATGGATATAATCAAGTGATGACAAAATTGTCCCCTTGAGAAAATAGGGTGCAATCTGTTTATGAAATCGTAAAATCCGGACTAACTCCACTGAAATAAAATGAGTTAATTTAGAATTACATCACTGTAAAAAAGATCAAAATCTTAATATCTATCCATAAATGTACACGCACACCCTTCTCTCTGTCTTATACTGCTAACATCACCTTGCTAATTGAGCATGTTGCACAGAATATCAATAGCCATAGCTAAGTCACTCGTGGACTTCATGAATTTTCTTGTGCTTCTCCTTTTTGGGGGCATAAAATTTGTGATCGGGGTATGAGAGGTTTGGCTTGTTTGTTTGCTTGGTTGTTTCTTTTTCATGTTGTTTCATTTTATTTATTCATTGCTTGGCTTGCTTCTTTGTTCCAGGTCACTTTTGGGGAATAGGAATTTGCAGGGTGGAATATGTTTGATTAAATCTGGATATCCATTTATTTTGTCATCTACTCAATGTGTCAATGTCATAATGTCTTTTAAAGGATTTTCTGGGTGACTTAAATTTTCCTTTCCCCTATGATGAACAATTTAAAAATGTTTCTGTAGGTTTATGGATACCTGAGTTCCTGTTTAAATGATTGTTAATGGTGATGGGATTTTATTGCCTTATTTATGATGTGATAGGGCACCTACTCCTTATAAAATTATGTATATTATCTTTTTTAAAAAATAAGTAAATAAATATTGTATTCTTCTTGCTATGGTGAAAAGGCAATTTGGAAGAGAAATCTATTGCAATGTTTCCTAAAGACAAACTGAGTCTGGGTAATAATCATAAATGTTTATCCTACCAAACAACTGCAGTGATTGATCTGGAATTACTCATATTTTTTCTTATGTTACACTTTGTTCCTGCAGTGTAAATAAATTGTACTTTGTATAGTGAAGGCTGGGCTAGTCACTCAACTTACTACTGGTCACAGCTCCTGTGGGAAGAACTGCTGGTACCAAGCACAGAGGGAGAAATAATGGTGGGTGCACCAATTGCTATAGCCAATTTGAGAGGGAAAATCACGTCATTCAACTCTGAGAGGGACAGGCAGAAGACGGAGACATGGGGTGTGCACTCAAAGACCAGAGCAGAAAGCAGAGGTTATTCTAACTGTACAACCATAACAAATGAGATTCAGCCATTTGCTTCAAAGGATAGATTGGGATCTGGCCAATGGTCTCTTATCCACACAAGGATCCAACTGTGTCTAGATCACATAAGTTAGCTGCATTATTATTGTTGTTATTATTATTTATTGCCAGTTATCTCATCATAGAAGTCAATCAGGTTGGTCAGGCATGATTTGCCCTTGCGGAATCCATTTGCCCTTGCGGAATCCATGTTCACTCTTCCTGATCACCTTCCTCTCCTTCAAGTGCTTCAAAATGGATTCCTTTAGGACCTGCTCCATTATTTTGCTGGGGACTTAAGTGAGCCTGACCAGTCTGTAGTTCCCCAGGTTCTCTTTCTTCCCTTTTTAAAAAATGGGCACTACATTAGCCTTTTTCCAGTCATCCGGGACCTCCCCCAATCACCATGAATTTTCAAAGCTAATGGCCAATGGTTCTGCAATCACATCAGCCAACTCCCTCAGCATCCTTGGATGCATTATATCTGGATGAATGAACTTGTGCATGTCCAGCTTTTCAAAATAGTCCTTAATATGTTCTTTCACCACTGAGGGCTGCTCACCTCCTCTCCATTCTGTGTTACCCAGTGCAGCAGTCTGGGAGCTAACCTCGTCTGTGAAGACCGAGGCAAAAAAAACATTGAGTACTTCAGCTTTTTCCACATCCTCTGTCACTATGTTGCCTCCCCCATTCAGTAAGGATCCCACACTTTCCCTGACCTTCTTCTTGTTGGTAACATACCTGTAGAAACCCTTCTTTTTACTCTTCAGATCCCTTGCTAGTTTTAACTCCAGTTGTGCCGTGGCCTTCCTGATTACGCCCTGCATACTCTAGCAATATGCTTATACTCCTCCAAATTCCTCCAAAGTCATCTGTCCAAATTCCACTTCGTGTAAGCTTCCTTTTTGAATTTAAGCTCTCCAAAGATTTCACTGATAAGCCAAGCTGGTCGCCTGCCATATTTTCTATTCTGTCTGCACATTGGGGTGGTTTGTTCCTGCACCCTCAGTGAGGGTTCTTTAAAATACAGCCAACTTTCCTGGACTCCTTTCCCCCTCATATTAGCCTCCCAGGGGATCCTGCCCATCAGTTCCCTAATGGAGTCAAAGTCTGCTTTTCTGAAGTCCAGAGTACATATTTTGCTACTCTCCTTTCTTCCTTTTTGTCAGGATCCTGAACTTAGCCATTTCATGGTCACTGCTGCCTAGGTTGCCACACACTTCTACTTCCCCTACCAATTCTTCCCTGTTTGTAAGCAGCAGATCAAGAGAAGCACAGCCCCTAGTTCAGAGGTAGGCAACCTATGGCACATGTGCCGAAGGCGGCACGCAAGCTGATTTTCAGTGGCACTCACACTGCCCAGGTCCTGGCCACCGGTCCGGGGGGCTCTGCATTTTAATTTAATTTTAAATGAAGCTTCTTAAACAATTTAAAAACCTTTTTTACTTTACATACAACAGTAGTTTGTTATATATTACAGACTTCTAGAAAGAGACCTTCTAAAAACGTTAAAATGTATTACTGGCACACGAAATCTTAAATTAGAGTGAATAAATGAAGAATTGGCACACCACTTCTGAAAGGTTGACAACCCCTGCCCTAGTTTGTTCCTCCAGCATTTGTACCAGGAAGTTATCCCCATCACTCTCCAAAAACTTCCTTGATGGTCTGTGCATTGCTGTATTACTCTCCCAGAAGATCTCAGGGTGATTGAAGTCTCCCATGAGAATCAGGGCCTGTGATCTGGAAACTTCAGTTAGTTGTCCAATGAAAGCCTTGTCTACCTCATCCTTCTGATTTGGTGGTCTATAGCACACGCCCACTACGACATCACTCTTGTTGCTCTTGCCTCTAAACTTAACCCAAAGACTCTTAACAATCTTTTCTCCAGTTTCATACTGGAGCTCTGAGCAATCTTACCGGTCTCTTATATATAATGCAACCCCCGCTTCCCAACTTTTCTGCCCTGCCTGTCCTTCCAGAACAGTTTATATCCATCCATGACAGTACTCCAGTCATGTGAGTTATCCCATCAAGTCTCTGTTATTCCAATCACACCATAATTCCTTGACTGTGCCAGGACTTCCATTTCTCCCTGCTTGTTTCCCATGCTTCTCACATTTGTGTATAGGCACTTAAGATAACTTGTTGATTGTCCCACTTTCTCAGTATGAGAGAGGAGTCCTCCCCTCTTGCGCTCTCCTGTTCATTATGCTCTCGTAGTGCAGTGGTTAGGACATTTCACAGAGCTTTCACTGTTTGCCTCTGGGTACCTCTTAGTGACTAACATCAAATAGCCAGAGCAGCCTGAGCTGTGGGTTCCTCTGGTAGCTGCATCCCAAGAGCTGCTGATGAAATTCATGAGAAAAAAAAATCTCTGCTCCTCCAGAGCTGTTTATGTGGCATTAATGAAGGAACAGGCTATTCCAGGACTCCTGGGGTTCTGGTGCCACTGGGCTCTGAGCTGTTGTAGGTGACATGTCTGTACTACCAATGTATATTCTATTCTGAAATCTCTTTGGGATGCCACATGGGACTTAGCCCTGACTTGTTTTTAACCAAGGGTTCTTGCAGGGATACTGCCATCGTGTGAGATCCAGGCTGGGTGCTATTCCTCTTCTGTGGGTTTAGGGTCAGTTAGGGAAGGTTGTCAAGGTGAATTGTTCCTGAGGTGAGATCAGAGCTTGGCTCACAGGCATGGAGACCAGATTCTGCTATTTAGCTCCAGGCAAGGTACATGCTGACTGTGTCTGAATCTCGCACAAGCCAGGATCAGTTTCAGAGCTGGGAGGGGCTTTCAGTCCCCAATCCCATTTAATCCTTCACCTTTCAGCCAAGCCTGCCCAAAGAGGGGAGCATCCATCTGTGGAGTGGGTCCCTGTCCGCTAGGAACTGCAGAGAGACCCAGTAACTCAGGGGATATTGCGAAGGGACTGGGAGACAGCAGCTGGATTACACAGTGATGAGGCATTATTGACAGGTGTACAGATAGTGAAGGACTAAAGAATCCTGCCAGTGGCTGGGAAACATTCCACAAAGACCAACACTGTAAGTCTGCTATTTCACTTAAATATGTGTGGGAGCTAATATACTGGAGCAATGTAATACTAGAATTATGAGTTACAATTGGAACTCTCTAAAACCTTTACTATCATTCAATCAAACATCTAGAGCTGCTCACTTTTTACAGCATAAAAATTTTCAATTTTCATTGACGTTATAGAAAGCAAACCTTTTTCTGATTTTGTGAATTGAGAACCAAATAATTGCTGGTAAAAATACTGAAAAATTTTCATGGAGAGTTTTGAAAAAAAATTGTTGTTGTTGTTTTTAAGGATAGCACAGACCTATTATAAAACTTTTTTTCAATTGAAACCCAGTTTTCCTTGGAAATAATTTAAACTGAAAATATCTGAATTTCCCAGGTTAGAAATTTATAACTAAGCCAGCATTGATATGTCCAATAACACCCTCTATTTAAATCACATTTATTGCTTTTTCGAAGAGATTCATGTAGGATGGTAAAACTGAGTAAGCAGCAATGTTAGTATGAGGGCCGGCTCTAGCATTTTTGCCGCCCCAAGCAGAAAAAAAAAGCAGCAGCATTTCAGTGGTAGGTCCTTCATTCTGAGAGGGAGTGATGGCCTCACTGCCAAATTGTTGCCCAATGGCTGCACGTGCCACCCCTCTCTTCATTGGCCGCCCCAGACACCTGCTTGCTATTCTGGTGCCTGGAGCCAGCCCTGGTTAGTATCCTCAGAGTATGTTTTATACATGCAGGCACCTTTAAACTGAGGCACAGAGAGTTGATGCCCCCAGCCAAAGCCTGTCTCTGCTCAATGACATAGAAGAGGGCAATGTGGCTAGACCCCAGATCTGTTCTAGCACCGTATCCTCTGTCCCACACTTATGCCCGGTAACCAAAAATACTCTTAACAGGCGGAGAGCACACACACATAGTAAGACACAGCCTGTGTCCTGGAGAGTTTACAACTGAAGTGGACAGGACAGAGAATGGGAGGGAGAAAGAGAGGGAGGGAGGGAGGGGAAATAGAGATACGAGGAGGGGAAGTGCCTGGCCCAAGGTCACACAGCAGGTCAATGGCAGATCCAAGAATAGAAACCAAGTCTCCTGATGGCCACTGAACCATAAAGATATAGAGTCACAGAGGGAAATTACACAACACAGATGTAGCTGAGCGATGCTATTAGCCCCTCATCACACAGAGATGGAAATGCAGCTGGGAACTGGTGTCACAAATCAGATTTGGTAACAGGCAGGAGGCCGTCTATGTGTTGTGGCAGTGAGTCCTTACAGCTGAGCTGTCATTGGAGATGCTTTCTGAGTCCATGTCATATTTCCTCAAAAACTGGAAATCAGGCAGCATTTGCTTTTTAATATGTTACCTCCACGTCCAAGTTTGCATATTTCCCCAATAAAGGAAATATCTTGGCCAGATCATTGGGGTTGGATGTGCTTTGCTCCATCCCTCATACTGTATTTTATCAATCCAGATCTTTAGACTTTGTAAACTGATGCAGCTCAATGGATATTAAGGAGGCCATGCCAATTTCCACTCATGTGTTAATTCTCCTCTCCTAGTCAATGGCACTGATGAGTGATGTGCACCTTTCATACTCCTACCATGAGATATTACTAAGGGAAATCAGGGCCATTCTCTCTGTCACTGTAACCCAGACTGTTGTCTTTGTCCTTCCTTCTCATCATCTCAGACATAGCACTTGACAACTGTTATCAGATGCTACCGGTGTGGTGGTCTGCTCTGTTCAATGTTGATATCAATCGTCTGTGTGCATGTTCCCTCTGTGTGCTGTCCCAGCTCTATGCAGATAGATGACACAGCAGACCCTGAGAGAACCCCCAATGACCACAGACTCTAGTAAGGTACGAAGGCACGTTGGCCAGGTTTATTGTTGAAGAGAAACACAGTCTCCAGATTTCCACAGCATAGAAGTCAAAGGTGCTGCTAAGGTGCTGCTAGCCAGTACATATGTGCTCCCTGACAATGGACTCAGCTGGGTCAGTGGCGGGACTTTCCACTGCCCCCTAGGCGGGACAAAGACATCTATTCAGAGGTGCACTCTTATACAGAGGTGAAAACAAGTTACCCATCACTCCTGACGTATCGAGGTGCAACCCCTCTACGTAGGAAGGTGCCGCCTCTCACTTTGTACATATTGGTTCGAACAAAACAACTCTATCCATCATGTTACCCTTTTGGCCCTGCATTGGGATGGGCCAGCCTGTTCCTTGTTATTTGTGTGGCATGTACAAGAATGCGAATGTTCTGATAGCTGGTGTCCAGTACCTTTTAGGTATGTCTCATTTTGCAGCATCAACCATTTCCTTGCCAGCTTCTGTGAGCAGGGCCTGCCTCTGGCTCACAGCTTAACTTTGCTTTATGTTAGCAAAGTCTTGACCATTACTTTAGTTCAGACCTTAGGCCTTATACTTGTCCTCTGATAAGTGTTTATGTTTCAGGGCCTCATCTTACTACACCAACCATCTTCACACCCTAGTTTTCCTTTGAAATAATTTAAACAAAAAATGTCTGAATATTCCAGATTGGAAACTTTGATTTCAACCAGGTTGGGAATATTAACATTATTAGTAAAATTTGAAGCCTGTCACTCTATTGCAACGTTGTATATTTCTGTTTCAAATGGGCACTTGTTGAATGGCAAAACTGAGTAAGCAGCAAAGTTGGTAGCCCACAGTATATTTATTAAGCATACTAATGCCTTACATGGAGAACAGAGAATTGAAGCCCTCCCTCCAAAGCCTGTCTCTCTTATCCCAGCCAAGGACATAGAGGAGGTGAATGGTATTAGAACCTAGATCTCCTGCTCTAGTGCTGCATCCTCTGTCCCACACTGCTGCTGGCTAAACAAAAATGCTGTAAATGGTGGCACCGAACATACACATAACAAGATGCAGCCCATCCCATACAGAGCTCACAGTCCGAGCAGACAAGGCAGAGAATGGGATGGAGGGGAAACAGAGGCACAGGGAGGGGAAGTGACTGGGCCAAGGTCACACAACAGGTCAGTGGCAGAGCCAAGAATAGAACCCAAGTCTCCTGGCAGTCACTGATCCCCACAGACATAAAGTGACAGACGTAAATGACACAGCAGAGGGGTAGCTGAGTGATGCTATTAGCCCATTGCTACACAGAGATGGAAGTGGGATCTTGTGTCATAAATCAATACGTAAGCAGGCAGCAGGCCATCTATGTGGTGTTGCAGTGGAATCACTACAGACGAGCTCTCATGCAGGATACTGAGTGAGTCTATGTCATATTTCCCTGGAAAGTGGATATCACGCAGTGTTGTCACTTTAGCATTTTAGTTTCATGCCCAAGCTTAGAGCCTGCTGTTCGTAGCAAAAGAGGATCCAGCTTGGCTAGAATGTTGCACTGCGATAGAACTTTGCTCCATCCTCCACATGGCATTTTATTCAGCCACATCCTGGGTCAGATCTTTAAATGGTGCAAACTGATGCACCTCCATTGACTTTAAGGGATCCATGCCAATTTGCAAATGTGTGATAACCACTAGTTAATAGCAGTGATGAACACAGGGCATTGTTGACACTCACATCATGAGATATTGCTGCATGTAATCAGGGCCATTCCCTCTGTTACTGTAATCCCCACCACTAACTTTGTCCTTCTCTCCACAGCCATCACAAAATGAACTGAGAAAGAAAATGTCCAACCGAACTACCCTGACCGATTTCCTTCTCCTGGGATCCTCCAATGTTCGGGAGCTGCAGAGTTTCCACTTTGTGATGTTTGTAGTGTTTTACCTGGCATGCCTGATGGGGAATCTTCCCATCATCGCAGCCGTAGCCCTCAACCACCATCTTCACACCCCCATGTACTTCTTCCTGGTGAATCTGTCGATCCTAGACCTCGGCTCCATCTCCGTTACCATCCCCAAATCCATGGCCAATTCCCTCATGAATACCAGGTTGATTTCTTACCCTGGATGTGTCACCCAAGTCTTTCTCTTTTTCCTCTTCACTGCAGCTGATCTTGCCTTACTCACCATCATGGCATACGACCAACACATTGCCATCTGCCAACCACTGCACTACGAGAGAGTGATGAACAGGAGAGCTTGTGTCCAAATGGCAGCCAGTGCCTGGATTACTGGTATTGTCTACTCTGCCCTGCACACTGGGAACACCTTCAGGTTACCCTTCTGCCAGTCCAATGTCATCAACCAGTTCTGTGAAATCCCCCAGCTGCTCAAGCTCGTCTGCTCTGGCTCATACCTCAGTGAAGTTGGGCTTCTTGCTTTTAGTGTGTTTTTATGTTTAAACTGTTTTGTTTTTATAATTGTGTCTTATGTTCAGATCTTCAAAACCGTGCTGAGAATCCCCTCTGAGCAGTGCCGGAATAAAGCCTTCTTCACCTGCCTGCCTCACCTCACAGTGGTCTCTTTGTTTCTTTGCACTGGCTTCTTTGCCTACTTGAAACCCATCTCCAGTTCAGCATCAGGTCTCGATCTCATGATGGGTGTTCTCTATTCCCTGGTGCCTCCAGTGATGAATCCGATCATTTACAGCATGAGGAACGAGGAGACCAAAGCTGCATTAAAGAAACTGTTTGTATGGAGGTTATTCACCAAGACTTAAAATGTCCATCATTGTACCTTGACTGAGATTTCATTCTGAGCTTCTTCTTGGACATATACAAGCAGCAAAGAGTCCCGTGGTACCTTATAGACTAACAGATGTATTGGAGCATGAGCTTTCGTGAGTGACATGACATGCATCCGACGAAGTGGGTATTCACCCACGAAAGCTCATGCTCCAATACGTCTGTTAGTCTGTAAGGTGCCACAGGACTCTTTGCTGCTTTTACAGATCCAGCCTAACACGGCTACCCCTCTGATTCTTGTATATAATCAACTGATGACAAAACTGTCTCCTTGAGAACATAGGGTGCAATCTGTTTATGAATTCATAAAATCCGGAGTAACTCCACTGAAGTAAAATGAGGCCTGGTCTACACTACGAGTTTATATCGAGTTTAGCAGCGTTAAACCGTATTAATCCTGCACCTGTCCACACAACGAAGCCCTTTATATAGATATAAAGGGCTCTTAATACCGGTATCTGTAATCCTCCCCGACGACAGGAGTAGCGCTGAAATCGGTATTGCCATTTCGAACTAGAGTTAATGTGGCTGCAATTCAACGGTATTGGCCCTTGGGAACTATCCCACGGTTCACCATTGTGACCACTCTGGACAGCAATCTGAACTCAGATGCACTGGCCAGATAGACAAGAAAAGCCCCGTGAACTTTTGAATTTCATTTCCTATTTGCCCAGCATGGAGCGCTGATCAGCACGGGTGACCATGCAATCCCAGAATCAAAAAAGAGCTCCAGCATGGACCGTACGCTAGATACTGGATCTGATCTCTGTATGGGGAAATGAATCTGTTCTATCAGAACTCCCTTCCAGTAGACGAAATGCCAAAGCATTTGAAAAAATCTCCAGGCTCTGATAGAGAGAGGCCACAGCAGGGATTCAGCACAGTGCTGCGTGACAAGCATAACGGAAAGCCAAAGAATCAAATGGACGCTCTTGGAGGGAGGGAGGGGGGACTGAGGACTCGAGCTATCCCACAGTTCCGGCAGTCTCCGAAAACCATTTGCATTCTTGGCTGAGCTCCCAATGCCTGAAGGGTCAAAAACATTGTTGGGGGTGGTTCAGGGTATATGTCATCAATCTCCCTCCCCCCCTCCCATGAAAGAAAAGGGAAAAAAATTGGCTCTCACCTTTTTTCAATGTCACCTTATGTCTACTGGATGCTGCTGGTAGACGCGGTGCTGCAGCGCAGAACAGCAGCATTCCCTCCTCTCCCCTTCCTGATGGCAGACGGTGCAATAGGCCTGATAGCTGTTGTCATCATCCCGTGAGTGCTCCTGGCTGGCCTCGGTGAGGTCAGCCGGGGGTGCCTGGGCAAAAATGGGAATGACTCCCGGTCATTCCCTTCTTTAAGCTTTGTCTCCTGGAGATTAAGTCCTGCCTGGAATATCATAGCAGCTGGAGGCTGCCTTCTTCTCCCCCTCCCCACATTTTATCTCAATAAAGTCAGTGTTTCTTATTCATGCATTCTTTATTGCTTCATCACACAAATGTGGGGATAACTGACACGGTAGCCCAATAGGGATGGGGGAGGAGGGAAGCAACGGGTTGGGGTAGTTGCAGGGGCACCCCCTAGAATGGCATCCAGCTCATCATTTCCGTAGGATGTCTGGGGCTCTGATCCAGAATGGCTGTCCTCTCTGGTTCTTTAGTAGGCTTGCCCAATATTCTAGGCAGGACTGACTCTACCTTTAGACAAAACATAAAGAAGGGAATGACCTGGGAAGTCATTCCCATTTTTGTCCATGTGCCCCCGGCCAAACTCACCGAGGCCAGCCTGGAGCACCCATGACAGTAGCAGATGGTACAGTATGACTGGTAACCATCATTGCCAATTTCCAAAGCAGCAGATTGTACAATATGACTGGTAACTGTCTCTGCTAACTTGCAAAGGCAAGTGAAAGCTGCTGTGTAGCGCTGCAGTACTGCGTCTGTCAGCAGCATCCAGTAGACATACGGTGACAGTGAAAAAAGGCTAAACAGACTCCATGGTTGCCATGCTATGGCGTCTGCCAGGGCAATCCAGGGAAAAAGGTGCAAAATGATTGTCTGCCGTTGCTTTCATGGAGGGAGGATTGACTGATAACATTTACCCAGAATCTCCCGTGACACTGTTTTTGCCCCATCATTCATTGGGATCTCAACCCAGAATTCCAATAGCCGGGGGAGACTGCGAGAACTATGGGATAGCTATGGGATAGCTACTCACAGTGCAACACTCCGGAAATCGATGCTAGCCTTGGTACATGGACGCACACCGCCGAATTAATGTGCTTTGTGTGGCTGCGTGCACTCGACTTTATACAATCTCTTTTCAAATACCAGTTTCTGTAAAATCGGAATAATCCCTTAGCGTAGACATAACCTGAATTTATTTCAAACTACACCAGGGATTTTGCCACCACAAGCAGCCAAAAAAAAATCGGGGATTGCGATCTGTGGCAATTCAGTGGGAGGTCCTTCGCTCCGAGCGGGAGCGAGGGACCCTCTGCTGAATTGCCGCCGAATAGCTGGGTGTGCTGCCCGTCTCCGGAGTGACCGGCCCAAGCACCTGCTTGCTAAGCTTTTGCGTGCAGCCAGCCCTGACACCAGTGTAAGTAAGATCAGAATCTAAATACCTATGCATAAATTTATAGACACACCTATCTGTCTTATACTGCCAACATCATCTTGCTATCTGAGCACATAGCACAGAATATCAATAGCCATAGCTAAGTCACTAATAGACTTCGTGAACTTTCTGGTGCTTCTCCTTTTTCGGGATAAAAATTGTGGTTGGGGTATGAGAAGTTTGGCTTGTTTTTTTGCTTGATTGTCTCTTTATCATGTTGTTTCATTGTATTGATTCATTGGTTGACCTGTTACTTTGTTCCAGGTGACTTTTGTGGGGTTAGGAATTTGCAGGGTGGGAAATGTTTGATTAAATGGGGGTATACATTTATTTTTTTTTCCATTTAAGTTGGCAATGTCATAATATCTTTGAAAGGGTTTTCTGGGAGACTTAGAGTTTTCCTTTCCCCAGTGATGAAGAATTAAAAATAGTTTCTGTAGGTGTGTGAGTTTTGGGCTGTATAAGTCGGGGCATTGCCAGCATATTGAAGGACATGATCATTCCCTTCTGTTTGACATTAGTGGGGCGTCATCTGGAGTACTGTGTCCAGTTTTGGGCCCCACACTACAAGAAGGATGGGGGGAAAATGGAAAGAGTCCAGCAGAGGGCAACAAAAATGATTAGAGGGCTGGACTTATGAGGAGAGGCTGAGGGAACTGAGGTTGTTTAGTCTGCAGAAGAGAAGAGTGAGGGGGGATTTGATAGCTGTTTTCAAGTACCTGGAGTGGGGATTCCAAAGAGGATGGATCTAGACTGTTCTCAGTGGTAGCAGATGACAGATCAAGGAGTAATGGTCTCAAGTTGCAGTGGGGAAGTTTTACGTTGTATATTATGTAGCTATCGTGCAACTGTACCAGGAGGCACTCTAGACAGCTGCAGTCCACAGGGCCCTGGGCTGGAACCCGGTGTAGAGTGCGGGACCGGGTTCCCCCCGAACTTCCCAACTCCCGATTAAACACTGGAGGGATTGACCTGGACTGTGGCTTCTACCAGAGGGGAAGGTTTCAGGGCTGTCTCCTGACCCACTGCGTAAATCTGTGAGATGAGCAAATCTCCTAATAAGTGCAGGACCCACCAAGGTAGAGGAGAAACTTTTTCACAAATAGGAAAAACTTTTTCACTAGGAGGCTGATGAAGCACTGGAATGGGTTACCTAGGGAGGTAGTGGAATCTCCTTCCTTAGAGGTTTTTAAGGTCAGGCTTTACCAAGCTCTGTCTGGGATGATTTAGTTGGGAATTGGTCCTGCTTTGAGCAGGGGGTTGCACTAGATGACCTCCTGAGGTCCCTTCCAACTGTAATATTCTATGATTCTATGACCATCTCACTTCAAGATGAGAACAAGAATCCGGTCTCACGTTGATAAAGGATGAAAGGTTGTTCTGTTTCATGGATATCTGACAGTCAATCCTAGCTGGACACATTTGAAAATGAGGTCCCTTTGAAAATTCCAACTGAGCACCTTGTAAAGTGGGAACATACCCAGCCTCAGAGTTTACAAATGAGCCCCCTCTTTATCTTGGCCAAAGAAAACCACCAGAAACATCATCCCGGGGCGTGGCAGTGCTCAACATTGAGCCTCACGTTCACCTCTGAGTGCCTAAGAACCGTTCCCCCTCTAGGCCACTCATGGAAACATTCCCAGACACATCAAAGCTCCCTGAATACAACCTGATGGATTCATGGTGACTTGCCTGAAATGCACTGGAGAGTTTTGTCTAGTTTCCAGAGAACAAGTGTGCCCATCACATCTTCATCCACAATATTGGTAATAATATTCCCCCTTCTGGTCTGTTACCGTGAAAAGGTCCACGGGCATGAAGAAGGGAATCATTAGTCAGACATTATTTAAATCTGAATATCCAGACAACTTGTTTCCAAGAGTTTTAAAAAAGTTGTCTGCAGAGCTCACTGGATCATTAATGTTTCATTGTAGTGAGTCTTGGAACACAGGGGAAGTTCCAGAACACTGGAAATAATAAGTTGGGTTGATAAAGAGAAGGATGTTGATGTAATATATTTAGACAGCAGGAAGGCATTTGAGGTGGTACTGTGTGACATTTTGCAAGGATTGGTTCCTGGCCCAACACAACATTTTTATCAGCGACCTGGAGAAAGCATAAATTATAACTCATAAAGTTTGCAGGTAACACAAAAATTGGGGGATTGGTAAATAATGAAGGGGATGGGCAACTGATACAGGGATATCTGGATCAGTTACTAAATGGGACATGCAAACAATAAAAATATAAGAATATAAGAAAGGGAATGAACATAAGAGGGAATGAACAGAACAGGTAATCATCAAATGATCCATCCCATGTCGCTCATTCCCAGCTTCTGGCAAACAAGCTAGGGACACCATTCCTGCCCATCCTGGCTAATAGCCATTGATGGCCTTATCATCCATGAATTTATCTGGTTCTTTTTTTTAACCCTGTTATGGTCTTGGCCTTCACAACATCCTCTGGCAAGGAATTCCACAGGTTGACTATGTGTTGTGTGAAGAAATACTTCCTTTTGTTTGTTCTAAAC
Source organism: Mauremys mutica (assembly GCF_020497125.1). Classification (NCBI taxonomy): domain Eukaryota; kingdom Metazoa; phylum Chordata; order Testudines; family Geoemydidae; genus Mauremys; species Mauremys mutica. Next base: position 40,199,224 of record NC_059084.1, read on the forward strand.
CTGCTGCCTATTAATTTCATTTGGTGACCCCTAATTCTTGTGTTATGATTAGTAGTAAACAACATTTCTTTATCTATTTTCTCCATACCAGTCATGATTTTATAGGTCTCGATCATATCTCCCCTTAGCCCTGTCTTTTACAAGCTGAAACGTCCCAGTATTATTAATCTCTCCTCATACGGAAGATGTTCCATACCCCTAATAATTTTTGTTGCCCTTTTTGGAACCTTTTCCGATTCCAATATATCTTTTTTTGAGATGAGACGACCATATCTGGACACAGTATTCAAGATGTGGGCATACCATTGATTTATAGAGAGGCAATATGATATTTTCTGTCCTATTATCTATCTCTTTCTTAATTATTCCCAGCATTCTGATTGCTTTTCTGACTGCCGCTGCACAATGAGTGCATGTTTTCAGAAAACTATCCACAATGAGTCCAAGATCTCTTTCTTGAGTGGTAACAGCTAATTTAGATCACATTGTTTTATATTTATAATTGGGATTATATTTTCCAATGTGCATTACTTTACATTTATCAACATTACGTTTCATCTGCCATTTTGTTTGTCCAGTCACCCAGTTTTGAGAGAAGCCTGGGTCTTAACTATCTATAGTAATTTGTATCAGCTGAAAATTTTGCCACATCACTGTTTATTCCTTTTTCCAGATCATTGATGAAAATGTTGAATAGGACTGGTCCCACAACAGACCCCTGCGGGAGACCACTCTTTACCTCTCTCCATTCTAAAAACTGACCATTTATACCTGCTCATTGTTTCCTATCTTTTAACCAGTTACCAGTCCATGAGAGCACTTTCCCTCTTATCCCATGGAAGATTACTTTGCGTAAGAGCCTTTGGTGAGGGACTTTGTCAAAGGCTTTTTGAAAATCTAAGTACACTATATCCACTGGATGCTCTTAGTCCACATGCTTGTTGACCCCCTCAAAAAATTCTAGTAGATTGATGATGCATGATTTTCCTTTACTAAAACATGTTGACTCTTCCTCAACAAATTATGTTCATTTATAGGTCTGATAATATTTTTCTTTATTATAGTTTCAATCAATTTGCCCAGTACTGAAGTCAGGCTTACAGGCCTGTAATTCCTCAGATCACCTCTGGAGCCCTTTTAAAAAGTTGGCATCATATTAGCTATCCTCCAATCATCTGGTACAGAAGCTGATTTAAATGATAGGTTACAGACTACAGTTAGTAGTTCTGCAATTTCACATTTGAGTTCCTTCAGAACTCTTTGGTGAATACCATCTGGTCCTGGTGACTTATTGCTGTTTAATGTATCAGTTTGTTCCAAAACCTCCTCTAATGACACCTCAGTCTGGGACAGTAACTCAGATACATAATCTGAAAAGAATGGCTCAGGTTTGGAAATCTCCCTCACATCCTCAGCCATGAAAACTGATGCTAAGAATTCATTTCATTTCTCTGCAATGGCCTTATCATCCTTGAGTGCTCCTTTAGCACCTCGATCGTATATCAGAAGCAGGCCTCCTGCTTCTGATATACTTAAAAAAAATTGCTATTACTTTTTGAGTCTTTGGCTAACTGTTCTGTAAATTCTTTTTTGGTCTTTCTAATTGGAATTTTATACTTCATTTGCCAGTGTTTCTGCTCCTTTCTATTTTCTTCACTAGGATTTAACTTCCACTTTTTAAATGATGCATTTTTGCCTCTCACTGCTTCTCTTACTTTGTTGTTTAGTCACCGTGGCTCTTTTTTGGTACTTTTATTATGTTTTTTTTTATTTGGGATACACATTTAAGTTGAGTCTTTATTATTGTATGTTCTAAAAGTTTCCATGAAGCTTGCAGAGATTTCACATTTGGCACTGCACCCTTGAAATTCTGTTTAACTAACCTCCTCATTTTTGTGTAGTTCCCCTTTCTGAAATTAAATGCTACAGCGTTGGTCCACTGTGGTGTTTTTCCTGCCACAGGGATACTAAATTTCATTATACTATGGTCACTATTACCAAGTGGTCCAGCTATATTCATCTATTGGACCAGATCCTGTGCCCCACTTAGGACTAAATCAAGAATTTTCTCTCCTGTGGTGGGTTCCAGGACCCATTAAAGGTGTCAAGAAACTTTATCTCTGTATTCTGTCCTGAGGTGATATATATTCAATCAATAAGGGGATAACAGAAATATCTTATTATTATTATTGAGGGTTTTTTTTTAAATTTTAATAGCCTCTCTAATCTCTCTGAGCATTTCAGTCACTAACGCCATTCTGGTCAGGTGTTCGGTAGTATATCCCCAATGCTATGTTTTTATTATTCAAGCATGGAATTACTATGCATAGAGTTTCTATGGTACAGTTTGGTTCATTTAAGAATTTTACTTCATTAGAGTCTAAGTTTTCTTTCACATATAATGCTACTCCCCCACCAGCATGACCTGTTCTATCCTTCTGATATATTTTGTACTGAGGTATTACTGTATCCCATTGATTATCCTCATTCTACTGAGTTTCTGTGATGCCCATTATATCAATATCCAATATTATATAAGATATTATATCAATATTAATTTTGATATGACTAAATGTAAATGTTTAGGAACATCTAGAAACAAAGAATTAGGCCATACTTACAGAATGGGGAACTCTATCCTTTGATTTGGGGGTTGTGGAGATACTCAGCTGAACATGAACTTCCAATACAATAGATGTGAATGCAATCCTTTGATGTGGAAATAAGGGACTCTCAATTAGGAGTAGAGATGTTGTTCTACCTGTATATTTGGCAGGGGTGCTACTGCTGCTGGAATACTCTTCTCCTCTCCACAGTTCAAGAAATTGTACATAAATTGGAGTGGGTTCAGAGAAGAGCCATGAGACTGATTAAAGGATTGGAAAAATGCCATCTATTGGTAAACTCAAGGAGCTCAATCTATTAAGTTTAACAACGGTAAAGTTAAGGGGTGACTGTCAGAAAAGTTTTGTTTTGTTTTGCTTTGTTTTGTTTTTCCTCCTAAAAACTCTCTTCAGGTAAAGGGAAAGAGGCTAGGGAATGTTGTTAGAATAAAAGTGTTACTTAATATTCTAAATTACATATACTTTAAGGAGCTGAATTCCCATTTTTAAAAGTGCCCCAATAATTTCCTAGCGGCACCTAAATATCTTTAAAACTTGGCCTTAATAACTTGGGAGTGTAAGGACTTCTTTACGCTTTTAGCACTACAGCGGTATAGCTGCAGCCTAGTCCATGTCTTTTTAGAGAACCTTCGGAATTAGGATTTGCCATCTTGTTAATATTAAGACAATATTTGCAATAATTATTTTGAGCGCTATTTGCAAATGTTGACTTTTTTTTGGTCCCAATCCTGAAAAGTGACGCATCTCGGCAGACTTCTCTGTCTTGAAGTTCTCAGACTATTTTTTAAAGCACGTGGACTGCACATCAGTAGAGAGATTGTGTTGTGGAAGGTTCCTCTCTCATTTGTGATCCTCTGCCTCTCCATCCAGATGAAATTATGGGGACTACCCACCTTGCCCATTCAACATCACATAACATCCCAGCACAAGCTACAGAAATTGTTCATATGGAAATGTGACATTAGGATACCATTAGTAACTGAATTAAGGGTTAAGAACTGTAGACCTAGCTCAGAACCCCAACTAGAGGAGTCATGGAATTACAGCAGAATCTCAGTTTTTTAATTTTTCTATTCTTCATGCACTGGAAAGCTAGAAAACAAGCCATAACTAAGATGATAGCAAATGTAACAAATACAACATCTGCCTGAGTCTGCAGAGAACCTGATACAGTGAAAATGTTAACTCCAGATGCGGAGTTAACTCTATCACATGGATCAATTCTGGGAGATACAACCCAATTTTTTACAGATATGCCACCACTTCTCCCCACTCTTTCTGGGATTACCTCTGAAGTTGCCTGCCTCATGCTGGAGTAGGTGCTTTCTCTGGGTGAGTGTCTGTGACTGGGCCTTTCCCCGTTCTCTGATCCCTCACAATCCCTGTTATGTTATCTAGCTGCCACAGACCTAATGTATATATATTCATCAGCCAATCTCCCAGCTGGGTGCCCACCTCACACATTTCTATGAACCATGATCTCAAGATCTTAGACTATTTCAGGGTTATTAAAATGGGATGGAGGTTCTAAGCAATAAGAATCTCAAATACAGAAACAAACATAAAACTAGGGATCATGGTACAGACACTCAGGTCACGTCAACTGGAATAGCTCCATAGCACTAGGCAAATTTACACCATCTGGGCATTTGGCCTCATTGACTCTAATGGTACTATGGCAGATTTACACAAAGTATGTGTGTGGGCAGGACTGATGTACAACAGATATGGATCTGGCCCCTTTGACTCCAATGGCGCGACACCTGATTTACACCACATGGGGATCTGACCCTTTTTATTGGTTCAGTCTCTCTGACATACCTACAATCAGTGTGAAATAAAGAGTTTTAAGATGGCATACAGCATCACACCTGCAGTGTAAAGTGCCTTTTATTTTTGTGTTCGTGTTCATAGAATTTCTGAAAGAAAGAAAGAAAGAAAGAAAGAAAGAAAGAAAGAAAGAAAGAAAGAAAGAAAGAAAGAAAGAAAGAAAGAAAGCCGGGCCATCCATCCCTATAAAAGTTGAAATTCAGATACAGAAAAATCTCTGCAACACTGAATTCCTCCAAAGTTCAGTCCCCAGTGGAAATGAATCGCTCCTTGGTCATTAAAAGTTACACTCTGGCAATTAATCCCATGGGGCAAAGAGCTAAGAACATGTCAACTCGGTAGAAACTTTTGTCTTTCATTCAGTTCTGATTCACGGGCAAATAAAACTGATTTGAAATTGTTTTAGGGGACATATCCCCAGATGGTGTAAACCAGCAGTAGCTCCAGTGGAGTTAATGAGGTCTGATTCTCAACTGGTGAAAACTGACATAGCTTCATCACTTTTTTAGGGCCAGATCCCCAGCTAATGTAAAACAAAATGCCTCCATTGAAATCAAAGGGCCACATCTCCACTTGGTGTAAAAAGCCCTAACTCCTCTGAACTCAATGGAACTGTGTCAGTTTACACCATTTTAGGATATTACACTAAGCTTTTAGTGTTTGCCTCCAGGTACCTCTTAGTGACCAACATCAAACAGCCAGAGCAGCCTCAGCTGTGGGTTCCTGTGGTGGCTGCATCCCAAGAGCTGCTGACGAAATGCAGGAGAGAAAAAAACTTCTAATCCCCCAGAGCTGTTTATGTGGCATTAATGAAGGAACAGGCTATTCCAGGCCTACTGGGGCTCTGGTGCCACTGGGCTCTGAGCTGTTGTAGGTCACATGTCTGTACTACCAATATCTATTCTATTCTGCAATCCCGTTGGGATGCCACATGGGACTCAGCCCTGCCTTTTTTTTAATCCAGGGTCCTTTCAGGGATGCTGCCATCATGTGAGATTCAGGCTGGGTGCTCCTCCCCCTCTGTGGTGTTTAGGGTCAGCTAGGGCATCTTGTCAAGGTGGATTGTTCCTGAGGTGAGATCAGATTCAGCTATTTAGCTCCAGACAAGGTATATCCTGGGCTATGACTGTGTCTGAATCCTGCGCAGGCAAGGATCAATTTCAGAGATGGGAGGGATTTCCAATCCCCAATCCCATTTACTCCTTCACATTTCAGCCAAGCCTGCCCAAAGAGGGGAGCACCCATCTGTGGAATGGGTCGCCGTCTGCTAGGAACTGCAGAGAGACCCAGCAACTCAGTGAATATCGCGAAGAGACTGGGAGAAAGCAGCTGGATAATATAGTGATGAGACATTATTGACAGGTGCAAAGACAGACAGTGACAGAAGAATCCTGGCAGTGGACTGCCCAATGCTTCTGAGGCTGGGAAACAGTCCACAAAGACCAACACTGTAAGTCTGCTATTTCAGTTAAATATGCTTGGGTGCTAATATACTGGAGCAATGTAATACTAGAACTATGAGTTACAATTGAAACTCAGAAACTTTTACTATCATTTAATCAAATATCTAGAGCTGCTCATTTTTTTCCAGCATAAAAATTTATATTTTTATTGAAATTGTAGAAACCAAGTCATTTTTTGGTTTTATGAATCAAGAACCAAACAGTTTCTGGTAAAAAATGCTGAAAACTGAAAAAATTTCACTGAGTTTAAAAAAAAAATTCCAATAGATACATTGATTTTAAGGATAGCACAGACCTATCACTTTTTTTTTTCAATTTAAAGCCCACTTTTCCTTTGAAATAATTTAAACAGAAAATATCTGAATTCCCCATATTGAAAACTAATATTTAAGCCAGTGGGCCAGCGCTGATATTGTACAATAACACCCTCTGTTCCAATCACGTTTATTACTCTTTCAAAAAGATTCTTGCAGAATGGTAAAACTGAGGAAGCGGCAATGTTAGTATCCTCAGACTATGTTTTATACATAAAGGCATCTTTAAACTGAGGCACGGAGAGCTGAAGCCCCCAGCCAAAGCCTGTCTCTGCTCAATGACATAGAAGAGGACAATGTGGCTAGACCCCAGATCTCCTGTTCTAGCACCGTATCCTCTGTCCCACACTGATGCCTGCTAAACCAGAAATAATCTTAACAGGTGGACAGCATAGAAACATAGTAAGACACAGCCTGTGTCCCGGAGAGCTTCCAACTGGAGTAGGCAGGACAGAGAAAGATAGGGAGAAGAAATTGATGTACAAGAAGGCCCACAGTCACACAGCAAGTCAGTGGCAGAACCTAGAATAGAAACCAAGTCTCCTGATGGCCACGGAAAGGCAAAGGCCACATATACAGTCACAGAGGAAAATTAAACAACGTAGAAGTGACTGAGTGATGCTATTAGCCCCTCATCACACAGCGATGGAAATGCAGCTGGGATTTGGTGCCACAGATCAGTTTTGGAAACAGGCAGCAGGCCGTCTCTGTTGTGTTGCAGTGGAACACTTACCACTGAGCTGTCATTGAGGATGCTTTCTGAGTCCATGTCATATTTCTTCAGAAACTGGAAATCAGGCAGCATTTGCTTTTTAATACATTACCTCCATATCCAAGTTTGCATATTTCTCCAATAGGGGAAATAGCTTGGCTAGATCATTGGGGTGGGACGTTCTTTGCTCCATCCATCACACAGCATTTTATCAAGCCACATCCTGAGCCAGATCTTCAAATGGTGTAAACTGATGCAACTCCATTGACATTAAGGGAACCATGCCAATTTACACTCGTGTGTTATTTTGCCATTCCTAGTCAATGGCAGTGACAAATGCTGTGCACCTTTCACACTCCTACAGTGAGATATTCCTGAGGGAAATCAGGGCCATACTTAGGGTGTAGATGTAACCCCGACCGTTGTCTTTGTTCTTCCCTCCACAAATTGAGGAAGGAAATGTCCAAACAAACCACCGTGACCGAGTTCCTTCTCCTGGGATGCTCTGATGTTTGGGAGCTGCAGATTTTATACTTCTTGGTGTTTCTAGTGATTTACCTGGCAGCCCTGATGGGCAAACTTCTGATCATCACAGCCATAGCCCTCGACCACCATCTTCACACCCCCACTTTTCCTTTGAAATAATTTAAACTGAAAATATCTGAATATTCCAGATTGGAAACTTTGATTTCAACCAGGTTGGGAATATTAACATTATCCGGTAATAGTAAAATTTGAACCCAGACACTCTACTGCAACTGTGTATATTTGTGTTTCAAAGGTACACTTATTGAATGGCAATACTGAGTAAGCAGCAAAGTTGGTAGCCCACAGCATAATTATTAAGCATACTAGTGCCTTAGATGGAGAACAGAGAATTGAAGCCCTCCCACCAAAGCCTGTCTCTCTTATCCCAGCCAAGGACATAGAGGAGATGAATGGGATTAGACTCTAGATCTCCTGCTCTAGAGCCGTATCCTCTGTCCCACACTGCTGCCAGCTAAACACATATGCTGTAAATAGGAACATACATGTAACAAGACACAGCCCATCCCACACAGAGCTCACAGTCGAAGCAGATCAAGCAGAGAAAGGGTCAGAGGGGAAACAGAGGCACGGGGGGAAGTGACTGGCTCAAGATCACAGAGCAGGTCAGTGGCAGAGACAAGAATAGACCCCAAGTCTTCTGATGGCCAGTGACTCACACAGACATAAAACGACAGAGGTAAATGTTGCAGCAAAGAGGTAGCTCAGCGATGTTACTACCCCATTGTTACACTTAGACTGAAGTGGGATCTTGTGTCACAAATCAATACATACGCAGGCAGCAGGTCATCTATGTGGTGCTGCAGTGGAATCACTAAAGATAAGCTCTCATACACGATGCTGAGCAAGTCTATGTCATATTTCCCCGGAGAGTGGATATCAGGCTGTGTTGGCGGGCTGTTTGTAGCAAGAGAGAATCCAGCTTGCCTAGAATGTTGCATTGGGTTGTACTTTTATCCATCCTTCACAAAGCATTTTATCAAGCCACATCCTGGGGCAGATTTTTAGATGGTGCAAACTGCAGGGGGGGAGGTTTAGGTTGGATAGTTGGAAAAACTTTTTCACTCAGAGAGTGGTGAAACACTGGAATGTGTTACTTAGGGAGGTGGTAGAATGTCCTTCCTTAGAGGTTATTAAGGTCAGGCTTGACAAAGCCCTGGCTGGGATGATTTAGTTGGGGATTGGTCCTGCTTTGAGTAGGGGGTTGGACTAGATGACCTCCTGAGGTTCCTTCCAACCCTGATATACCATGCTATTTTATGATTCTATGATGCAGCTCCATTGACTTTAAGGGAGCCATGTCAATTTGCACGTGTGTGATAACTCACCACTCCTAGTTAAATAGCAGTGACGAGCGCTGGGCATTGTTGACACTCACATCATGAGATAATGCTGCGGGGAATCAGGGCAACTCCCTCTCTCACTGTAATCCCCACCACTGTCTATGTCCTTCCCTCCACAGCCATCACACAATGAACTGAGAAAGAAAATGTCCAACCAAACCACCCTGACCGAGTTCCTTCTCCTGGGATTCTCTGATGTTTGGGAGCTGCAGATTTTACATTTTGTGATGTTCCTGGTGATTTACCTGGTAAGCCTGATGGGGAATCTTCTCATCATCACAGCCATAGTCCTCGACCACCATCTTCACACCCCCATGTATTTCTTCCTGGTGAATCTGTCCATCCTAGACCTCGGCTCCATCTCCGTCACCATCCCCAAATCCATGGCCAATTCTCTCATAAACACCAGGGTGATTTCTTATCCTGGATGTGTCACCCAAGTCTTTCTCTTTCTCCTCTTCGTTGCAACTGATTTTGCCTTACTCACCATCATGGCATACGACCGATATGTCGCCATCTGCCAACCACTGCACTATGAGAGAGTGATGAATAGGAGAGCTTGTGTCCAAATGGCAGCCAGTGCCTGGATTACTGGTATTGTCTACTCTGCCCTGCACACTGGGAACACCTTCAGGTTACCCTTCTGCCAGTCCAATGTCATCAACCAGTTCTTCTGTGAAATCCCCCAGCTACTCAAGCTCGCCTGCTCTGACTCATACCTCAGTGAAGTTGGGCTTCTTGCCTTTAGTATGTTTTTAGGTTTCAACTGTTTTGTTTTCATAATTGTGTCTTATGTTCAGATCTTCAAAACCGTGCTGAGAATCCCCTCTGAGCAGGGCCGGCATAAAGCCTTCTCCACCTGCCTGCCTCACCTCACAGTGGTCTCTTTGTTTCTTTGCACTGGCTTCTTTGCCTACTTGAAACCCATCTCCAGCTCAGCATCAAGTCTGGATATCATGATGAGTATTCTCTATTCCCTGGTGCCTCCAGTGATGAATCCGATCATCTACAGCATGAGGAACAAGGAGACCAAAGCTGCATTAAAGAAACTGTTTTTATGGAGGTTATTCACCAAGAATTAAAATGTTCATCATTGTACCTTGATTGAGATTTCATTCTGAGCTTCTTTATGGATATAATCAACTGATGACAAAATTGTCCCCTTGAGAAAGTAGGGTGCAATCTGTTTATGAAATCATAAAATCCAGACTAATTCCATTGAAGTAAAATGAGTTAATTTAGAATTACATCACTGTAAAAAAGATCAAAATCTTAATATCTATCCATAAATGTACACATACACCCTGTGTGTGTCTTATACTGCTAACGTCACCTTGCTATCTGAGCATGTTGCACAGAATATCAATAGCCATAGCTAAGTCACTAGTGGACTTCATGAAGTTTCTTGTTCTTCTCATTTTTCGGGGGATAAAAATTGTGATCGGGGTATGAGAGGTTTGGCTTGTTTGTTTGCTTGGTTGTTACTTTTTCATGTTGTTTCATTTTATTTATTCATTGCTTGGCTTGCTTCTTTGTTCCAGGTGACTTTTGGGGAATAGGAATTTGCAGGGTGGAATATGTTTGATTAAATCTGGATATCCATTTATTTTGTCATCTATTCAATGTGTCAATGTCATAATGTCTTATAAAGGATTTTCTGGATGACTTAAATTTTCCTTTCCCCAATGATGAACAATTAAAAAAAGTTTCTGTAGGTTTATGGATACCTGAGTTCCTGTTTAAATGATTGTTAATGCTGATGGGATTTTATTGTCTTATTTATGATGTGATAGGGCACCTACTCCTTATAAAATTATGTATATTATCTTTTTAAAAAAATAAGTAAATAAATATTGTATTCTTCTTGCTATTGTGGAAAGGCATTTTGGAAGAGAAAACTATTGCAATGTTTCCTAAAGACAAACTGAGTCTGGGTAATAATCATAAATGTTTATCCTACCAAACAACTGCAGTGATTGATCTGGAATTGCTCATATTTTTTCTTATGTTACACTTTGTTCCTGCAGTGTAAATAAATTGTACTTTGTATATTGAAGGCTGGGCTAGTCACTCAACTTCCTACTGGTCAGACCTCCTGTGGGAAGAACTGCAGGTACCAAGCACAGTGGGAGAAATAACTGTGGGCGCACAAATTGCTATAGCCAATTTGAGAGGGAAAATCACATCATTCAACTCTGAGAGGGACAGGCAGAAGACAGAGACATGGGGTGTGCACTCAAAGACCAGAGCAGAAAGCAGAGGTTATTCTAACTGTACAACCATAACAAATGAGATTCAGCCATTTGCTTCAAAGGATAGATTGGGATCTGGCCAATGGTCTCTTATCCACACGAGGATCCAATTGTATCTAGATCACATAAGTTAGCTGCATTATTGTTATTATTATTTATTGCCAGCTATATCATCATAGAAGTCAATCGGGTTGGTCAGGCATGACTTGCCCTTTGGGAATCCATGTTGACTGTTCCTGATCATCTTCCTCTCCTTCAAGTGCTTCAAAATGGATTGCTTTAGGACCTGCTCCATGATTTTGCTGGGGACTTAAGTGAGGCTGACCGGTCTGCAGATTCTCTTTCTTCCCTTTTGAAAAATGGGCACTACACTATCCTTTTTCCAGTCATCTGGGACCTCCCGCAATCACCACGAATTTTCAAAGCTAATGGCAAATGGTTCTGCAATCACATCAGCCAACTCCCTCAGCACCCTTGGATGCATTAGATCTGAACACATGAACTTGTGCATGTCCAGCTTTTCTAAATAGTCCTTAATATGTTCTTTCACCACTGAGGGCTGCTCACCTCCTCTCCATTCTGTGTTGCCCAGTGCAGCAGTCTGGGAGCTAACCTGGTCTGTGAAGACCGAGGCAAAAAAAACATTGAGTACTTCAGCTTTTTCCACATCCTCTGTCACTATGTTGCCTCTCCCATTCAGCAAGGGTCCCACACTTTCCCTGACCTTCTTCTTGTTGGTAACATACCTGTAGAAACCCTTCTTGTTACTCTTCACATCCCTTGCTAATTGTAACTCCAATTGTGCCATGGCCTTCCTGATTACACCCTGCATACTCTAGCAATATGCTTATACTCCTCCAAATTCCTCCAAAGTCATCTGTCCAAATTCCACTTCGTGTAAGCTTCCTTTTTGAATTTAAGCTCTCCGAAGTTTTCACTGTTAAGCCAAGCTGGTCGTCTGCCATATTTTCTATTCTGTCTGCACATTGGGATGGTTTGTTCCTGTACCCTCAGTGAGGGTTCTTTAAAATACAGCCACCTTTCCAGGACTCCTTTCCCCCTCATATTAGCCTCCCATGGGATCCTGTCCATCAGTTCCCTAATGGAGTCAAAGTCTGCTTTTCTGAAGTCCAGGGTCTGTATTTTGCTACTCTCCTTTCTTCCTTTTTGTCAGGATCCTGAACTTAGCCATCTCATGGTCACTGCTGCCTAGGTTGCCACACACTTCTACTTCCCCTACCAATTCTTCCCTGTTTGTAAGCAGCAGATCAAGAGAAGCACAGCCCCTAGTTCAGAGGTAGGCAACCTATGGCACATGTGCCGAAGGCAGCACCCGAGCTGATTTTCAGTGGCACTCACAGTGCCCAGGTCCTGGCCACCGGTCTGGGGGGAGCTGCATTTTAATTTAATTTTAAATGAAGCTTCTTAAACAATTTAAAAACCTTTTTTACTTTACATACAACAGTAGTTTGTTATATATTATAGACTTCTAGAAAGAGACCTTCTAAAAACTTTAAAATGTATTACTGGCACACGAAACCTTAAATTAGAGTGAATAAATGAAGACTTGGCACACCACTTCTGAAAGGTTGACGACCCCTGCCCTTGTTTGTTCCTCCAGCATATGTACCAGGAAGTTATCCCCATCACTCTCCAAAAACTTCCTGGATTGTCTGTGCATTGCTCTCCCAGAAGATCTCAGGGTGATTAAAGTCTCCCATGAGAATCAGGGCCTGTGATCTGGAAACTTCAGTTAGTTGTCCAATGAAAGCCTTGTCTACATGATCCCTCTGATCTGGTGGTCTATAGCACACGCCCACCATGACATCACCCTTGTTGCTCTTGCCTCTAAACTTAACCCAAAGAATCTTAACAAGCTTTTCTCCAGTTTCATACTGGAGCTCTCAGCAATCTTACTGCTCTTATATATAATGCAACCCCCCCCCACAACTTTTCTGCCCTGCCTGTCCTTTCTGAACAGTTTATATCCATCCATGACTGTACTCCAGTCATGTGAGTTATCCCACCAAGTCTCTGTTATTCCAATCACATCATAATTCCTTGACTGTGCCAGAACTTCCAGTTCTCCCTGCTTGTTTCCCAGGCTTCTTACATTTGTGTATAGGCACTTAAGACCATTTTTTGCCCCAGATCCCTAAGTGGCCCCCTCAAGGATTCAACTCACAACCCTGGGTTTAGCAGCCCAATGCTCAAACCACTGAGCTATCCCTCCCCCTTCCTAATCCATATTACCTTCCTTCTAGGAGCTTTCTCAGCTGTTGCAGTAACTACTCAGAGAAGCCTGCAAGACGAAAGCATCAGTGTGTTCTTCCCAGGTGAACTCCCAGGCAAACTCCCTCTCATAGACACATAGACTCATAGACTTAAGATCAGAAGGGACCATTATGAACATCTAGTCTGACCTCCTGCATAATCCACCTGCACAATGCAAGCCACAGAATCTCACCCACCTATTCCTGGAATAACCCCCTAACCTATGTCTGAGTTATTGAAGTCCTCAAATTGTGCTTTAAAGACATCAAGGTGCAGAGAATCCTCCAGCAAGTGACCCATGCCCCATGCTGCAGAGGAAGGCGAAAAACCTCCAGGGCCTCTGCCAATCTGCTCTGGAGGAAAATTCCTTCCCAACCCCACATATGGTGATTGGTTAAAGCCTGAGCATGTGGGCAAGACTCACCAGCCAGCACCCAGGAAAGAATTCTCTGTAGTAACTCAGATTCCACCCCATCTAACACCCCATCACAGACAACTGGGCATACTTACCTGCTAATAATCAAAGATCAATTAATTGCCAAAATTAGGCTATCCCATCATACCATCCCCTCCATAAACTTATCAAGCTTAGTCTTGAAGCCTCTGTTAGCCTCCGCTGTTTGCCGCTCATCTGATTCGCTGCTGACTGCCTTTTTATAACAGTCAGGCCCTCTCAAGGCCCACCTGGAAAAAAGAACTCCCAATTCACACTTTTCAAAGAATCAGGCACACGGTGAAATGGACAAACTGTCCCTGCAACAGACACTGAGATACTCACCAACACAGCCCCCCTACTTCCCATGCTGTGCTGTGGACAGCACCATGGGAAATCCCACCTTAAGGGTTTGACAGGGAGTAGCCCCATGACTCTTCTTTGGTTTCTTGACCTATAAACCCAAGGGGCTTTCTGGGAAACAACCAGGCAACAGTGCGGATCTTCTATTGTTGCTAAGACTGTTCCTTCTCCTTTCTGTAGAGCTTCTGGCCTGACCTCGGCTTCTTTCAGACTCTGCCTCCTGACTCGAACCCTGAAACCTGACTTGGACTCTGACTCTTGGTATTGATACTGGCCTGGAACTCACCAGAAACTCCTTAGCTACTCCTAGCCTGAGGTTTGCCCTGGCTCTGACCCTTGGTGCTCACTGCCCTTAGCGGAATCCCGACGAAGACTACGTAGCCTGGTGCTTAGAGCACTGAGGTGGGAGACTGGAAATCCGGAGCCTCTACACCAGTGATTTTCTTTTCAAAGTATTTTTCCACGGTGGAACAGCTTCAGCAGGAGAGAGTGAGAGAGATCCTTGCCCAGTCACTTGGGCACTCTCTGGAGAGCTTTTAGATCCCTGTTCAAATCTTTCTGTCTCCTTATGCAGTGGGGGACTTAGCACCCCCACTGCAGGGTTAAAAGTTATAGGAGAGATTCTCCTCTTCTCTCCCTCCCCCCACCCCCACCATGAGCCTGTTTTGTGTGAGTTTGCATCCAGAGCCCAGTCTGCTAAGCAAGCTCTGAGCATGCCTAACTCATTGGACCTCACAGGTGAATTAGGGGGACGGATGCCAATTTTCCCTGGGTTCATGCATCACTGTGGGGCTTTGGTGTCCAGGTGCCTACAGTGCAGGCAGAAACAGGAGTCCAGATAATGTCTTACTGCAGAAATTTAGACACCTAGTGTATTTAGACACCTACAGTGTTAAGGTTGGAGTGTCAGTTGGAGGGTCTCAATGTCTCCTCTAACTCATTCTTCCTTTGCTCTGACTCCATATTCTCCCTTGTCTGAGGGCTCTGGCCTCGCTATGCAAACTGCCGGCACCTCCATCTCTCTTGGTCCCCAGTAGTATGAGAGAGACACGCTGACACTTTCTCCTCTTTATCCCACAACCACAGCTGAACGCTGTTCCTCTGCCAATCAAGATGAGTGGGACAACCCCCTGCAGCCCTGGCCCAGACCAGCTGCCTCTCCGAAGTACTCAGAGTGAATCTCCACATGATTCTGAGACCCTCTGGAACTTGACAGGAATTGGGAAAGAAGCAATTATCCAAACTGAGGCAGCTACATATGGCACCAGCCTCTCCTATGCTCCTGACTCATGCTCAGGAAAGTGGTACCTTTAAATGCAGTGGAGGTGCTAGTGTAAATAAGGTCTTCTGCAGTGAGGCTGGCTAGCCTGGACTGGGATGTGAAAGGGCTCAGTGTTACATTTCAGCTCTGCAGAGAAACCAGCTCATCCTGTGGTTGTACAACACCCGGAGCAACAGGGTCCTGGGCCATGATTGGGGACCATGGTTGATTGTACAATTCAAATAATAAATTATATTTGTAATGTCAGCAGTAAAACTAGCAGGGATTTTTTTGTCCCATAAAACATTTTGATTAAAATTTCAACTTTTGATCCAAAAATAATATTTGTTTCTGCTGAAAACTGAAAAAACAAAAACAACAACAAAACCCCCATTGGTTTGAAAATGAAAAAAAAAAACTTTAGCTGAAAACATATGTAACCCACCAATCATTAGTTGAAAAACTAATTTTCAGACTCCTTTTTTTCCCCAGGTTTTCCAATAAAAAATCAAAACCTTTTTGAGGAAACCTCATATTTTATATGAAATTGATCTTTAGTTAAGATCCCAAATGTCTTTCAGAAAAAGATTTCATAGAAACTTTGTGACCAGCCCCAGTCATGAGGTGTAAGCAGGGAGATCTCATGTGATTTAGAAAGTTGTCGGCATCAGGGCTGTTGTCTGTGCCATCGACACAGAGGACACAGCAATAACTCTCTAGACTCAGTCATTTAAATCTCTTGACAAGCACTGTCAGGGGAGACACAGCCTTCTCCTGAAAAGGTACAAACATGAGCAAGCATCTCCATTTCATAAGGAGCATGTTCCACCACATGAAATTGTGGCTTGTGCTCATCATTAAAACAGCCATACAGCATCAGACCAATGGTCCATCTAGCTCAGTATCCTGTCTTCTTGACAGTAGGCAATGCCAGAGGCTTCGGAGGGAATGAACAGAACAGGGCAATTTTTGTATGATCCATTTCAGCTTTCAGCACATGGGGCTCTTTAGCACAACAATCCAAGTTGTGAAGAAAACTCAGAGTTAAATCTGAGCTCTGGCACCTGAATCCTGCTCATCAAACTCTGAAAAATGAGAGAGGTCATCACTTCAAGCTGCAAACATCCTGGAGTTCTAGGTAAGCATTATGCCTCCTGCTTAGCATTGATTTTTGCTCCTGGCATCCATGGCTACCAACCGTTATTTTTTTTCCCATTTAGATTTTTAATTTGTCCCAGGCCCATCTTATTTTGCATTAAGCAACAGATTCTAATCTTTATACAATTCTCCATGGGCTCTTATGTTATGCTCATCACTGTAGCATCTATTAGAAGTCAAGGCTTGAGTTTGTCCAGCTCTCCAAATTGTGTAACCATCTACCCCCGTGTAAAGTGGATGGGTCTAGACTGTTCTCAGCAGTACCAGATGACAGAACGAGGAGTAATGGTCTTAAGTTGCAGTGGGGGAGGTTTAGGTTGGATATTAGGAAAAACATTTCACTAGGAGCGTGGTGAAGCACTGGAATGGGTTACCTAGGGAGGTGGTGGAATCTCCTTCCTTAGAGGTTTTTAAGCCCTGGCTGGGATGATTTAGTTGGGAATTGATCCTGCTTTGAGTGTGGGGTTGGACTAGATGACCTCCTGAGGTCCCTCCCAACCCCGATATTCTATGATTCTATGGTTAACTTCTGCAATGAACAGATTAAGTACATTTTCAGCTAAAGATTTTTTGTCTTTCCAACCATTGATTATATTTTGTTTAGTATTGGTTTTTGGTTTTTTAGTTTTCAGCAGAAAACAATATAATTTTTGTTGAAGTTCAAGTTGAAATTTTGATTAAAACTTTCTACAGGGACAAAAGCATCCCTGCTAGCTTTACTGCTGACAACACAAATACAATTTATTATTTGCATTGTGCAATCAGATAAGATCTCCAGTCATGGCCCAGAAGCCTGTAGTGCTAAGTGCTGTGCAAACACAGGATGAACTGATTACTCTGAATGGCTGAAATGTAACACTGAGCCTTGTTAGGTCCCCAACCCTGGCTCGATTGCCTCACTGCAGCAGCCCTTATTCACACCAGCACATCCACTGCATTTGATGATGCCACTTTCCTGATTACAGGTTAATCACAGAAGTCAGAAGTGCAGGAGACGCTGGTGCCGTATTTACCACAGGCCTGATAAAATGAGGATCCCAGGAGCAATCACAGCCATCTCCATGGGCAGTTAGGAGAGGTAGCTGGCCTGGACCAGGCTGCAGGGTGCTGTGTTAGGTCACCCATAACCAGAGCCTTCTCCATGGGTGCTCAGGAGAGGCAGCTGGGATGGGCCAGGGCTGCAGAGGGTGCCCCCATGTCACCCGATTGGCAAAGGAGCAGTGTTCAGCTGCAGGTACGGGCTATAGAGGAGAAAAATTGAGCTTGTCTCTCTTGTGCTTCTGGGAACCAAGAGTTGCTGGAGGTGCTGCCTGTTTGCCCTGTGAGGCCTGAGCCCTCAGATGAGGGAAGAGATGGAGTCAGGGCAGAGGAAGCATGATGTAGAGGAAACAATTAGAGCCTCCAACCTTAATACTATAGTTGCCTAAACACTGTAAGTGCCTAAATTTCTGCAGTAAGGGGTCATGACCCCCAGTTTGAGAATACCTGGTTTACAATAATATGAAGTGAAAAGTTCCTGAGAACAATCCAGGATCTTTATTCATTGGCATTTCAAACAGATTTCATTCACCTCATGGGGTGAATCTGAAAGCTCTGTATTTTAACAATGCCATCTCCAGATGGACTGAACCCAGGAATGCCAGATCTGTAAGCACACGCCATACTGCCGGCACTGAAGAACCAGCTCCCACCGCTGAAAGTCTGCAGAAGATTCATTGTTAAAATTGGGAGTCTTTCATGGAAGTCACGGAAGTCACAGATTTCATGAATTTCCAGGACCTCTCTGACTTCTACAGTGGTCAGTATGACTGATCCCAGGGCTGCCTGAGCAGCTCGGGCAGTCTTGTGGCCAGTCACACTAGCTTCTGCTTGGGCAGCCCCAGGGGACAGCTGCTTGGGTGGAGTCAGGGTCAGCCCAGCCGCACTGACCACTAATCGGGAGGCCTCAGGCACTTGCCCTCAGGGGCAGCCTGAGCAGCACCAGTCTCAGGCTCTGCCCCAGGGTCACAGCGAGGCTCTGGGCCTCCTCTCTGAGCAGCAGTGGGGCACCATTCCCCCCTCCCCGAGAGCAGCAGCAGCAACAGTGCCGCAGAGGCCTCCAGAGTCCCTAATATTTAGTCATGGGTATTTATAGTACAAGTCACGGACAGGTCACCAGGTATGAATTTTTCTTTATTGTCCATGACCTGTCCATGATTTTACTAAAAATACCTGTAACTAAATTACAGCCTTACTCATCATTTCTATGTGATCTAGTCACTACAGGGAGCTTGGGCAGATGGCTTTTACCACAGGTCTTTACGTGCTTGTGCTTTTGCAGGCTATTTCTAGGCTGGAGGCACTGTGTGCAAATGATGCGATTTTATAGGCTTTATTGATTGAACATGAATTGTGCATCAGGAGACAAAGGCATCTGGCATCACACAGAGCAGAGACAGATTGAGCAATAATTCAAAACAGCAAGCAAAGAATACCAAGAGAGAATTTTTCTTTGACTCGTGCGCAGAATCAGAATTGCTGAAGTAAAGTGCAGTCAAGTTACAGGGTTAACTCACGAACTAGGTTCTAGTGCTTTCACAGCAGAAGCTGAGACTCCTCTCCTCACTGTGATTCCAAATGATGACATTTTCCAGCCAAATGACAATTCTGTAGTTCGCAAAATCTACTGGGTGGCTTTAACGTATGCAAAGCAGAGATGAAAAAGTCTTCTTAAGAGCTTGCCTCCTTGCTGGAGTGAGCCACAATGTATTTGATCTCTTGTAGGATCTTGTCTTTATTGTTCAATACATTCAGTCTGGCTGATTGAAGGAGTTTGGTGATGTCTCCCACATGGTAGAGAAAGCGAAGCATGGTGAATCTAATTCTCCATTCCGTCACATAGGCTGAAAGCAAAGAGAGAAAAGATGTGAATACATTTTTAGGATGAGGATATTAATATTACTAATGGAGTGTCAATAATAACTAGAACTATTATTATGATTGCATTCTAGGGTTCCCAGGCCGTCGTGAGAGAAATATCTTGCTTCCGAGACTTAAGGAGAAGACTCAAGTGAGACTCATGTATGGGGGAAAGGGTTTCACAAATGCTCTACTCCCAATCCCGAAGCATCTGGATGTTTTGTCTACAGCGATCTGCAGTGACATAGTTAATATAGTTGAACTCTCATCTTTAGGGTTCAAAGTCAACACCCTTCTGAACTGAAATGGATACTTTGCACTTCTCAGATTGTCTACAGACTCGGACAGTTTCCTTTAATTCTATCAATTCTCCTATTTTCCCTGCTTTCTACCTCTCCCCCAGCTATTTTTTTGCCTTCTCGCTTTTCTCTGTAACGTCCCATATGCAGCATGTTTGTAAAAAAACAAGGAGCAGATTCTGCTCTCATTTGCGCTAAGGTAAATTAACTTAGAGTACAACTTATGCATCTACCTATCAAGGGATTTCAATGGAAACAATGGCATTTGGGTGCCTACCTCCATTAGGCTCCCTTAAAAATATTGCCAGTGAGTTCTTAGAAGACTCCCATCATTATAGGAACAGAGCATATAATGTCATGATACTTTGCATTCAAAGTGGCTCAAAAATCAAGAGAAATAGAATTTGTGCAGAATGTACGGGTGTCTGAGCTGGTGTAACTCAAACACCCAGACAGCTGAGAGAAGGTTAAAGGTTTTCCAACTTCTAGACTCCTTTCCATTCCTCTCTGAATTTGTCCTTATGTGCCAGACTCATCTCTTCATTGCACTAGTGTAAATCTACATTTATTCCTTCGCCTTCACTTGTGTAACAGAGAGAGGATTTGCCTCTGTGTCTTGACTAGTGCTAAAGAAAGAAATTGCCTGATTCTGAGCTCAAGGAGTCATTTGATGAAACTGAAAATCTGCAAATGTGAACATCATAAAAGCAAACACTTTTATTTACACATACACACACAAACTGCCTAGGGGACTCACTGCATACAACATTAAAGCCAAGAGCATGGTAGGATTCAAAACACATGGATATTTATGGATATTTTCAAGATTCACATTTAAATTAGTTAAAAAAAATTGAAGGGATATAGGCTAGATTTTGAAATGTATGGAGGTGCGGAAAGATACAGATAGGAGACTGGTGAGATTTTCAAAAGCAGCTGAGTAGATTAGGTACCTAATTCACTTAGGCTCTTTATAAATCCCACTAGGTACCTACCTGCATCTGTAGATACCTAAATACGTTTGAAAAATTGGGTACAAAATGTTTACAAATCAGAGAGGGAAAAAAACCCCCACAGATGCTACTGACAAACATCCCCTATGGCAGATAACTCTATAACTACCTAATCTGTGATTTCTCTCAGCTTCCTCTTAAGCTACTATCACTAAATACCCACTAATATAGGACATGGGACTAGATCAATCTGACATTTTATCTCAATCCCTATGCCCCTTTGCTACCTTACCTCAGAGCAAAGCAGACTCAGCTGTATTTAAGTCATCCACGTAAGTGAAATGAGAGTGAGGTCAGTAGCATTTTAGAAAATGGGCGACACGAACGTTACCTGGGCAATTCACTCTGTTGAAAAGTGGGAAGTGCATGACGGTTGGAGCACCGTCTCCTCTGAAGATGTAGCAGTCGGAGGGGTTATCTGGCTCTTGGAGCAATTTCTCGTCTATCTCAGGAAATGGGATGCAGTTTTCCTTACAGTATTTGGCAGTTTGCTTGAGGGCCTGTAGGTAAGGGAATCATGATTATTTTATTTAAAAGCACTGCTGCCCACAAGACCAGATAGCTCAAAACAGATAACTCAAAATCAAAGTTTCTCTCTGAATCCTCTACTAATTGACTAAGCAGAAAACCTCCAGTGGAAACCAGACCCTCTGCTCTTGGGATAGGAAGAATGTTTGTATAACAACAAATGACTGTCTATAAAGAGACCCCCATAGCTGGGATTTCCAAAGAAGCTTAAAGGAGCAAGAATTTACCTCCATGGAAAAGTCAATACGGGTTGGCTTAACTCGCTTAAGTGCCTTTAAATATCTCAGCCCACAGCCATAAGCATAGATCAAAGATGGCACATTGAGTCCAGTACACAAGAACAGAGCTAGAAGGTTTACAGCAGCCCATAACAGATCAACAGGGATAGATCTGAGTGGTTCAGTAGGACCCGAGGGAGAGCTCCGTGTAAGCTCAAAATCTTGTCTCTCGCACCAATGCTAGTAGATCCAGTAAAAGAAATTACCTCATCCACCTTGGTTCAGTAGGAGACATTTTCCTGTACGGGTCAACATTCATCCCCAGTACTTGACACATGAAAGCTCAAGGCTACCAAAGGTTAATCTTTAAGTTAAGGTGAAAAACAGATTTCCTTCCTTGAGATCACTATGGGGTACTTTTTCTAAGGCACACATGGGAATTTGTTGTCCAACTTCCATTGATTAAGGCACCAAACTGTCCATTGTGCATTTGAAAATCTCCTGCAGAGATCCATTGGGCCCTGGGACACCTCACAAAAGTATTAGTATTGACTCAAGTCAGCTGACCAACTTGCTACTTGGATGGTAGGATTCTTTCCACTAAACATTCCCACAGCAGGATAGAAGAGGATGGCATTTTTTGCTCCCTTCCTGTCCTGAACTGTTTTCCAGAAATAAAGTAAAGAAAATACTACTTGATTGTTTTTTAAAGATTGTAAATTTCTTTGTTGGATTCTTATCACTTGGGGTCAGGGACAATGTATTTTTCTGTGTTCAAATATCACCTGGCACAATGGGCCCTCATTACTAACTTGAATGACTATAAAAATGTAACAATGATAGGAGTTACCTTAAATGGTTCAAAAGGGCCATAGTCAAAGGAGAGGATCAGTTTCACTTTCCTTTCCGGGCGGAGAACCAGAGGGAAAGCACAGTTTATGGCTATTCCAGCATCTACCAAGGAGATGACTTTATCCTTCACCAACTCAGTAGAGTCAAGAGCAGCTAAAGGAATGTATCCAAAAAAAATTATGATACTAAGGCCACGTTTACACTTACTGGGACGGTCGACGCGGCGAGTTCGACTGCTCAGAGTTCGAACTATCGCGTCTGATCTAGATGCGATAGTTCGAACCCCGGAAGCGCTAGTTCGAACTCCGGTACTCCACCGCAGCAGGAGGAGTTGCCGGAGTCGACCTTCGAGCCGCGGAGTTCGCTTCCGCGGCGTCTGGACGGGTAAGTAAGTCGAACTAGGGTAGTTCGAATTCAGCTACGTTATTCACGTAGCTGAATTCGCGTACCCTAGTTCGACCCCCGAGCTTAGTGTAGACCAGGGCTAAGAGATTAGAAACTGCCCTTTGTCAGTGGCAGGGTTAATAAATAATATTCACTGCAGCTGTGCTTTGGTAAAGTGTCTGTATCTTGTGCCCTTATAAAGTAGAGCCACCCCTCACCTTCTGCTTCCTTTAGTGCCCACTGTACAGTATGGCTCCCCTTTCCTCACCTCTCACCCTCTGCTGCCCCTAGTGCCCATTATACAATATAGTTCTCTTATACTTGATCCTTCCATCCACTGGCCATTATACAGTACACCCACCACTTTCTCCTTCCTGCCATTTACAGGCTGTAGCGGGGTGATCACCCGCTCTGGCCTTAAAGGGCTTAAAACATCCCAGGAGAGGGCTGTGGCTGGGGAAGGATGAATGGAGAAGCAGACTCAGCTATGGCCACTCCCCAATCAGGGCCCAACTGGCCCTTATAAGAGAGCAGTGGGCCAGGAGCAGACAGTCTCTAGAGGGAGAAGGGCCTGGCTGCTGGGAGGCTGAACAGGATACCTGAGTGGAGCAGGGCTGGGGAACAGGGCAAGGGAGCTGGGGAGCTCCCACCTGGAAAAGCCCCAGGCTGCGGCCTTGTCAAAGGCCAGAAAGGTACTAGGGTGCAAGGGTGCAGCCCAGGGTAGACAGAGGTAGCCAGTCCAAACTCCTCTTGCCTGTGATGAGTGGCTTTTACACTGCAGTCTGCCCCAGTGAGCGGGAGCTCAGATAATGACTGGCAGTAGCCCAAGACTGAGGAGAGGTGGGGATAGTGGGTGGGGGTTCCCCTGGGTGGGGACACGACTCCCACTGGCCGCGGTTCACCGCTCCAGGCCAATGGGGACGGTGGGAAGCCATGGCCAGAACATCTCTCGGCCCGTGCCGCTTCCCACTACCCCCATTGGCCTGGAGTGGCAAACTGCGGCCAGTGGGAGCCACGATCGGCCGAACCTGCCATCGCGGCAGGTAAACAAACTGTCCCGGCCTGCCAGGGTGCTTACCCTGGTGAGCCACATGCCAGAGGTTGCCGACCCCTGCTCTACATAAACCAATAAAAAAACTGTTTCCACTGATAATCAAAATTTACTGATCAGCAAAATAAGAAAAATGCTTCTTGAGAATTTAAATTAGAGTAGTTATAAAATAGACTAGTGAATGAATATTAAAAACCGGTATGATTAGTTGATTTAAGGATATTAAGTTTGTATATTTTGACATATGATGTTGACAATTTGTGTTTTAATGGCTTTTAAAGATTTAAATTTTTGAATCTCTGTGTCTACTGTCATTAAATATTCATTTGATTATCCTCT
Source organism: Mauremys mutica (assembly GCF_020497125.1). Taxonomy (NCBI): domain Eukaryota; kingdom Metazoa; phylum Chordata; order Testudines; family Geoemydidae; genus Mauremys; species Mauremys mutica. The sequence continues at coordinate 40,223,379 of NC_059084.1, forward strand.
TAATTTTCATCAGCTGCTAGGATTTAAATTGATAAGAATTAAAAATGCTTAAAATCTATATTTTCATGCAACTGAAAATTTAAATAAAAAAATCCAAAATGCTTACAGTAAGCATTGACACCGTCTATCAAAATTTAAAAATAAAAATTTAATTCTTCCAACCTTAAAAATACTGTATAGGAAGACAACCCTTTCTCATGTTTCTGTGGGATGTATTTACTGTCAAAACGGGACATCCACACCACAGAGTCAGTATCCCATATTTTACTTACAACATTTGTAAAGAAAGTTATTATTCGTTCCCCATTTCCAGGTCAAGAGACCATGAGTGGTTTTTTGCCACATTCTAGCGAAATCCACCACTGAGCCTGTGAGAGGGCACAAACCAGAATTCAAATATCAGATATAAATATATAAATATATACAGGAACATCTGAAAATCAGCAGAGATTTTCTTATCTCTTATTTGCTAGTGCAGACAAGCAGCTGTGGGAAAAATACCAGTGTGTCTTGTATATAGAACAAAAATTAAAAAGCAAAGCTGATTGCAAGGAAATAAAGGGCATTTGTTACTGAGAAAGACAGAAGCTGTGGTATTCTCAGAATCCTGGATTCCCCCATTGTGCCACATAATGACCCCCATATGCTTGTATAATAAATATTTTTAGATATACCTATCTCCTACAACTGGAAGGAACTTTAAAGGTCATGGAGTCCAGCCCCCTACCCTCACTAACAGGACCAAGTACTGATTTCAGCTGCAGATCCCTAAGGGGCCTTCTCAAGGGTTGAACTCACAATGTTGGGTTTATCAGACCAATGCTCAAACCACTGAGCTATCCCTCTCCTCTAGGTGAGATGTTTCAGCTGTCAAGTTCTCCCCTGCACAGAACACCTGATGGCAATATAAATCATTTCCTATATTTCATTATGTAAAATATGTGGCTCAGTTCCTTTAGCTGCTGATTTGAACTGTGCAAATAACTGATTTTTTGGTTCCACTATCGAGCAAACAATTATAATTTAAAAATCCCAAATGAAAATTTAAAAAAAAAACAGTGAAAAGAGAAAGTAAACAAAAAAATTTCATTTTAGGTAGAATAAAATGTTTGGCTTTACTCAGAATGAAAAGAAAGAGAGAGAGAGAGAGAGAGAGAGAGAGAGAGAGAGAGAGAGAGAGTTCTAAAAGTTATTTTAAGTGAAATTGAACCATTTTTTAAAATTGTTTTAAACTGAAAAATCAAAACATTTCACTTTGAAAATTTCAGTATGAAATATTTGGGGTTTTTTTCTGATTTATTTTTGTTATAAAATAAACAGTTCTGGAAATTTGATGCAAATTCATGAAATATTATCGCTGACCCAAATGTGCATTTTTTAGGAAAGAAAATTGAGCTGAAAATTTTCACCCCCTTCTAGTGCTGAGTTCCCTCAACTCCCATTAGAATTGGTTTGAGCTGAGGAAACACAACCTTAAATTGTTAAACACCCAAAATCCAAACACAGCCTGCTTATAATGATAATTTTGAGTCAATCTAAACATTTTGGTCAACACAAAATGACTTTTAGATGCCTAAGTGCTTTTGAAAATCACACTAGGCACCTAAATATCTTTGAAATCTGGTGCTATGTGACATAGGAGCAAAGTCCCACCGAAAGTTAACAGGGCTTATTCTCTGACCTTTTGAAAACACATTCATTGATATGGGTGAAGGGGCTCAGAAACTTTCATAAGGGGTACAACAGAAATCCCTACACATAAACAGGGCTAGTCCACAACAGCTCTGTGCTGAGCAGACATTTGTCAAAAAATGACAACATGAGAATTATTATTCATGAGAATGGGTGAACAAGAGTCGAGGGATTTGTTTAACTGAACAGTTCATTGAGCCTGAGTCTCTCCTCACAGAGATGCAAATATCTCCTCATGCAGCCAGTGTACAAGAGGAGATTCAAACTCAATCCACAGGGGATTAAAATGACTTACCTACTCCGCCTTTAATATTTTCAGTAGTTGACTTATTCTTAGTATCTGAAAAATAGATTTGGGTTATAGGTCACTGCACACTCTCATTGACAATAATGCAATCACCTAGGCAAGAATCCAGATAAAGATAATGAAACTATAGTCACCAGTTTTGATTTTTAAAGAACCTAAGGGAGTTAGGTGCTCAAATATCATTTAATCCCAATGGGAAGTGGTGTAGGGAGCCAGGGTGGCTTCCCTCCGAGCCTGAGGGTAAAAAGCCACTCTCTCAACCTGAGTGGGCGGGGCCAGGCCAAGCTTGCTCCACCCCCCGGAAGGGGAGGGGTGGAACAGGAAGTACAAAGGGCGGGGCCCTCAGCTCAGTCAGGGCAGCACCAGGGAGGGAGGCAGATGCAGACTGCATGCTGCTCCCTTCAGACCCTGCTGCCACACCAGGGGAGGCCCTGGATCAGGGGAAACCTGAGCTGGAGGAAGGACTGGGCCTACCAGGACTGCCTGCCGCCGAGTACTCAGACAAACTGGAGGAGCCAGAGCCAGGGGGAGAGCTTGAGCTGCCAGCAGCGGTCTACCCGGAGGAACTGGAGGGACCAGAGGGACGCGCAATCGGGTAGGAAGTAGCCCAGGGACAGAGCGACACTGCGGTGAGTCTACGTTGCGGACAGACCCCCGCTAACCCAGCGGCGGGACCCTCGTCTCGCCCCGGTCAGGGCCCTGGGCTGGAACGCAGAGGTGTAGGGTGGGCCTGTGTTCCCCTACCCGGCCAGTCCACCTCAGGAACCGGGCCCCGACAGCACTACCGACTCTTGCCGGCGCTCCCCTGCCTGAGGGGCGCGCTACAGACTCTTGCCGGCGCTCCCCTGCCTGAGGGGCGCGCTACAGACTCTTGCCGGCGCTCCCCTGCCTGAGGGACGCGCCGCTGCCGTTTGCCGGTGTTCCCCCTGCCCCGGGTTCTCCCGAGACTGGCCGGGGCTCAAGCCGGCCAGGGGGGAAGTAGCTCACCACCGCCTCTAGCGGTGGTACGCCAGGCGACGCAGTTTACAAGTGGGTACCTAATTCTCTTAGTATCTTTTGAAAACCCAGCCACTGTGAATGATATTCACTAAAGTCTCACCCTGACAGAGGCAAGTTGAAGGGACAAAGGAATGTTTGTCTCTTATTCTCTAGATCCACATTGTGCTCACTGAGAGCTCTTTGGAAATAACTTGTGAAAATCATACTCATCAGTTCTGGGAACATTCCCTAATTCCATGGCAAAGCTTTGTGATGTAGATGGATCTTGAAAAAAAACAACACTGAACTTTGGCCCTTGTGGAGGGAGGTTTCATTTCAGTTTCAAGAGTCTCCACGTTTGTTTTGTTTGTCTCCTCTACTACTCTGGCTCTACTAGGAAGCCAAACTACGACTAATTTAGCCATGGCTACTTACATAGAATCGTAGAAATGTAGGACAGGAAGGAGCCTCAATAGCTCATCCAGTCCAGTTCTGTGCACTGAGGCAGGACAAAGTATTATCTACACCATCCCTGAAGGTGTTTGTCTAATCTGTTCTTAAAAACTTCCTGTGTCAGAGATTCCACAACCTCCCTAGAGAATTTATGCTTGTGCTTCACTACCCTCACAGGAAGTTTTTCCTAATATCTAGCCTAAATCTCCCTTGCTGCAATTTAATCACAATGCTTCTTGTCCTGTCCTCAGTGGTTAAGGAGAACAATTTATCACCTACCTCTTGATAACAAACTTTTACGAATTGAAAACTGTTGTCATGACCTCCCCAGTCTTCTCTTCTCCAGAGTAAATAAAGTGAACTTTTAAAATCTTTCCTCATAGGTCCTATTTTCTAGATCTTTAATTATGTGTGTTGCTCTCCTCTGGACTTTCTCCATTTGTCCATATCTTTCCTGAAGTTTGCTGCCCAGAACTGGACACAGTGCTCCAGCTGAGGCCTTATCAGTGCTGAGTAGAGTGGAAATATTACTTCTTGCACCTTGCTTACAGCACTCCTGCCATGTGCTTTGTGATTGCACATAATATGTGTGCAATGAAAGCTGTTGCTAAATATTTTGGGAGTACAATGAAAATTCCACCTCCCTGCAGAGAAGGAGTCTCTTTTTATTTCCAGGAATTCACAGTTACTCAGTGGTAGCTGCCACACGGGACAGGGAATCTCTACAAAACATTGGACTTTAAAGCTCTGGGAGTGGGCTGTGAATATTTGGTCCAAGGACCCATCAGGAACTGTGTTCATACAGATTTAGATGTGTCACCTAGAGACGATGAGGGTGAGAATTATTGTTTGCTCTGAAAGACTAGAATACATGACCTCCAGAGATCTTGGCAAAATGCAGTAAGCTAGATTCTTCCCTCGTTTACTGATGGGTAAATCTATAGTAACTGCAATGACTTCCTCTTCAACAATGTATGCCACTGTTGCAGAGAATAGCATATAACTACAGAATGCCAAAATCCTATAAGCTGCAGTATTCATTGGACAGATTGATATGTAGGTTTAAAGCCAGAAGGGACCATTAGGTCATCTTGTCTGATCTATTGTATAGCATGGGCCACACAATTTCATCCAGTTACTTTCACCAAGCCTGTCAACTTGTGTTTAAGTAAAGTATGTCTTCCAGAAAGGCATCCAATCAGGCTTTGAAGTCAAAGAGACAGAGATTCCACCACTTCCCTTGGGAGTTTGTTCCAATGGTTAATCACCCTCATCATTAATATGTGTGCCTTATTTCTCACTTTGATTTGTCCACCTTTAACTTCCTGACATTGCTTCTTTTTATGCCTTTCCCTGGTATATTCGAGAGTATGCCTGTATTTTGTCACTGTGAAGGTATTTAAACACCATAATCTAATCACCTCTTGGACTTCTTTTTCATATATTAAACAGACTGAGCTTCTTAAATTTCTCACTGTATAAGACTTGGCATCATTTCTGTGACACATTTCTGCATTTATCTTCAATGTCTCAATGTCCCATTTTCAAATATGGAGACCAGAATCAGACACAGTATTCAAGTATCAATTTCAGGCAATGGATTGGGAATCAATTCAAGGCAGTTCTACTCCTGGCTTTGCCAAAAAATGTCTAGGTGATATTTGAGAAGTCACTTGGGCTGGGATTTGTAAGGTATTAAACACTCATATCCCACAGAATATCAATTTTAACTTGCTGAGATTCCTTTGAATTTCCCCACTTTATTTCTCATTGAACCTCAGTTCCCCATCCTGAATTTTTGAAAGCTTCTCAGATACTTTGGTGGTGACCATCAAAGAGTTGCCATATTATTTAAGAAACAGGAGCTTCCGCAGAGGCTTTAGTCCTGAGCACACACTCAGAAAAGAGAGAACATGAGAATTACTCATGAGACTATGTCATTAACAATCTGAATATGATTATCTTCTCAAGCAGGAGTAGATCAGAAGCAATTCCACAGCTGTCAGTGCAGTGGTGCTAGTCTGAAAATGTGTTAGCAATCACTTTACTTGTGAGGGGTTTCCTGATTAGACTTGTAGGCTATGGGGCTGTAAGGGAGACATGTGATCTAGGTTTTTAAGCAGTCATTCTGAATAAAGCCAGCCTAGGTCAAGGTGGGGAGAGTTTTGCCTCTCTGTCTTAGGGGGAAGACTGCTTTTTCTCTCTCTTTTTTTATTTCCTGAGTATTAATGTACTTTTTTTTTTAAATAAAGTAATATTACACTGCAACCTTCTAGCAAGAGTATTTAATGTTTTTATCCAACTTCTCTATTTGAATGCTATGAACATAAAAGCAGTTACAGATATAGGGTCAGAGCAAAAGATCCAAGATTATATATACCTACCTGGTGAAAAACCTCCTGGTGAAGCTCCTGCTGGCTCACTGTGCAATGAGCCTTCCATATCACCTGAAAATGTCATAAGGATTTCTAGTCATTTCACGCAGCCACAAACAATAACACAAATATCTAAGAGCTGGTTTAAACTGAAAATGTAGGTCAATTTAGCTACTTCATTCAAAAGGGTGAAAAATTCACACCCCTGAGAGATGTAGTAAAGCCGACCTAAGCTCCAGTATAGATACAGGTAGTTTGATGGAAGAATTAGTCTAGCTACGTCCTCTCAAGGGGGGTAGACTAACTACAATGATGGAAAAACCCCTTCCATCACTGCAGGAAGTATTGACAAGACAGCACTATGGTGACACAACTGCAGCACCATAGCTGTGCCATTGTAACAACTGTAGTAGTGTAGACAAGGCCTAAGAAACAACACACATATAACAATGAAGATATTCTCCAATAGCCCAAGGACAAAGTTGTTAGCTGAAATACCTCAAGATAGATTCTTCTCTCTCCTTCCACAGTTTTTTTTCTCTTTTCATCTTATCAAAAAATTATCCCTTCCTGTGTATCCACATAGCTATATTCAGTGTCCAGACTTTATTATTTCCCTTCTTAACTACTGCAGCCTCTTCCCCTATTGTTTCACAAAAACATTCATTAATCCCCTTCTGGTCAGTCCAGATTCTACCCCTAATGTCATCTTCCCCGTTGTCTTGCAATATGGCCACATCAGCTCGCTTTTGGAAAGTTTTCTGTCAAAACTATTTTTAGCTGCAAAATAAGGGTGTGAGGAGTTTGGGTTGTTAGCGACATTATTATGAAAATCCCCCAAATTTCAATGAAAACAGAAATTTTATATATTTAAAATAATTCCATTTAATCAAAAAGCTATTCTCTCTCTCTCTCTCTCACACACACACACACACATGCGCAAACATGTATGACATGGTCTAGTTTGTTGATTAGCGCTATAATGAATTCCATAAATAAACATTACTATATTTACAAAATATGGTTGCAGATTCAGAGGCTGCAATATTCATTGAAGGCTGGGTATCACAGAGGAGAAAGCCAAGAGATGGAGTTGTGAGAGTGACTGTGAAAAGGAAGCACAGAGATTGAGCTCCTTGGGCACAGAGCTCTTTGAGTTGCAGACATGGGGATTTCTGAGCAAGGAAACTGCTGGTTTTATTGGTCCTACTCTGTTCAGGGAGACATGATTTACTGTACATTTTTTTTTTTGTAAATAAAGTTGTACCTGACTTGTATCATCTATTCCACCCCTAACAACATGGCCCTGAAGGCCCCAACTATTGGCTAATGACAAAACAGGCAGCCTTATATATATATATATATACTTACCAGCTTCAGGTTCAGTGGTGGGTACTGGAAATCCCTTGACTATTCCTTCCGGACAACCTGAAAATGTCATTAGGATTATCAATCATTTCATATACCCATGGACAATCACATAACCAACTAGGAAGCAACATTCAGGTTACAAAGATCATGGTCAAGTCAATATTTTCAAGTTTCATAAGGAACAAAATTTGTAGAAATTAGAGGAAATCTAATTTTTTTTACCTGAAATAGTTTTTCAACCAAAACCAAAAGTAAACCAAATAAAATTTCAGCAGGTTGAATTTTTTCATTGTTTTCATGAGTGACTAGAGTAAGAAAACTGATTTTTTTCCTGTCAATTTGTTATGGTTTTGATAAAAAAAAATATTTTTTTTAGAAAATTGTTAATGAAATATTTTTATTTCTGGTATTTCAGTGAATAACCAGTATTTTTTCCCCCGAGGGAGGGGAAAGGAATGACCCTTTATAGACATCAGCAGTAGGCACATTTGGTAAGTAATTGGAGTGACCACGGACTATAATGACCTACCTTCTTTAGATGGTGAATATGATTCTTTTTCTCCCTTAAAGAAGCCAAAGAATATATCTGAAAAAAAAACATCAGTTAGACAAGTCAGTTATTTCACAATACATTGACAATAATTCAGTCTTTTAGATCGCAATGATTTAGGAAAAAATATATTGATGAAATTATACCACATCTGTTTCTGTCTACTCGCCACCAATCTTGTCACTAAATCTCTAGCTTATCATTATCCCATGTTGACCACCTGCTTAGTGTCCTGCTGTGTCACCTCTAGAAGTGCCAGGGACACTTACAGAAGTTGACAGGAGTACTTGTGGCACCTTAAAGACTAACAAATTTATTTTAGCATGAGCTTTCGTGAGCTGCAGCTCACTTCTTCGGATGCATAGAATGGAACACACAGACAGGAGATATTTATACATACAGAGAACATGAAAAGGTGGAAGTATGCATACCAACAGGAAGAGTCTAATCAATTGAGATGAGCTATCATCAGCAGGAGGAAAAAAAACGTTTTGAAGTCATAATTAAGATGGCCCATAGAAGGTGTGAGGAGAACTTAACATAGGGAAATAGATTCAATTAGTGTAATGACCCAACCATTCCCAGTTACAGAAGTTGATGTCACTTCTATTTGTGATTGAACTAAAGGGGGACAAAGTGACACTTGGAGTGGGAGTGGCTTATGTATCCTTTTCTGTCTGCCCATATGACTCAGACCATCATCTTGACCTATTACTTCCCACTTGACATATTGACTTATTACGGGCTTTTTAAATATATAAAACTAGAGCTGATATAAGTGTTTTGACCAACATTTTTTCCTGTCTGAAATGTGGCTTCATCAGAGTTGAAAACTTCCATTAAATATCAGTTTTGACCTTTTAAAAAAAAAAAATTCCAGTAGGAAACTATAAAAGGAAACAAACAAAGAAAAAACAATGTAAGATGACACTTTATTTCATTTTTTAGAAACCAAAATTTTTTCATTTTTCTATGTTTGGTGTTTGAATTTTCACTGCATTTTACAATCTCTCTCTTCCTTTTGTACTTCTTGTCCTCTTTTTTTTAACTCACTGGGGAAAGTAGCAGGTAGAGAAATATAAAAAGATAGGAGAAAAGTGGAGTAAATCCCAATTTTTCACACTTATTTTACTATTTTCCAACTAGAAAAGTTGGGCACTTTTTCCCACAGAAAATTGTGGTTTTCTGATTTCCTCTAATAAAAATTAAAAACAGCCAGTCTAAAAACCTTTGATAGAACCTAAAATAGAATAAATAGCTAAATAAAAAAAGTCTGCAGAACATGAAACACCCTCACCTTCAGAAGCACACACACAGAGATGCAGTTTGCTGTGTGCTGTTAAAGTCCTTACACCTGGGTTATTTTAGAGCAGTGCAGGAAGCTTGTTCTGGAGTTGATAAAGAAGACTTCACTCTAGAGAGTCCCATCCAGCACAAGGTTGAGGACCTGAGCTCTGACCCAGTGTGCTATGAGGACAGAAACTGGCATACCTTTTATGACTTTTTCATTTTCTGTTTTGCTGCCAATGGCACTTCCCCACAAACCTGAAAACAAGAAGGAAAAGAGTATAAAAGGATTTGACTCTGTTTACTTACATAGGTTCTACTTAGGGTTGATCAAGGTATTTTCTTCACACTTGAACCAAAACTTTTTTTTTTATTTTTGTTTTGTGAAAAAATGTAATTTTGATGTTTTTACCCCACTCAGCTATCTACATAAAAGCACTCTAATATATGTAAATATTTCTCCATTTTAGAGTTCCATGGTTTACTTCTGATATCTATGCATCTAACCAGCCTCAGTTGTCTCCATCTGCTAAGAAACAGGGGCATGATCATTCACCTTGTAGGTAACTCATATTTTTCTCTTCTTTCTGCTTCTTTAGCTCCCCATTCTTGTATTCACTTCCAAAGTATTCCATGGGTACACTTGCTCCATAGCCAAGGAAACTGGCTTCATGGGGGGTGAACTCAAACCAGGTTGCTGAAAAATAAAAATAAAGAGTTTGGAAACAAAGCCCAGCAACAGTTTTGAGGTGGCAGATGAATCAGCCGGAAAGGGTTGCGTGAAATATCCATAATTCAGGGGAATGTGAGCGTGCTTCAAACAATGTCTACATTAATAAAAAAAAATGTCCATCCATGTTGTCACATCTTCACATCCATCCTTGACTCCTATTCACATTCTGTATGAAGCTGTTGGTCCTCACCATCCAGCTCCAACTACAACCCCACACCATTTGTGTCTCAGCTCAGACTTCTTACCACTAAAGCTGGGCAAATAATGTAATTTTTTAATTCAGTGGCAGAACCAAAAACTCTGGAGAAACATCCAGTTTGATTCGAACTGAAAAAATACCCTAATTTTTCACCAAATTAAAAAGTACATAAATAAACTGGTTTGAGTTGACAGAAAATGAAACTTTGTTTTGTTTTATTCATTTTAATTCCCACAAAACATCCTTGATTAATCGGTTTTCACTTTTCTTAATGACCACATTTGAAATTAAAAGACCATTTGAAATCAAACAGTAAAAACAAAATGTTTTACACTTACAATTTATTTCCCCAATTGAAACTATTCATTATATTTGAATTTAACAAAAAGGGGTCTGAAAATGCATTTTTAGTGAAAAAAACAATTTATTGAAAATATTTCTCCCAGCTTGACTTGATCATCCTCTTTGCTCCACCATTGAATTCCCTAACTCCTCACCTCCTACCTTACCTTCTCCCATTATCAACTTCATGCTATTTTCAAGATGGTCCATCATGCAGAGTTCTCTCAGTGTTCCAGAAAGCCCATGTGATCCCCTAATTCATCGACAATTCCTTCAGTTGGTTCTCACCGCATCTTAGTCCCTTAGCACCTTCCCAAAATGTGTGAACTACCACCTGGTTCTAAACCACATACAAATTATAAGAGAAATTCTTGGCACATCTAGGGCTGTGCAGAAGCTGTTATTTCCCATTTGGAGGGAAACTCCATATTTGTGAAATTTGGTTTTGTTCTGAATTGGAATGAAAACAAAACAAAAAATTCCCTGCAAAAAGAAGTGTTCAAGACAATTTTAGTTTGGTCAATCAAAAAAGTTTCATTATGATTTTGACTTTTTATTTCATGTTAATTTATTTTTTATAAAACCTAAAGTAAAAATAATTTTGAAGCAAAATGTCTTCTTGAAACTAAAAATTGAAAGGCTTCATTTTGGTATTTTTCTAAATTGTTTTCTTGGGGTCAAAACTGACCTATACTCATGGAAAGTTTTTTCTTTGGTGGATTATTTTTGATCAGCTCAAGTTATAGGTAAAAGTGAATGGCGTGATGGCTGGTGAGTTTCTTGTGAAATTATTCTTTCATGCTCCAGGAATTTTATTGTGTTATTAATGATGTTAGCTTCCTAGATGATTCAAGATGCATAATTTTATATTGTTAAATCTAAATAAGCAAATAAGATAATAAATATAGTGTATATCCACCTAAATACTAAACTAGGACAAAGGGAAAAAGAAAACAATAGAGAGTTTGAATTTTTCTCAAAAAAGGTTTTTGTATGAACAAAACTTATTCTCAGCAGTAGTAGGTGTTACCTGGATTTTCCATGTTTTGTGAAAATTTCTGCCATAGTTTTACTGATATTTTAAGTTTTTTTTAAGGTTTTGTTTCACTTATTCTTTTCTTACAGAAAATCAAGGTTTTTGCTAAAGAAAATCAAATTAAAATATGTTTTTGATAAAATTTCTAGGGGAAACAAAGGAAACAAATATCGCAGAAAATGTCATGCAGTCTGAAAAAGGGGCCCATTAATAATCCTGCTGAACAAAAACAATTTAATTTTTTGGAATTTTTTTTCACAATTTGTTTTTTCATTTTCAATCAGCTCTAAAGACAACCTTTACATCTCTGCTGCCACGAGGAGTTGCATGTAGATGAAATAAATGTCGAAGAAAAACTTAGTTCTCGCTTTTTGTTTGGGTGCAGCAAAATTAAATACTTTATTATTTCTCCAGTAATTACCATGGAGGGAGAGAGTGCCATAGGACACAGGGTCCTGGACAGGTCTCTCAACTGGTAAACAATTACATCAAGCCTTTATACCTTTCTTACAAACAAGCTTAGACAATCATGGAGACAGTAAAAAGCAACAAATACATTTTGTTTATACATAAGCTTTTCTGCTATCTTACTAGAAAAAGCAAGACTGCACATTGCAAGGTCGTAATACTTTCACACAGTTCACTCTGTCTTACATTATCTTGCTTCTACAAATCTCACGTCATAAGGGTCACAGTATGGCCTGACTCTTGCTAACTGACTAACATGCATTAAAATCCCCTTCAAATCCTTATTAATTCTTTCCTTGCTTCCACATAAATGACAGGCTTCTTTGCACTGACATTTCCTGTAGATCTGTTTGTTTGTATTTACCTGGAGAGTATTCAGTTACTTTGGAAAAACTTCGCTCATCCACTGCTGCATAGATGGGGTAGGGATTATTTCCATTCTCAGAAGCACTCTGCTGCTCAGACAAATGTCCCTTGTCCAGCTGTAAAGACAAGATTTTATAGGTTCAGACAAACACACTCCTAATTTTTAACTATGATTGTAACATTGCTTATAGTCCCTGCCCTGACAGCTCAGTCCAAGCCTGAGCTCAGGGAGCCAACACATTTCCACATGTTGGGATGATAGCTAGACAGATGTGGAGTGGGTCCTCAGTCACTCAGCAGGGGTATGAAGTAACTCAAGTTACATGAAGTAACTCAAGTAACTCTGCAGAATTCAATGGAGCCACTCAGCATTTATTTTTTTATGAGACCAAACCTTCCTCAATGACTAAGTGGTCAAACCATTAGCCTAAGACTTAATCCCCACTTCCCCTGAGGACACCCTGAGGGTATGTCTACACTCTACACTAAGCCCGGGGTCTGACTCATGTGTAAGCCCAAGACCCATTTCTGTGCACACACAAATCAGGTTGACTTGGCTCAGCATGGACTTAGGACCCAAGGTCTTAGGTCTTTAACTGAGGAGTGGGTCAGAGCCAGTGTCCCACAGCGACTCGGGTCCAAGCCCTCTTGTTTTGCTGTGTGGACTCAAATCAAGTCGCAGGCTCAAGTCAGAAAGTTGGGTTGTACAATATGACCACATTAGCATGGCTGTGACACCTAGGTCCGGCAGCTGTAGGTACATCTGCACTGCAAAGTGAAACCCACAGCATCAAGACTTAGAGCCTGGGGTCAATTGACTTGGGTGATGGGGCTTGGGTGGTGGGGCTAAAAACAGCAGTATAGACATTCTCCTGTGGGCTGGAGCCCAGGGTCCGAGACCCGCCCCCCATCACCAGGTTTCAGAGCCCAGCTCTAGCCCAAGCTCCAGCCCCGGCCTATGTTACTATTTTTAACCCAGAAGCCTGAACCCCATGAGACCAAGTCAATTGATCCCGGCCCTGAGACTCAGCATCACAGGTTATTCTTTGCAGTGTAGATGTAACTTTTAAGCCCAGGTTTACACTGCAGTGTGGACACTCCAGCCCAGGCTTGGAAATGCCAGGTACACCATCCTGGGTCCCACAGACCCATATTTACAATGCAGTATAGACCTTATGTGGTCTTGAGCAAATCAAGCAGGGACAGTTTTTTAAAGGTAATTAGGTACCCTGTGGGATTTTCAGAAGCATGTAGGCACCTAAATCCCATTGAAATCAATGGGTGCTAGGTGCCTGCATGCTCATCCCACAAGGTGATACCTTTAAAATCTGGCCTTTGGGTGCTCGGTGCCTCAGTTTCCCCTCTGTACACTTCTCCACTTCACAGACATGTAGTGAGGCTAAACACACTAAAAGATCATGAAGCGCCATGATACTTTGGTGACTGGGGCCATACAAGGACCTTAGAAAGTTACAAAAAGGAAAGTTTTTCACCTACGTCATGTAACATTCCATAGACCACAGTGTAGGCCCAGAACTCAGTCAGGGAGTAATTTTCATCTTTAGCTGCCTCGAGAAGCATTTTTGTTGCCTTTGGGACACTCCAGGTGTATTTGGAAAGTCTAGCACACATACTTTCCTCCAAGGCCTGCAATTTCTCTGACCAGTCCCCACTTTTGTAGAGATATGACATACACCTATTACAGAGGCAAAACACAGATGGTAAGGGGAACAGGATGTGGGCTATTTTCCACAGCCATTTCAATATCTGCATAGTTATTTATTAGAATATTCTCACTCATCGTTCTATCATTGCAATGCAGGACCATATTCTGCCACCCATATCCCAGACTTTCTAGAGTCCTCCCAAAATGTGGCTGCATTAGCCCTTTGTTTGTGGTGCAGTATGGGAAAATTTGACTGTCAATAGGAAAAAGGAAGTCATCCCTTGGGACATCTTCGGTTGACTCCCAGAGAGTGAGTCCAATGGGACTGTGTCTACACTGCAAAGCAATAGATCTTGAACCCTGGGTCCTGGCCTGACTCAGGCTAAGACCCTCTACCCTCATGGAGTCCTGGGACCCTGAATCTAAACTATGGATTTGCATGATTTGTGGGTAGATGGAAGAGGTATTGAGTTTTAGCCTGGACTTACATTGCAATGTATGTAGGCCAAGGCCTTTCTGCAGTAAGAAGCAACAGCCATAAGAGGACAGCAGCCACCAGGAGCTAAGAAGCAGGGAGTCACGTCCCATCTAATTTGCATCAAAACAATATAATATCAGGCTGTTAAGAAGGCACTCCTGTCCTAATCGTACTCACCATCAACAGGTAAAGAAACAGATCTTAGGATGTTTATAGACAGCTTTGTTTGATAGTATTCTGTTTGCAAAGAAACCACTTATCAACAGTTGTGATGGTTAAATCTATAGTTCTATTGTTTTGCCTTTATGGCTCCTACTTCTCTATTGTTTGTATGGTCCCTGTGTAATTATTTTATTGTTTCTGTCCATTGCAGACATAATTTCTGCAAGATTTAAATCAGCTAAGGTGTTGGAGTATGATTGGTTAAAGAATTGTTTCATAATGGGCTAGGATTGGTGAAAAATACTGTTTAGTTTAAAATGATTGATTAAGGTATTGCTAAGTAGAATCCAGTTTTAACTATATAAATTCAGATCCAAAGGGAAGTTCTTTGAATCCTCACTCCAGGACACAGCTCAAGATCAGAGCTGCCAGACCTCAGCACCTGGCAAAAATACCGTGCAGAAGCTGGAGCCCTGGAAGATCTAATCTTGATTGGCCATTGAGTAAAGTTTATCTGCCTTATTAGGAGTAGTGAGAATTGTATGTGTTGCACGTATATTCTGTTTTGGTAACTGTTAATAAATAGAGGTTAAGGATATTACTGTGTAAGGTTCTTTTACTCGTAAAAGAGCCCATGAACCCCCAGAAGGTTATGTCCTGGGCCCAGGACTGGTAAGGGAGAGTGCCTTATGCCCCGAGCCCATGCCGGGAAAGGGTGGGGTGACTAAATTAACTGGGTTGTGCCTTGAGCCTTGGTAGGGTAAAGATGGGGTGGGGTGCCCTAGATTGTGCTGGTAACACATGTATTCTCACTTCCTTAAGAACTGGACAGACAGTGTTTTCCTATTGGTTATGAAGTACTCAGCATGTCTTTTGTTAATAATAACAATAGCAATAGTTTCCCCTGGCTGTCAGTTCTACAGAAGGACACAATTTCATTCACTCTTGACATGCACCTACCAAGTTGAACCTGAGACCCCACACAAGTACATGATGGTGTCCAAGAGACCATGTTTTTGTAGCTCCTGCAGGGTTCCATGAAGGGCGATCATGGCACGCAGACCTCCACCAGCTCCCAGGATGGCGATATTGGGCACATCATCCTGAGGAAAGGAAAAGAGATGACAATGTATAAACTGGGATAACTGAAGAACCATCATTGCTCGTCTAAATTACTTTCATGGTATTTGCAAACATATACCATTCCCACCTAGGATAACCCGCATCATGTAATTCAAAAGAATATCTTGTAGGACCCAATTCTATAAGCATTCACCTATGTAAGTGTCTTTATTTACACTGGTTTAAATGAGACAACTTCCATGAGTAACTTTACTCACAAGCTTTCCTGAGTTCAGTAATGAGGCCTGATTTTACCTCTTCATCTACAAGAATAACTCCAATAGCTGCTATAATATATGACATTTGTATGAATTATGTAATCCATGTAGCATGAATACTGTTAATTATCAGGACTACTGGAAAATATTTCAACAGGTTTGTTGTTTTCTTTTGTTTTGTGGGGGGATTTTGATGATAAAATCACCTTTTTGTTTAAAAGGAATTTTTTAATTGATATTTTAGGAGTTTCTCCAAAACCTGGAAAAAATCATTGTTTAAGAATCAAAACTGATGTGTATATATATATATATACACATATACAGGGAGAGAGAGAGAGAGAGAGAGAGAGACCTCAATACCACTATATATGTGGTTTTAGGAAACAGAAAAAATCAGGTTTGAAGTTTTAAAAACATTGTGAAAAAATTCAACATAAATGAAAACAAAAATGTTTTTTTCATTTTTCAGTACCTGTTCTTTCCATCATATATATTTAAACATGTATTTAAGTCCATCCCAAATCAGCAAAGCACTTAACCATGCACTTAATTTTAGCCATTCACTTATGTCCCATTGGATTCAGTTTGTTTTATTCTAAAAGCTTTGAAAAAACCCAGAAAACAAACAAAAAACCCTTACAACTTTTTGATTAACACATTTTCACCAGCTCTGCATAAGTAATCGTTACCATTGTCAATGTTCTGTATGTTCCTCTATAATTCAATAAGACATTTATAGACTCCTACCAGATTACAGGGAATCCCAAGGCTATCCAGGCATTTCTTCACCCGCACTCTTCTGTTACTTGTTCCTAATTTTTCCCCTTCTGAGAGTTCATGGGAAATTCTGATCTTACCTTCACCCTGGGGAAAAAAATGTCACGAGGATGTATCATCTCTCAAAAATCTGTCAGGGATGGACAATGTACAGAGATCCAGACAATCCATTAAAGCGTATTCCAGGTGGAACCCAAAGCCTGTTTGGAAAGATTTCACACATCTCTCCTACACTGGAACAACAGGGGGGAAACTCTGTGAGGCAAAAGAGAGATAAAGTGGGTGAGGAGGTATCTTTTATTGGACCAACTTCAGCTGAGGAGAGAGACAAGTTTTCAAGTTCCACAATGCCCTTCCAGATCTGGGAACAGTACTCAGAGTGTCACAGCTAAATACAAGGTGGAACAGCTTGTTAAGCATAAGGAGTTAACACATGTTGCAAGAAATCATTCAAAATCTAATATCCTAGGATCAACACAGTTACAACTACAATGAAAACAGCTGAGAACACTTCCCAGCACTTGAGCCAGCCTCAGCCAACCCAGAGTGAGCTAAGCTGCTTCCTTTTATGTGCTCCCTTCTTTGGAAGCCATCAAGGATGAGGAGGTGGAGCCTCTTGGGCCCAAAACAGTTTTTTTAACTCCTGTGTTGCTGGTGCAGGGTTGATACACCCCATCACAGAGGGTAAATGGGAAATAAGTATTGGTCACGATGAACCCTACTGTTCAGAGTTTAAGATGTATTTTAGGGGCCACCAAATATAGCAAGATTGGCCCCGAGTCTGTATTACACCTCTACCTTGATATTATGCTGTCCTTGGGAGCCAAAAAATCTTACTGCATTATAGGTGAAACCTCATTATATCGAACTTGCTTTCATCCACCAGAGTGTGCAGCCCTGCCCCCCTGGAGCACTGCTTTACCGTGTTATATCTGAATTTGTGTTATACCGGGTGTATATAGTGTGATAGACCCAGGCCAATTGGGTACAGCAGAATAGCAGAAGGCAGATATAGTGGCCACTGGATTAACAGTTTTCTGTTCCCTGACTGACCAGAGCAGGGGCTGCTCCAGGCTAATGAGAACACCTGACTCTAATTAACCTGCATAGAGTCAGGTGAGGCCATTAAGCTAATGTGACCACCTGACTCTAATTAAGGCCCTGCTGATACTATAAAAAGGGCTCACTCCAGTCAGGCAGAAGAGAGTCATGGAGCCAGAGGAGAGGAAGTGCGGCTGAAGGGCTGGTTAATGAAGACACCCTCAAACCATCGGTAAAGGAGCCCTAAGGGAGAAGCAGGAGAGCTGTGGGGAAGTGGCCCAGGGAAATGTAGCAACTCTGGCAGTGAAAGGTTGGCTGCCAACAGCTGCTACCATTAGGGTCCCTGGGCCGGAGTAGAGGGCGGGCCCGGGTTCCCCCCAACCCACCACTACAGGAACATCTCCTGGGAGGGGAAGTCAGGCCCCTGTCAGGACAAGAGGCTAAACTGTTCTGAAATAAGCCCCCAGGGACAACAGAGACTGTGGGATTTTTCTCACCAACCTCCTTGCTGGCCTATGACGAAAAGGGCTCAGTAGACTGTAACCCTGGCCCTAGAGAGAGAAGGGCTACGTGGAGGGTCACAGTGAGCCACTGAGCCTACCATAAACCGCCTAGAAGTGCAGGATCCACAGGGGTAAGGTCAGAACTCTGCCACAATAGCTACAAAGAAGCATGGGGGGAGGGATAGCTCAGTGGTTTGCACATTGGCCTGCTAAACCCAGCATTGTGAGCTCAATCCTTGAAGGGGCCATTTAGAGAACTGGGGTAAAAATTTGTCTGGGGATTGGTCCTGCTTTGAATAGGAGGTTGGACTAGATGACCTCCTAAGGTCCCTTCCAATCTTGATATTCTATAATTCAATGTGGCATTGTCATTGAATAAATGGAACACATGAACTTCAGAAAAAAATGCACAAAAAAAGCTGGAGATGAAATTGTTTGGTCACCCTTCATATTATAATTAGTTAGTAAATGGTTAATAGATGTTATAAGCTCATTGAAGACAGAAGCAGTGTGCATTATAGACAGTGATAAGCACATCAGTAAAATATATTATGATTGCTTATACCCTATAACTAAAATAATCTGTTGAGCTGCTGGATCCTATAATAATTGAATAGCCATTTATTTAAAAATCTATTGATCCTTTATGAACTCTTTATGAGCTGTTTGTGAATGTACCTTTAATATGAAATGTGATGAAGCATTTCAGCATTTCCAAATAGCAATAGGTAGCAAAACTGCAAAATGTAAGAGGAATGGTATACCTTGTGTTTATGAAATATTTCCATTTTTGCTTTCCTGTTTCTCTGTGAGATGCCCTGTGATTTCAAATTCCTCCGTCAGTGAAAAAGGAAAACTCCGCCTCTTTCAGGACTTCCAAAAGCTCAGGCCAACATCTAATTTATTCTTCGTTGCCTTAAAGTATACAAGAGAAAATGAACATTTAATATAATGACATAGGAAGTGCTGAAGTACAGGATCAGACTGTAGGTCCATCTAGCTCTGACTGCTACCATGAACCTTGGTCAGTACCAGATGTATTTCAGAGTGTGTGGGGATAGGTAGGTAGGTAGATAGGTATGTAGGTAATACTATAAAAGATAGGTCTTTTATTTTATTTAAAGTTATTTTTGTAATGTGGTAATGACTCTAGTGGCTACATTTTCAAGCTTAACAGAATGAAAGTCACCTCTGCTACTTGCTTCAAATTTAGAGTCTCTAGGAACACATGAATACCCAGGGTAGTGACAACACAGACATTCACAAGTACAAGGTCCAGTCTCTTTTACAAGTTTTGTTAAAATTATAATTAAAGCTATGATTACCAAAGCATATAGAAATCCTATACAGACTTATGCAGAAGTTACAAATATAGTTATACTCACAGTCTTAACAATAGTGTTGTGGTCTGGTGGGTCTCTCATGGATTGATCATCAGTAGAGGGATGATTCATGCTGGAATTTCCCACAGGGAGCTGAATTTTCCCGCTGTTGGCACCCTCATTTTCTAATGTGAGTCTGTCTATACCTACATTCTGTGCATGTCCATAAAAGTGTTAACCCTCCTTTTCCTTATTGGTCTGATGACCCCTAGAAACTAAAGGGACCCTGATTTCTATAGGTTGTGTACGTTCTCTTTATTCTCATTAGCATTGACACACAACCTGTATCCTGTAGTTAAGACATGTCAGAAACAGATAAAATTAATCTTCCAGATAATGTTTCGCAATATTACCACTTGGTTCCTCTTTCCCCATAAACTTAGGGCATCTGGTTATTCTTCAGTCACTTACTTATGTCAGCATTTCTTAGCTCCAAGGCCTAAAATAGCTAAGCTAAAATCTTGTAGTCATGAGCCTACAGGCCTTGTGTTTCAACCCTACTTACTTCGATACCTAACACATAATTATCCCTTCTAACTGCTCATCAATCTTATCCTTCTATAATCCTACAATTTAACTCTATTTAGCATACAGTGATAATAGATGACATAATATGTTAGTTAATTATAACATAACGCAATAAATGAACAATAAACTAAAAGTATTGTCTACAATAGAAAATAGACAAATTGAAGATAGAGAGATAGAAAAGAGAGAGGGAGACAGAAAGAGAGAGAGATCCTGGGATGTAGAAGGTAGCCAATTTTTTTTTCAGACACCCAACTGCTTTTGAATTTCAATCAGATTTGGGCACCCAACTCTCATGGTTCTGCAGAAAAGTCTAGCCATATTAGTAATTTATTGCCCTATTGCTACAAAAGAACAGAGAATGTCTACATTCACACACCTTCAATTCTTTTAAAGTTAATTATAAAGAAATATAAATAGACACATATATAGATGATACAATATAGATAAATAGAAGCCAGACAGATAGAAGAGAGACAGCAGAAGATAGATAGATCATCCTGGGATTTTCAAGCCAACCTATTTTTTTTCCAGACACCCAACTCCTTTTGAATTTCAAATGGATTTGGACACCCAACTCTCATAGGTTGTGCTGAAAATTCTAGCCATATTAGTAATGTATTTCCCTTTGGCTGCAAAAGAACAGAGACATTGTACATTCACACAGCTCCAATTATTTTAAAGTTAATTATAACCAAAGAAAATCAGCCCAGTCCAGTGTTGTCATTGGCATTGTTCTCTGACAGATCGTCTCAAGAGAGCATACACAAGAAATTGACCCAGAAGAGAAGCATTGTGGAACACAGCTGGCCCTGTTCTTTTCAGTGGATGTCAGGATACAAATCTATAATGATGCTGTAACCCTGAAAAATAGGCTTTGGGTACACCTAAATAACCTGCCAAACACCCTCTTGGTTTGTCTTTCCCAAGATATGGGCCTCCAGTCCAGGGTAATAAAGGAAAATACTTGGAGAACATGTATGTAACCTTCTGACACAGGCAATATTCTTTTCAAAGCAAAATATCTTTTTATTAATGTATCTAATAATCCCTACTACAGTGTAACCTAAAATTCTCTTATTGTAAATTAAAGAGCAGCTAGACCACAAGAGAGCACAGTTTAAATGATTCTAAGCGGTGCACTTTGCTACAGAAGGCCAGGCCATAACAAAACACAGACAACAATTCTTGACATTTATGAAATACTATAATTAAAAACTAGCAGGCTTACTCTGCTCTTTGGCTTTGCCGTATTATTTGCTTGTTGCTGTCTGCTGATTGCAGCTTCTGCTTCTCCCTAGTCAGCTCTGGCCAGTCAGCTTTGCTCCTCTGTCTGTGGTCAGGTCTCTCGGCAGCTTTTAACTTCTTTCCAGCAGCTCTTCTGGCCAGCACCTGCTTGTCTTCTGCCTGTCTTCTTCCCTTTATAGTGCCCTAGTCTTCAGTGCTTTTATACGATCTATTCTTAACCTTAGATAACATATGCTCACTGTCATGCATTAACTCATCCTTGGATGTTGCCTACGTTTCCCACATGCTCACTCCAGTTGTTTACTTAAGAGCTATGACCTTCCCTAATGAGCTTTTTGTTGTTGTGCTATAGTGGAACCCCTTGGC
Source organism: Mauremys mutica (assembly GCF_020497125.1). Taxonomy (NCBI): domain Eukaryota; kingdom Metazoa; phylum Chordata; order Testudines; family Geoemydidae; genus Mauremys; species Mauremys mutica. Next base: position 40,245,027 of record NC_059084.1, read on the forward strand.
TTTTTGCTAATGACCTTTAATAACCCTTAGAACCTTCTACTTGGCCTGCTCCATCTAGAAACACTTTGTGGCTGTGCCTCATTCTACGCTCAGCTCTGGTCATGTGATCTATATTGTCCAATGGTAAGTGACTGCAGCTGTCAATGGGAGCTGTGCAGATGGCACTTGGGGTAGGGGCAGTGTGTGGAGGGAGGGTCATGTCACCGCTTCCAGGGAGCATCACAATGAGCTGGGTAGGGAGCCTACCAGCCCCACTAATTGCCCCAGAACCAAGGTTCCCAGCTGTTCCCACTCGAGCACCCGCAGTGACCTACGGACTGCCACCCCACAATATTTAGTCTGGGGTATATAATACAAGCCATGGACAGGTCACGGTCTGTGAATTTTTTTTACTGCCCATGACCTGTCCATGACTTTTACTAAAAACACCTGTGACTAAAATGTAGCCTTATTGTTGATCCACTCTCTAAATAGGTGGATGAATTCCCCTTAAGGCAATGCTGCTTTAGCTACAACAACAATCTTAGTGGAACTAGTCTTCTCTCGCTGGAGACTCCACACTTGGGCAGAGCCAGACAAAGGAACACATTTTACTGGGCAAGTCTTCCAAATGGGTTTGCAGTTCTTGGGAGTGCAAAAAAATTGCACATTCCAAATAGGCCTAAATCATCAGGGATGGTAGAGTGAACAAATTGCACCATCAGACTAATGCTGCAGAATCAGGTAGATTCCAACAGAATGCAGTGGGGACACTCTAATTCCACTCATTTTAATGACACTCAGGGCAAATCCAACTCCCTCCACAGGCTGTACAACCATTGAGGTAATGACTGGGCTAACCATGTGAATGCTGCAGCATCTCTTGAGGCATGCCAGTGGCACACAGCTAGAGGGAGTCAAACTGGAGTCCTATCTACACTCATTTAAGCAGATTCACTTTCCATTAGCTGTTAAATTGGGAAAATCCAAACAAAAGACAAAAGGCTACTTTGATAAAGGCAAAAGAGAGAGCACTTGGAAAAATGGAAATCAGATGATGCTCCTATCATATGTTGTACCAGAATGCAATTTCTGTAACCAATGAACTGGGTCACACTATATTATGGATGAACTCAGTTCCTCTCTGTATATAGAATTAGGATCACAAAAGAGAAAAGAAAGGTGAATACATTCTATCATGCTAATCACTTAAGATTGTACCATACAAGAAATATATTTCCACAGGCAGAGGAACTACAGACGTGTACTGCAAAAGAGGAAGTGGAGGATTAGAAACAGATAGCCTAGAAGAGGGAAAAGAAAAAAAATGCATGTCATAACAACGCTGATGCTGCAATACTGCTGTAATGCTGCACTTCAAACAAAACAACCAGACTGTTCCAGTAAAACAAGAACCTCCAAGGCAAATGAGAATTATTTTGGGACTAGCCTCAAACTTGCCTCTTGAGGCTCAGGATCCAATGATAAGAGTGATCTGGGCACGAGAACGAATAAGCCAAGATAGAAGCATAGAATCATAGAAGATTAGGGTTAGAAGAGATCTCAGGAGGTATCTAGTCCACCCCCCTGCTCAGAACAGGACCAACACTAACTAAATCATCCCAGCCAGGGCTTTGTCAAGCTTCTAAGGATGGAGATTCTACCACCTCCCTAGGTAACCCATTCCAATGCTTTAACACCCTCCTAGTGAAATAGTGTTTCCTAATATCCAACCTAGACCTCCACCACTGCAACTTGAGACCATTGCTCCTTTTTCTGTCATCTACCACTACTCAGAACAGCCGAGCTCCATCCTCAAGGACTACAAGGGATTACACCACACCTTTCAACTGAAATTTTCTTTGAATGGGATATCAATCTGCACAAGAACAATTTATAACTAAGACTTGTGATAAAATACTGTTTACCGCATGGACTAACGGTACAACTTTAAAAAATACATAAGGTGCAAAGTCATATGTCAAGTCTGTATAGATAGCGGTACATCTAGCATTGAAAGATGAGCATTGTGGAAGGATTGTGTATTGTGAAAGGATTTTCCATTGGAGGTTCAGAAATTTGGAGGAAGGTATGTACATTATTTTCCAAAAAAAAAATTAGTCGGTCAAACAGTTTTTCCAACCGCTCATAACAAATTTAATCAAAAGGTTAAAGGAGTAATAGGTGAGAAACTTGTTCTTGAATCTGACATAGAAAAAATGATCAAATGACTTTGTTAAATTGAAGGAAAAAATTCACTCTCTTAAAAGTAATCCAGAGTGGGGAGGATATAAAACATATGTTACAACTGAAGATAAATCTTCACCAACAACAGATGAAATCCCATATGGATCATGGAAAAACAAAACCAAATGCCAAAGCTCAGTAAACAAAATGGAGCACTGACCATATATAACTTAGACTATAAAAATAAAGGAGAATATGAAGCCTGTATCCAAATTAGGTCTTTGAGTAGTGTAACAGTTATTAACAAATATTTTAAAATAGAGCAGGAGTACTTGTGGCACCTTAAAGACTAACAAATTTATTTTAGCATGAGCTTTCGTGAGCTACAGCTCACTTCTTCGGATGCATAGAATGGAACACACAGACAGGAGATATTTATACATACAGAGAACATGAAAAGGTGGAAGTATGCATAACAACAGGAAAAGTCTAATCAATTGAGATGAGCTATCATCAGCAGGAGGAAAAAAACCTTTTTGAAGTGATAATTAAGATGACCCATAGAAGGTGTGAGGAGAACTTAACATAGGGAAATAGGGAAATTACATCATTACTGATGTTTGATCCAAATAAGCATGTATTTAATCAATTCGCTTCTGTCCATTCCGTGGGTCACTTAAAAGACAACATCTACAGAGAATGAATGAAAGTACTTAATTTATTAATTTAAATTAATAAAATAGAGGTACAGGCAATAGTAGTGAAAAAGGACTATGGGTCGCTGAACCCTGTGGAATGTCCAGTGCTACAAGAAGGCCTTGCTAGTGTTCTTACAGCCATGTCTATACCAGGGGTACTAATTAAACAAGTGCAATTTATGCATATCACTGATGTGGGAAATCTATCTAATTGCCAATGAATAAATTCAGTTCTTGTAAGGATACTAAAGTTGGATTTTTCATTTCAATACTCCTAGTACTCCTTATAAGTAAACTTACTTTTTATAAGCAACAAGTACAAAATATTGCCTATCTAGGTATCGATATAAAAAACAGCTTTTCTGTTCCCAGAAGAAAACGAGGGCTTAATCCTTTTCAAATGTTAACAATTTTACAGGTTTATTTGGTACAGGAATGTCAATATGAAGTAAGGTCGATGCTGAAAAAATCAAGAGACATATCCATTATGTGGTTGAGGAAGAAACTAATCAAGTAATTGACCCAATGTTGAAAGAAATGCATGATTTAGCAACTCAAGAATGATTTTCATGCATGAAATAACCAAATTGTTTAATAAAACTCAAAATCAGATGAATCAATTGATAAAATACAATATAATAATGATTAGGAAAAATAACTATTTTGGAAAAGAAATAATTTGTTCAGCTTATGGTGAATATGTAATCAACGCTTTTGATAATACCTTATAATTCTTCAAATTAAGAAAAGTACCAGAATTAATTAATGGTAATAGATTTTAAATCAGTATTCAAAAACACAGAGAAGAAAAAGTCAAATGTCTAATTAAATGTTAAAAAAAATATCATTTGGTTCAATTAAAAAGTTGGAATCTGGGATACCACATCCAAATCATGACATGTTATATACAGAAAACTTGTGATATTTCAAAATCCTTATATGTCTCGTTCAAATTATCATTACTGATGTTTGATCCAAATAAGCATGTCTTTAATCAATTCGCTTCTGTCCATTCCATGGGTAACTTAAAAGACAACATCTACAGAGAATGAATGAAAGTACTTCGGCTGGTGATATATCATCACAATGCCCAAACATGGAAAGTCCCACAGATGACTTGTTGCTCTCAGTGGGAGCGTCAGTGGATCTGCAGGTGCAATGTGTTTGAGGTAACACTTCCCTGATGTAGCCAGCTGGAAAGGCACCAAATGAATCTACTGCAAGTCAACAGAGCTTTAGAATCATGTCCAGTTGCAACTAACCAAATGGAGATCTCATATGTAAAGGGAGACCTATGACAGATAGGAACAGTATTGTGTAGTATCAAATCACAAATAATTTTATTATGGTCAATTTAGATGTGTGGTCATAAATCCAGATTTTTGTTTTAAGCCACAAGTACCTACAATTTTTAGGCACACAACAATAATTCCCAGTGCTAGTTTTTGAAAATGAAATGGTTATTCTTAGCAACCTGGATTATCAAAATCTTATCAAACAAAGTACTCCAATGTTTTGTGCGTTTATACCACCATTAATTTTACAGCTAAAAGAGTTGTTAGAAGAAATTCACATTAAATTGAAATTAGTAATGACAGGAATAAGGCAGACAAGCACATACAATTTGCAGGGTAGCAGCTCAAATGGAGTTTTCATCACTCTTATAAGGATGGAAATTGGATGGAAGGAAGGGATTGTTATCCATAGTATCGTCACTGTGGGTATTATTTTTACACTATTTTATACAGAAAAAATAGAATCATAAGTAAATAGAGGGTTAAGCCCAGTCTTGTTCAGTCCAACCTATTTCCATGGTCCTTTTATCTACAGGGAACTCACCAGTATCAACTAGAACTGCTGTAAGAGACTAAACAATTTATGAGGATATGTATTGCATAAACCCACATCAAGTTCCAAAGTCTCCATATGCAGCTGCACCGATGTCCAGGGAAAAAATAGAGCCACCACTTAACATGATCCCTAGAGAAATAACTAATTCCTAATAAGTATAAAACAATAAATTTACACATAGATTTAAGTTACACATGTGTTTTATTGTTATACAAATTACATTTGCTGTTTATCATTAGGTAATATGTGCGTGACAGGGTTCTTATTATGCTTCATTTGTTTCATAATAACCACCCTGTCAAGGGGGAAGCTGTAGCCAATTAGTTCATTTTAATATTCATTAATCAACTCATATGCTATGTTATATATAACCATTGTATGCTAAATACATTTAAGTTGTTGGATTATAGAAGGATAAGACTGATAAGTATTTAGAAGTGATAAGTATGCATTAGGTATCTAAATAAAGCACGGCTGAAATGCAAGGCCCACAGGCTGAAACCTATAAGATTTTAGCTTAGCTATATTAGGCCATAGGCTTAAGAAATGCTGGACATAAGTAAATAACTAAAGAGTGAAATTTTCTACCCATCAGTCCCTTTTGGGGTCCTTAAAATAAGGCTTTGGAGAGAAATGTGAGAGCAAAAAATGCCAACTGAAGTGGGGGGGTGGGAGAGGGGAACTGAGTGTCACCATCATGGCGGCCACCCTGACAATCTCCTGGGACTTTAGGATGCCCTGTGACATTGCTGGGCCTTTGACATCATGAACCTGAGAGAAGTCTTGATGAAACCAGGCCAGAAAGAGGGATCCAGATGACGCCGCGGTCTGGCTGAATCCCAACCACCACCTGGGATGTGACAATTTGCAACTCCCCTTTTCTCCTCTCTACATCCATTTTCCTTCCCTGCCTTATTTCTTTTCTTTCCCACCTCTCTCATTCTCCTTTTCCTTTCTGTCTAATAAGAGTCTGTCTTAGCCAGCCCAGACTGTATATTTTGCAACACTGCTGTGAGTCTATGACCAGAAAGAGGCAGCTAAAAGCAGTGACCTAAACAGTACACCCTAGTACAAGTTTGCCCTGTCTGAAAGTGGCCGATAACACCACATGCTGGGCTTGTGTTTCTCCAGCAGTAATATTGCAAGGGAGAGTCAACATCACAGAGAGAAGCTGCATTTTCTCCCTTTGCTGTTTTTCTCTCTCCCCTTTTGTGTGTGTTTGTCTTGTTTGGTTTATAGGAAATGGGATCAGACTTTAAAAACAGCAGCCATGACAGTCCCAGCCCACCTGAACTGAACTTATTCTCTTTTCCCCCAAAAGAATAGTTATTATCATCTTCTCTAAATAGTTATTATCATCATTCTAAAAGAATGTCAGACAAGGAGTTTTACTTCTAAAGTTATAGCTAAATGGAAAGGGAACAAGGGATGTTGTTAGCATGAAAACTTTATTTAATATTTTACATTTAAAATACTTTAACAGGTTTTCCTTCTTTTCTGAATCTTTAATAAAGAGTTAAGGGGATGTTTGCCATAATGCTTAGCAGGCTGAGATCTCTGTGTACCATGCCTTGAGCCTTTTAAAAACTGTTTAATTTTATTTATAGGGTTATGTTAACATCTTTGACTCTTTGGGCCCATATATTCCAACTAAATTAATATAACATCCCCTCCTATTGGCTGCCTATTCGCTGCCCGTGGCACACAATAATGTTGAGGGTTGTGATATTTTAGTCGGATTTTGGTTGTTTGGTTTCATGTGCTGGTGCTGAGTGATGGCCTGTGATATGCATGTGATCAGATAAGATGATGTGGTGGACTCTTCTGGCCTTAAACTGTATGACTCTTGTAGGATAAATATGAAATTAATGAATTAAAGTTAGTGTAAGCTTGGTTAAAGAAATATGTGTTGTAAAGAGAGGCCCTGACTAGCCAGTAGAAGGAAGGCCTTGAAAATAATATGTTAGAAGGCCAGAAGGAATGAAATAGTGAGGATTTCTGGTTCAAAGAATAACTAATGAAATAAAGGGCATTTTCTCAAAAGAAGGCCTCTGACAGATTGGCATGGATGCAAATTATTTTAAATAACACAAAAAGAGTTGGTCTTAAAATGAGCCAACATGTCCCTTCCCACTCCACATACCAGTGTTATCTCAGATATCAGGACCTACATGAACCCTAGAGTAAAGGAAAGCAAGAAGAAGGGGAAGAGATAGGAAGGAAAGGTCTTGGAAAGAAAGGAGGTTGTAAATCTTCTCTCTCTTAAGACTGGAAATAAGGGTGCTTTGTCTCAAGTTTTTTAGCTGAAGTCAGAATAACATCTCTTGTTTTTTAAAAGGTATAAAAAGTTAGCTCTTAAAGGCTTCTTGCTACTACCCTCATAAACATATTGGAGCTGACCAATACGGGTCTAAGCACCCCTGGGTTTAGCCCCTTTGTAAGAACCTTGATCAAACGCTTATACATTTTTTTTTACTGTTTGGGGGTAGTGACTGCTTATTTTAGGTGGGTCCGCATGTTTAGAACAATTGTGCAAAATGCTATTTGGCCTTTTGATTTAATAAAGGAATTTATGGATAAATTGGTGTCTGGTGGCTTCCCGTGTAACTTTAGCGCCCTCGTGGCCAAGATGGAGTCTGCTCTGCAAGCAGCTCTGGCCAAGAGGAAGCGCGTGCAGGAATGCAGCAGGAGAAATCCCTTCCACCCCAGGGGCACCTGTTCCAACCCCCCCAGAGTGAACACACCCACCCACAGGAAAAGTACAATGGATATAACAAAGGAAAGTATTTATTTACAGAGGGATGAGAGGAGAAAAACAACAAGGGGAAATATAGGGGGAGCAGTAAAACAAGGCTGCATCCAAACCAAGGACCCATGGGCCCAGTGGTAGCACAGTCTGACAGGGCAGACACTGAGCAATGTGTCTGCGCACAGAGTTCACGAGTCCTGAGCAAAGTTCCAGTCCCGTGGTGAGTCTTGGGTGCGCCTCGTTGTCTTCGGCACCAGTGAACTTTCCTCAACAAACCCGTCCGGTGCCCTCTTCTGCCGCTCTCTGCAAAGCCCCCAAGAGCGACCACCTCCCCACTTAACTAGTTACAACCTCCCTCCTTGTTCCCAGTGCAGAGTCACAAGCCCCAGTACTCACAGCCCCACGCAGCTCTGGGCAGCTGTGATGCTGGGTCCAGCTCCGGCCTGTCCTTCTCGGGCGATTCCCCCCTGGCACAGTGCCCCTCCTGGCTCCTGTCCTGGGCTGTCCTGCTCAGGCCTCAGGCAGTTTCTCTCTGCTTCACTTCTCCAGGGCCTGCCAGATGCCTCTCCCCTTCCCTGGAGCTCCAGTCCCGCGGTGGAGTTTCCCTCCTTTTTATTACTCTCCCCTTCCCCCCAGGAAAAAGATTTAAAGGGCCATGATCTCTAAACCCCAAAGGAGTTACACCCATATGAATAAAAACAGATTGAAATATTAAGAATTCCAACGAGTCTGTGTCATATATCGTAAAAATGTTGTTTTGCATTCAGGATAATAAATGGCCAGCAATTTGATTTTATCCCATTGTGGTGATTCACACTAACTGATGGATGGGTTAAAGAAATGATTGCCTAATTTCAAGTGAAATTCAGTGTGAGTGATGATAAATTCCCTCAGACTTCTTTGGAAATCCAACCCAGTATGTGTAATGCATGGGAAATGTGTAGTGTTCCAAATATGGTACTGACTTAATTATAGGTGGAGCCCCAGCATGTGCAGAGCAGGGCAAGCCCAGGACCAGCTGGAGCTTGAGGGCAGAATTAAAATGTCTGAAGGGCCGGATCATAGAATATCAGGGTTGGAAGAGACCTCAGGAGGTCATCTAGTCCAATCCCCTGCTCAAAGCAGGACCAACACCCACTAAATCATCCAAGCCAGGGCTTTGTCAAGTCGGGCCTTAAAAACCTCTAAGGATGGTGAAGAAGCACCTCTGTAAAATTAGAATGCAAGATAATCTCACAGGGCAATCAGATTCAAAACACAGAGAATTTCTCTCTGGGCAAAACTTTTAAGTTACAAAAAGAAAACCCCTCTCCCTCTCAGCACAGAGAAAATCACAAGCCATAATAAAAGTAAGCTAATGCATTCAGTTGCTAGTACTTACTAATTCTAATGGAGTTGGATTGCTTGCTTCCTTGATATGAATCTGACAAGCACATAGAACAGACAGACAAAAGAACAGACAAAAACAAAGCCTTCCCCCCCACCCCTCAGATTTGAAAGTATCTTGTCCCCTTATTGGTCCTTTTGGTCAGGTGCCAGCCAGGTTACCTGAGCTTCTTTACCCTTTACAGGTAAAAGGATGTTGTGCCTCTGGCCAGGAGGGATTTTATAGTACTGTATACAAGAAGGCTGTTACCCTTCCCTTTATATTTATGACAGATGGAGATTCCACCCCCCCCAGGTAACCCATTCCAGTGCTTCACTACCCCCCTTGTGAAATAGTGTTTCCTGATATCCAACCTAGACCTCCCTCAGGGCAACTTGAGACCATTGCTGCTTCTTCTGTTATCTGCTACCCCCAAGAATAGCCTAGCTCCATCCTCCATCCCCTTCAGGCAGTTAGAATCATAGAATATCAGGGCTGGAAGGGACCTTAGGAGGTCATCTAGTCCAACCCCCTGCTCAAAATAGGACCAATCCCCAGACAGATTTTTACCCCAGTTCCCTAAATGGCCCCCTCAAGGGCTGAATTCACAACCCTGGGTTTAGCAGCCCGGTGCTCAAACCATGGAGCCATTCCTCCCCTGGTTGAAGGCTGCTATTAAATCCCCCCTCCCTCTTCTCTTCTGTAGACTAAATAATCCCAGTTCCCTCAGCCTCCCCTTGTAAATCATGTGCCCCAGCCCCCTAATCATTTTCATTGTCCTCCGCTGGACTCTCTCCAGTTTGTCCATATCCCTTCTGTAGTGTGTGTGGGGGGGGTCAAAACTGGATGCAATATTCCAGGTTTGGTCTCACCAGTGCTGAAGAGAGATAATCACTTCCCTTGATCTGCTGGCAATGTTCCTGCTAATATAGCTCAATATGCCATTGGCCTTCTTGGCAACAAAGGCAAACTGCTGACTTATATCCTGCTTCTTATCCACTGTAATCCCCAGGTCCTCTTCTGCAGAACTCTTGCTTAGCCAGTCAGTCCCCAGCCTGTTGCAGTGCATGGGATTCTTCCTTCCTAAGTGCAGAACTCTGCACTTGTTTTTCTTGAACCTCATGATATTTCTTTTGGGCCAATCCTCCAATTTGTCTAGCTCACCCTGGACCCTATCCCTACCCTCCAGTTTATCTACCTCTCCCCCCTGCTTACTGTCACCTGCAAACTTGCTGAGGGTGGAATCTATCCCATCATCCAGAACATTAATAAAGATCTTGAACAAAACCATCCCCAGGACTGACCCCTTGGGCACTCCACTTGATTCCGGCTGCCAACTAGACATCGAGACGTTGATCACTACTCATTGAACCCGACAATCTAGCCAGCTTTCTATCCATCTTTTAGTCCATTCAACCAATCCATACTTTTTTATATTGCTGGCAAGAATACTGTGGGAGACCGTATCAAAAGCTTCTACAGTCAAGATATATCACATCTACTGCTTTGCCCATATCCACAGTGTCAGTTATCTCATCATAGAAGGCAATCAGATTGGTCAGGCATGACTTGGCCTTGGGGAATCCATGTTGACTGTTCCTGATCACCTTCCTCTCCTCCAAGTGCTTCGAAATGGATTTTTTGAGGACCTGCTCCTTGATTTTGCCAGGGACTGAAGTGAAGCTGTAGTTCCCCTGGTTTTCTTTCTTCCCTTTTTAAAATATGGGCACTATCTTTTTGCCTTTTTCCAGTCATCTGGGACCTCCCCGTTGTTGCTCTCACCATTAAACATTAAACAAAGACTCTCAAGAGGCTTTTCTCCAGTTTCAAACTGGAGCTCTGTCTGCTCAGAAATCATACTGATCTGTTACATACAATGCAATGCTTCCACCTTTCCTCCTGTATCTGTCCTTCCTGAACAGTTTATACCCATCCTGACAGTGCTCCAGTCATGTGAACTACCCCACCAAGTTCCTGATATTCCAATCATATCATAGATCCTTGACTTCCAATTCTTCCTGCTTGTTTCCCAGGCTTCTTGTGTTCGTGTACATACACCTAAGATAACTAGCCAATTGCCCTACTTTCTCAGTATGAATCAGGAGACTTCCTGTCTTGTACCTCCTTGTGTTTCTTCCTGGTATCACCCCCCCCCCCACTTACCTCTGGGCTTAGGTCACCATCCCCAGGTGAACCTAGTTTAAAGCCCTCCTCACTAGGTTAGCAAGCCTGCCTGCGAAGATGCTCTTCCCTCTCTTTGTTAGGTGGATCCCATTTCTTCCTAGCAATCCTCTTCCTGGAACTGCATCCCATGGTAGAAGTATCCAAAGTCCTCTGCACCACCTGCGTAACCACACATTTACAATTCGACTGTCCCTGCCTGAGCCTTTTCCTTCAATAGGGAGGATGGACTAGAACACAACTTGCACCTCAAACTCCTTTATCCTTCTACCCAGAGCCATGTAGTGTGCTTTGATCCACACGAGATCATTCTTGGCAGTATCATTGGTGCCCATATGGAGAAGTAGGAAGGGGTAGTGATCCGAGGTCTTGATCAGTCTCAGCAAACACTCCATCACACCCTGGATTCTAGCTTCAGGCAAGCAGCACACCATCCTAAAGCTATGAGAGAGATTCTCAACAGGATCTCATCTTACTGATCAGTCCCGTCGGAGAGACTATTCTCATACTTCAAGGGTGTGTTCAACCGCTTAGCTCAGAACAGCACACAGCACACAGTGCCTTCATCCTCTACCCCACGTTTACTGTTCAGGGGACCTGGAACAAGACTTTACATCAGGGGTTGGAAACCTTTCAGAAGTGGTGTGCCGAGTCGTCATTTATTCACTCTAATTTAAGGTTTTGCGTGCCAGTAATACATTTTAACATATTTAGAAGGTCTTGTTCTATAAGTCTATAATATATAACTAAACTATTGTTGTATGTAAAGTAAATAATGTTTTTAAAATGTTTAAGAGGCATCATTTAAAATTAAATAAAATGCAGAGCCCCCCGGACCAATGGCCAGGACCCAGGCAGTGTGAGTGCCACTGAAAATCAGCTCGGATTCCATGGTGAGGGGCATTGCACAAAGTGCTATGCAGGATGTCATCAAGAAGCAAATCGCAAGTACCCCCTCCAATCAAAATGTCACCACCTACCTGAGTGGCTCACTGGAAGGTGAATTTGGAAGAGATGGGGGAGACTTTGATTCACTCTGGACTCGTGCCCACAATTCTATGCGATGACTGGAGATGCACATCAGCTGCGGCTTGATGTGGTGCGAGGAATGCCAAGATCTGGAAGTCCTGGTGCCACAGATGAAGAATGCAAAGCACACAATCATCATTCTCTGAGGTATAACCATGCTGGAGAGGACCCTGAAGGATGCCATCTGGGGTCAATACTTTGAAAATCTGAAATGGAAGTTGGAGTTCGAGGTGATGTGCAAGTGGGATGCCAGCAACCACTTCCACTTGCTGACTGGAGGTTCATCCACAGAGCCCAATTCAACTGTGTCCTGCTTAATGGAGCCATCTGCCATGGAAATCGGGACAAATGATGCAGGAAGTGTGGCTATGCCAATGAGACACTACTCCACATCCTGTGTATCTGCAAGCCCCATTCCAGAATCAGGGAGCTGTGATATAACACCATCCATGATCGTCTAGTCAGAGCCATCCCACCACCCATAGGGAAAGTGGCTGTGAACTCTGCCATCCCTGGAACTGACAGTCAACTGTGACTGGACATTATCAGCACCAACAAGGACCAGAAGAAGATCATGATGGTGGACATCACAGTTTTCTTTGAGAACAGGACCCCGGCCTCCCACAATGCCTGAGCTCAAAGGTGGAGAAATACGCCCATCTGGCTGAAACCTTGAGAACTAAGGGTTACCATATTCAGACACATGCGCTGATCATTGGAGCCCTGGGCACATGGGACCCCAGTAATGAGTGAGTGTTGAGAGAATGCCGAATCAATCAGCGCTATGCTCGGCTGATGTAGCAACTCATGGTATCGGACATCACCAGGTGGTCAAGGGATATCTACATAGAACACATCACCAGACATCAGCAATACCAGGAAGGATGGTCTGTAGTGCCAATGAGAAGCACAGTGGGGAAAATAACTGTAATACTTTCCACATGGAGTGTATTTACTAAATGGACAGCCTACCCTAAATTCTCAATTACTGAAGGACAATCTGCACTCATTATCAGTGATTTCAGCTCCATTGTTGTTGCAACAAGATTCTCTCTTGATTCTTTACTAGCTCTGTTATTACACAGTGAAGAGAGGAAGGGTCAGATGGTGTGTAGGACCCCATCAGTTTCAAGTACCTATCCCCAACCTCTCTCAGCTCCACTGGGCTTTGGCACACATGTCTGCTGCCTAGCAAGTGCAGTTTAGTTGAGGGTGAGTCCCTCAATCAGGGTATGCCAAGCACGGTTCTGCTGCCCTTGATTCACACAATAAGAATAACAACCCTTTATTACCCGTTCCCCCAATAACAAAGTGATTTGTGATCCAACACCAGCCAAAAGAGATCATTTTGGCAAAACAGCCCCGTCATGCTAATCAGGGTGGGTGTCTCCATGCAAACAAGGTCAGCCCCTTAAATCCTCCTCCCCAGCTCAGACCCTGCTGACAAATCCATATAACCTATTCACTTAGTTCTGCTACTCGATTTTCACACAAGGATGAGCCAAATGGCCAGCTCAAAGGAATCATACATACTCTACAAATCAACTCTAATTATTTCCATTTTGTTATACTCTAGCAAAAATTAACATTTGTCTATCAGTTTATATACAAGGGAACTGACCAGGAGATTTTGGGACATGTAGAAGACAGAGAATTATTTATTAAACATCCGCAGTTGATAGATTTTTGTTAATATATAAACAATTATGAGGCTCAATTGAAAAATAAGAAATGTTTATATCCCTAGTCAGGCAGGATGGTGGAGGTGTGGCAGGTCTCCAAGCAGAACATGTTCCCCAGGAATAAATACATGGGAGTGTGAAGGTGCTGATCAGCCACAACTAGTACAACAATGAGCACGTTTCCAGCCATCGCCTTAAAGTAGATCACTAGAGACAGTGTAAAGAAAAGAACATGTATGTCAGGGAGATTCCTGAATCACAGAAGAATTAATTCCATGATGGACATTTGATTTCCTCAGTCTTTGATTGCCATGGAGTAAACCTAAGAAAGAAGAAACAGTATAATTTAATTTGTAGATGGTAAACCTAGATGTTCACGTAGCAGCCTCAGTTTAATTTCATCCTTATCAGTATCCCATCTCAGGCACCTGATTTATGAGCCCAAGGTTTAGTCCAAGAATGTGAATTTGGAAGAGAGCTGTGTGATTTTTTGTTTTGTTTTGTTTTATTTGTTTTGATTAACCCATGTATCCAGAGCGGCAAAGACAAGTTTGATAATTGATTTATCTCTAAAATATCTGCTCTAGGAATTATTTTGGGGCAGTTCTATGGCTTGTGCTATACAGGAAGTCAGACTAGAAGCTCATGGTGGTCCCTTCTGGTCTTGGAATCTGTGACTCTATAAACCTAAGTGGAATGGGATCAGTGGGACCAAAGATGTACGCAGAGCCTCTTGTGATAATTGGGCCTACAAATTTACCCTAATTTTAAGATCAACTGTAAAAAATGAGTGAAAGTTCATAAATTGTCACTATGACCTTTTATACAAAATTGTTTATGAAAAGATGTAAGAAGGAAACAGAAAACTGAATTAATTTAAATAGAAAGGCTTTTATTGATACTACTCATGGACTGTGTTAAGATTATGACTAGTAAAGAAAACCAGAGGACCAAAAATCAATGTACTGATATCAGTGTATCAAAAATTAGTTGTCACTGGTGAACAAAGTAATCTTCTCCTTAGCATATGTGCAATGAGCCTCAGGTGGCATATGACCAGGATGCATCACTGATTTTGGTTTGCTGCTTGGATCATTAGCTTCCCCAGCCAGGGCCAGGTACTGACAGGGAGTGCAACGTGAATGCTGATCCATGCCCCCTGACAAAGTAATGACAAATGAAGTGGGAAGAGAAGGTCTGGAGGACAGTGCCTGGTGCAAGATCTAAGGCTTGAACCAAAATCAGCAAAAGTTATGCTATGAGCAAAAGTCAGGCCCTATCAAAAGCAGATACTTGGCTAGAAATTCAGTGTCCGGTACATGAACTTGGCACCGGTATTGCTAGCATTGCTAAAATGCACTGAATGTGTAAACAGATTCCAGCAGGCCAGCACAAGAAAACCCCGACCTAGCACACAATGACATGGTGTGACAGAAGTGATGAATATCTTCAGGAACACAATAGCTGGAATTATTCCTAACTTCCTTGAAGATATGGTTGCCAAGCAACAGAAATATGAACACTGCTTTTAATCCTAACCACTGAGTAATAGTTGAGAGATTGGCTTTTCTTTCATTTAATAGCATTTTTTAAAATAACTGTAAGTTTGTTTTGGATGTCATGTATGTTGTCCTGTGTTGTATGCTGTGAGTGTCACACGACTACTTCTTTTTGTTTTGTACTTTGTTGCAACAAAAGTCAATTTTATATTATATTTAATATATTTAATAATTGAAACATTTAATGGGGTGTAACCATTATAATACCAATTATTTTTTTGCAAACCTCAAAAAGTACATATATTTTTGCCTATACAAATAATGCAAAAAAAAAAAGAAGAAGAATTCTTGTTTATCAATCACAAAGATGTTTTATTCAAAGGAAAAATGTTAAGGGAAAACTCAACATTAATATAAAGGTAATATTAGCAAAATGTCATTTTCTTGTTTGGGTTAATACACTTGTTTGCTTTATTAAATACTGAAATATTGTTATAAGAATGTTATAGCAAAAATATCATGAAATATAATATATATGATGCCTGGTTATTTTGCAAAATGTTAAAGCTAACCAAACAATTTCAAAAGGTTTTTGCCTTTGTCTCCCAAACAAAACCAAATGTCATAAAAATCAAATACCCTCAAAGTGTTTGCATAGACCCACATTTAAAATTCATTTTAGTTTAATTTTTACACTCTTTTCTTTTATGCTGTGTTAGAGGGAAATAGTAGTAGATAACATTTGCCCTGTCAAATAATTAACAAACGTTGAACTGGTATCACAATCAAATTAGCTCTAAAAAGCTCAGATAAGAATTCTGTTACCCTTTTGATAAAACAGAGCTCAGCAGGAAGAGCAATGCACCTTCTCACAGAAGATGATGAGCATCTATTTTAGCAGTCAAATACTATATTTCTTATGCGCAGTAATGTATATCTTTAGTGAAAAGGAATGTCTATGCTACAAATGCAAACATATCTAAAATGGTTCTGTTTGTGCTAAAGAATTTGGACAATCAGAACAAGAGTATAACTTGTTTTATAAAAGACTTGGTCCCTATTACATTGTAAACAAACTACATTAATCTGTGTATAAAATTTTGGTAACTGAAAACAAGAGAAATGTAAAACAAACAAGCAAAAACTTTATGTTAACCAACATTAAGCTGTTTAAAGGTGCATCCTACAAACTGAAGACACGAGAAGATATCTGTGCACAGTGAAGAAACCCGTGGGCATCAAGAAAATAAAAATGAAATGCTTTATAAATAACAGACTGGTCAACAATGTCTACCATAAGTGGACAATTAAGTGGGCAAAGAGCTAGAAAACAGTAGCTGGATCAGGTCCAACTGTCATTTAAACTTGCATCTTATTGAGGAAAGTGAGTTCATGTTCCTGTGGTTTCACATCTTTATCACTGAAACACGGATTAATTTGACTATTGTGTAAAAGCAACTGTATTATTTCTGTATACTTCTTTGTTAATTGATATACTAGCATCTTATCAGGAATGTGCAGAAGACTAAAGGGCTTTGCAAAAGACTATTCTGCAGTCTGGTATTTCACAAAATAGGGGACTCTAAAAATTAGATGAAATTATGGGTTACCTGACTCTGAAGATCTATTTAGGATGGGGTACTATGAAATATAACAACAAAACATTAACTATTTTGACCACCAGGCAGCGGAAACTGTCTCTGAACGTGTAATTCATGATCGTAAGGCTCTGGCTACTGAAGAAATGGTACATCATTTATAACGTGCATGACAACACTAAACTGTTTAATGAAATACAAGTAAAAAGCATACTAATTGCAGCAAACAATAAAAGGCAAGGAAAAAGCAAATTGGTAAACAATTTTTTGTACGGCTTATGGAAGTTACCTAGTAACTACAGTTGTGTGGACACATTCCCTATTATACCAGTCATAATTTGGAGTTAATGACACTGTATTCTAAGTGAGGAACATGTTATTTAAAGCAATTCTGTTCAGTGTCTGGTTACCAATATTGAATACAGACTAATACAGCAATAGTTGATAAATTGGTTACAGTACATCTAGAATCAGAAGGATAGCTGTGTTGATCTGTATCCACAAAAACAATGAGGAGTCCGGTGGCACCTTAAAGACTAACAGATTTATTTGGGCATAAGCTTTTGTGGGTAAAAAATCCACTTCAGATGCATGGGTAAAAAACTCACTTCATCCATGTATCTGAAGAACTGTTTGGTTTTTTTTACCCACAAAAGCTTATGCCCAAATAAATCTGTTAGTCTTTAAGGTACATTTACCTGGAAGACAGTAACTGGATCTACGTCCGCTACTGGTGTATCATTGAGCAGTGCAAATTTAAAGAGCATAGCACCATGGCTTGTTATGCCAGGAATGTTGTTGACATCACAACTCCAGTGAGTGGCCACAAAGATTCAGACAAATCCAATTGAATGGAAAAGATAGTCACTCCTATCTCTTGCCTGGCAAAGATTACCAGATGGTAACAACCGGCAGAAAGGGTAGCCTTCAACATGGTTGGACACTACTGTGTAGTAGCTGATTACAAGAAATTTGTATTCAAAGGCCTCATTTGTGATGTCATTACTCCAAGTTTCCATTTTACTCCTTGTATGCATAGCACTGTGGAACACTCTGGAATAATGTCTATCCCAGTGTTTCAGAACAACTCCAAAACTACACCCCTTAATCAAAATCCTGAATCTAACATTTCCATATTCAATATATGGGACTATACAACTGACAAAAGGTCATTTGTCTATTGGTGGTATGGAGGAATGTGCAGACCAAGGGACAGATGAAGCATGAATGTGTGGATTGTAATTTAAGGTGGCCAGCTAACAGTGTTTAGTCCGCTGGGTCATCTGCAGTACATGCATTATGCTTTTTTATGTTGATGGGAAAACATCCTCCACATAAAAGAGCAAAAAGTCGGGGAATGGAGTAGAAAGAGGGAGTCTGGTGGACAGGGCCTGGTGCAAGGCCTGAGACCTGAACCAAAGTCAGCAAAAGTTATCCTATGAGCAAAAGTCAGGCCCTGTCAAAAGCATATCCTTGCCTGCAAGTTCAGTGACCAGAACATGAGCTTAGCACCAGTATTGCTAGCATTGCTAAAACACACTGAATATGTAAATACTTTCCAGCAGGCCACTGCAAGAACACACCAACCTAGCACATGATGAGATGGTTTGACAGAAGTGATGAAGAGTGATGTTCCATCTGAAACTTCAGGAGTAAAGTACAAAGACAGGTGGTGAATAGAGATGTTTTGTCTAAAGCATCAGGAGAAAGGTACAAAGATAGGTAACAAACATGTCATGAAAAAGTAAGGTGGTACATAAATTATTTATCCCTTTGTCTAGCCTAGAGGGGAGGAGAAAGTCCCACCATTCACTGACCTGGTCCATTGTACTGGACTCTTTGGGCAGGTCCATTGAGGTCTTATGGACCGACTACTTGGCCAGAGTTGGTGCAGCAAACAGAGAGAAAACACATGTAGCCAACAACTGACAATAAGAGGATGGACTAATCTGCTCATCACTCCCCTTTGGGGTCCTCAGAAATAAAAAGATTTCAGGAAAAAAATAGCAGAAGAAGCAGCTGTCTGCCAACAGCTATAGAGAGTTTTATCCTCGTGACTCCTACCCTCATCATCCCTTAGGAGCCCGGGACCTTCTTCATTCTAATTCTGAGAGATGTGCTGACCAGACCGAGTCCGAAAGAAGGGCCCAGATGATGTTACCACCTTCTGTGGCACAGGCTAAATCCCAAATACACCTCGGATGTGAGACTTCATCTCTTCCTACCTATACATGTAGGGTTTCCTGCCCCAGTTTTTTCTCTTCTTTCCTACCTCTCCTATCTGTTTGCCTTCTCTCTAAGAAGAGTCTGTCTTAGTTGGCCAAGACTGCCCATTTTGCAAACCTGTTTTGAGTCTGTGACCAGAAAGAGGCAGCTAAAAGCAGCTCACTAAACTGCCCAATGCTGCTACAAGTTTGCCAGGTCTCAGAGTGGTCGATCATCCCGTGTGCTGGTCCTGCATTTTACCAGAAGTGAGAGTCAACACCAGAGACAGAAGCTGAATTTTCTATCTTTGCTGTTCTTTTCTCTCCCCTTTCTTTTTGCCTTCTAGGAAATGGACCCAGACGTTAACAAGAACATCACAATGAGATCCAGCCCATCTCAACTAACTTCTTCCTTTTCCCCCACAAAGGACAGTTACTGCTGTCTTTAATGCCATTCAACTGAGTATTAAACAAGGTGATAGCTGATGGGGTTCTTTCTGAAACGAGGGACACTGTTACAATCAAAGCCTTACTTTACACTTTACATTCCATGTGCTTTACCTCTTTTTCCTTCTTTTCTCTGTCTTTAATAAACAGTGAAAGAAATTAACGTTGAGTTTGCTATGGTACTGAACAGGCTGATGTCGCTGTATACCAGACTTCAAACTTTGTATAAAACTGTTGGACAGTGACTGGGTTATGTTAACGACTTTGACTCTTTGGGCCCCTATGGTCCTTCTAAATTAATAAAAACAGGGGTTGTGTGCAAGAAGAAGCAGCTTGGATTAGATGTATTAAGAGTCAGAAAGACTGAGATAGTTGATCTGGAATCTGGAGTCAGGATCCAGAATTTCTGTTTCTTGGAAAAATCTTCATTTTGAAACTTGTTTTTGTTTTTAATTGAATGTTGAAATTTCCCATGAAACAAACTTTTTATTAAAAAAATTGGGATCAACCAAATATTTTATTTTGATACTCTACGTGTATATTGAAAATGTCAAACCTGAATAGTTGAACAATATCAAAGCTCTGCCCCGCAATTTTTTAAAAACAAAACAGTATTGAAATCAACACATTCATGGAAAAGTTTTGGTTTTAACCAAACAAAACTTTCCAAAGGAGAAATATTGTGTTGGAAAATTGCTCTTTTTACAACATTTAATTCTTCATTTAAATTAATTGTACATAGAACTCCTGCATTTGTAAGCTGTTGACATCCTAAAATCCATTAAAGTTAGAAAGAATAAAAAATATAATTCAACAGCACAACATATTACAATAAATCAGCTACACTCAGTAAGCAGCAGCAGCTAGACTTTTGACCATCCCTAGAAGCTCTCTCAGATACATGGAAAATTGTAACAGTATGTGCGTAAGATCAAGGCATCTGGGCTGTTTTGGACCAGTGCAGGTATTCAGGGCTAGATGTTTGACACGTATTCATTTCAGTGGGTGTTAGGAGCCTAGATGCTTCTGAAAATCCCACGATATCCCTTAATACTTTTAAAATCTGGCCCTTTCATTCTGGAATTTAAGTAATACCAATTTTTTAAAAGTACATCAGAAGCAGGAAGCCTGCTAAACAATCAGTGGGGCCACTGGATTATGGATATTCTAAAGGAGCACTCAAGGATGATAAGGCCACTGCGGAAAAACTAAATGAATACTTTGCATCAATCTTCATGGCTGAGGATGTAATGGAGACTCCCAAACCTGAGCCATTCCTTTTAGATGATGTATCTAAGAAACTGTCCCAGACTGATGTGTCATTAGAGGAGGTTTTGGAAAAAATTGATAATCTGAACCAGGGGTCGGCAACCTTTCAGAATTGGTGTGCTGCGTCTTCATTTATTCACTCTAATTTAAGGTTTCATGTGCCAGTAATACATTTTAACATTTTTAGAAGGTCTCTTTCTATAAGTCTATAATATATAACGAAACTATTGTTGTATGTAAAGTAAATAAGGTTTTTAAAATGTTTAAGAAGCTTAATTTAAAATTAAACTAAAATGCAGAGCCCCCCAGGCCAGTGGCCAGGACCCAGGCAGTGTGAGTGCCACTGAAAATCAGCTCGTGTGCCGCCTTTTGCACCCGTGCCATAGGTTGCCTACCCCTGGTCTAAATAGTAATAAATCACCAGAACCAGACGGTATTCACCCAAGAGTTCCGAAAGAACTCAAATGTGAAATTGCAGTATGTGAAATAGTGGTATGTAAGCTATCATTTAAATCAGCTTCTGTGCCAGATGACTAGGGGATAGCAAATGTGATACCAATTTTTGAAAAAGGTTCCAGAGGTAATCCTGGCAATTGTAGTCTGGTATGCCTGACTTCAGTACCGGGCAAACTGGTTGAAACTATAGTTAAGAACAGAATTATCAGACACATAAATGAATGTGATTTGTTGAGGAAGAGTCAAAATGTTTTTTGTAAAGGTAAATTATGCCTCATTAATCTACTAGAAATTTTTGAGGGGGTGAACAAGCAGGTGGACAAAGGGGATCCAGTGGATATAGTGTATTCAGATTTTTAGAAAGCCTTTGACAAGGTCCCTCACCAAAGACTCTTAAGCAAAGTAAGCTGTCATGGGATAAGAGGGAAAGTTCTCTCATGGATCAGTAATTGGCTAAAAGATAGGAAACAAAGGGTAGGAATAAATGGTCATTTTTCAGAAAGGAGAGAGTAAAATTGTGGTGTCCCCCCAGGGGTCACTACTGGGACCAGTACTGTTCAACATATTTATAAATGATCTGGAAAAAGGGGTAAACAGTGAGGTGGCAAAATTTGCAGATGATAGAAAACAACTCAAGAGAGTTACGTGTAAAGCAGACTGTGAAGAGTTACAAAGGAATCTCACAAAACTGGATGACTGGGCAACAAAATGGCAGATGAAATTCAATGTTGATAAATGCAAAGTAATGCACATTGGAAAACATAATCCCAACTATATATTTAAAATGATGGGGTCTAAATTAGCTGTTACCACTCAAGAGAGAGATAAGAGAGAGAGAGAGAGAGAGAGAGTCAATGTGGATAGTTCTCTGCAAACCTACACTCAATATGCAGTTGCTGTCAAAAAATGCGAATAGAATGTTGGGAATCATTAGGAAAGGCATTGCTAAGACATAAAATATCATATTGCCTCTATATCAATCCATGGTGATCCCATATCTTGAATACTATGTGCAGGTATATTTGCCCTATCTAAAAAAAAACATATATTGGAATTGGAAAAGGTGAAAAAAAGGGCAACAAAAATGATTGGGGGTATGGAATCGTTTTCTGTATGGGAAGAGATTAATAAGACTGGGACTTTTCAGCATGGAAAAGAGACGACTAAGAGGGATATGATAGAGGTCTATAAAATTATGATTGGTGTGGAGAAAGTAAATAAGGAAGTTTACTCCTTCTCATACCAGAAGAACTAAAGGTCACCCAATGACTTTAATAGGCAGCAGGTTTAAAACAAACAAAAGGAAGCATTTCTTCACACAAAGCACAGTCAACCTGTGGAACTCTTTGCCAGAGGATGTTGTGAAGGCCAAGACTATAATATGGTTAAAAAAGAATTAGATACATTCATGGACGATAGGTCCATCAATGGCTATTAACCAGGATGGGCAGGGATTTTGTCCCTATCCTCTGTTTGCCAGAAGCTGGAAATGGGTGACGGGATGGATCACTTGATGATTTCCTGTTCTGTTCATTCCCTCTGAGGCACCAGGCATTGGCCACTGTCAAAAGACAGGATACTGGGCTGGATGGACCTTTGATCTGACCCAATATGTCCGTTCTTATGTTCTTATGATGTCTAGTTTCATATGTGTTCCAGGATTTGAGATTCTCATTGCTTAGAAACTCCATCCCATTTAAATAACCATAAAATATTCTATTGATATCACGATTCATAGAGAGAAACCTGTGAAATGGGCACCCAGCTGGGAAATTGGCTGATGGATGTATAGAAACTCGCTAGGTATCATAACAGAGATAGTGAGGAATTAGAGAGCAGGAAAAAGCCCAGTTATGGACACCCACCCAGAGGAAGGATGTACTCCAGCAGGACACAGGCCTCCTCAGAGGTACCCCAGGAAAGAGTGGGGAAAAGTGGTGTCACGACTGTAAAAAACTGGGTTGTATCTCTCAGAATTGCCCCATCTATCCACTGATGGTGAGAGCAGTCCTAGAACAGCTGTCTGTGTCTCAGCCTTATGGAGTTAACTTTGCGACTGGTTCAGGCTTTTTGCACACTCAGAAAGATGTAGCTGCATCATTATACCCTATGCATTTTCCCCCTCTCAGAGCAATTGTATCAGGCTGCCTATAGATTGAGGCTGGTGTTGCATTGGTTAACTGAGGACAGCCCACTCCATCCCATGAGTGATTGGCTCATGCAAGACTCAGGCAGCCATTGCTCTATTGATTACACTTGGCTTTTGTCTTGAGGAACATTTTCAAGCTTTCCTTCTCAACCACGAGGACTAGAAAATGGCTATAGTTTAGGAAATGGAAGCTGAGATTCTCTTGTAATATCATGACTCCTGGAGCCGAAGCCCTGGGCACAGGTTTATAGCCCTTAAACTTTAATCCATCCTTAAATGCTTTCCTAATACCATGTTTCTGTATGCAGAGTTGCTTATGTTGGGATATTGTGTGAACTTGAACTGGCAAGAGACATAGTCTCTATAATCATGTCTGGGTGGAGAGGCAGTTGCTGAGATGATGAAGGAGAGGGGACATGTGCAGAAGGCAATTTCTCTAATAACATTAAAATAATTGTTTAAAAAAGAACTCAGCTAGCCACACACCTACAGAAACTTATTTTCAATTCTTCATTCCTAGGGAAAGGGAAACCTCTGGTCTCTCCGAAAACCCTTTCAAAGAGATTATGACATTGACACCTTGAATAAATGACAAAATAATATGATTCCTACATTTAATCAAACATATTCCACTCTGCAAATTTCTACCTGCAAAAAGTCATCTGTAACAAAAAAAGTCAACCAATGAATCAACAAAATGAAACACGAAAAAGAAACAATCAAGCAAACAAACAAGCCAAACCTCTCAAACTCCACCCACAATTTTTACACCCAAAAAGAAGAAGAGAAAGAGATTTCATGTTCACTAGTGACTTAGCTATGGCTGTTGATATTCTGTGCAACATGCTCAGATAGCATGGCAATGTTAGCAGTATAAATCCCAAAGAGAGATAGGTGTGTATGTACATTTATGGATAGATATTTAGATTCTGGTCTTATTTACACTGGTGTAATTCAAAACTAACTCATTTAACTTCAAAGGAATTAGTCTGGATTTTATGAATTCATAAACAGATTGCACCCTATGTTCTCAGGGAGACAATTTTGTCATCAGTTGATTATATCCAAGAAGAATCTCAGAATGAAATCTCAATCAAGGAGCAATGATGGACATTTTAATTCTTGGTGAATAACTTCCAGAGAATCAGTTTCTTTAATGCAGCTTTGATCTCCTTGTTCCTCATGCTGTAGATGATCGGATTCATCGCTGGAGGTACCAGGGAATAGAGAACACCTATCATGAGATCCAGACCTGATGGTGAGCTGGAGGTGGGTTTCAGGTACTCAAAGAAGCCCGTGCAAAGAAACAAAGAGACCATAGTGAGGTGAGGAAGGCAGGTGGAGAAGGCTTAACGCCGGCCCTGCTCAGAGGGGATTCTCAGCACTGCTTTGAAGATCTGAACATAAGACAGAATTATAAAGACAAAGCACTTTAAACCTAAAAACCCACTAAAGGTAAGAAGACCAATTTCACTGAGGTATGAGTCAGAACAGGCGAGCTTGAGCAGCTGGGGGATTTCACAGAAGAACTGGTGGATGACATTTGTCTGGCAGAATGGTAACCTGAAAGTGTTCCCGGTGTGCAATGCAGAGTAGACAATACCAGTAATCCAGGCACTGGCTGCCATTTGGACACAAGCTCTCCTGTTCATCACTATCTCGTAGTGCAGTGGTTGGCAGATGGCTACATATCGGTCATATGCCATGATGGTGAGTAAGGCAAGATCAGTTGCAGTGAAGACTAAAAATAAAAACACTTGGGTGACACATCCAGGATAAGAAATTACCTTGGTGTTCATGAGGTTATTGACCATGGATTTGGGTATGGTGACGGAGATGGAGCCAAGGTCTAGGATGGACAGGTTCACCAGGAAGAAGTACATGGGGGTGTGAAGATGGTGGTCAAGGGCTACGGCTGTGATGATGAGAAGATTTCCCATCAGGCCTACCAGGTAAATCATCAGGAACACCACAAAGTGCAAAATCTGCAGCTCCCAAATGTCAGAGAATCCCAGGAGAAGGAACTCGGTGAGGGTGGTTTGGTTGGACATTTTCTTTCTCAGTTCATTTTGTGATGGCTGTGGAGGGAAAGACAAAGACAGTGGTGGGGATTACAGTGACAGCAGGCAGGTGCAGCTCTAGGATTTGTGGCTCCCCAAGCAGGGTGGCATGCCGCGGGGGGCACTCTGGCTGTCGATGGTCCTGCGGCTCCGGTGGACCTCCTGCAGACGTGCCTGCGGAGGATCCGCTGGTCCCGCGGCTTTGTTGGACCTCCCGCAGGCACGCCTGCGGATGCTCCACCAAAGCCGCGGGACCAGCGGACCGTCCGCAGGCATGTCTGCGGGAGGTCCACCAGAGCCGCCTGCCACCCTCCCGCGGGACGCCGCCCCAAGCGTGCTGGGGTCTGGAGCCAGCCCTGACAGAAGGAATGGCCCTGATTATCCGCAGCAATATCTCATAATGTGAGTGTTAACAATGCACAGCACTTATCACTGCTATTAACTGGGAGTGATGAGTTATCACACATCTAAATTGGTGCGTCTTCCTTAAAGTCAATGGAGCTACATCAGTTTGCACCATCTAAAGATCTGGCTCAGGATGTGGCTTGATAAAACGCCGTGTGAAGGATGGAGCAAAGCACAACGCAATGCAACATTCTAGCCAAGATGGATTCTCTCTTGCTACAAACAGCAGGCTGTGAACTTGGGCTTGAAACTAAAATGCCAACACTGCCTGATATCCACTTTCCAGGGAAACATGACATAGACTCACTTAATATCCTTCATTAGAGCTCGTCTGTATTGATTCTATTGCAGCACCACATAGATGACCTACTGCCTGCTTATGTATTGATTTATGACACAAGCGCCCTCTTCCATCTCTGTGTACCGATGAGAATTGCTCAGCTACCTCACTGCTGCATCGTTTACCTCTGTCACGTTATGTCTGTGTGAGTCATTCTTGGCTCTACCAGTGACCTGCTGTGTGACATTGGGCCAGTCACTTCCCTGTGCCTCTGTTTCCCCTCCATCCCGTTCTTTCCTTGTCTGCTGTGAAAAAGGGCTGTGCCTTATTATGTGTATTTTCGGTGCCCCCATTTACAGCATTTGTGTTTAGCGGGCAGCTGTGTGGGACAGAGGATATGGCGCTAGAGCCGAATATCTAGGTTCTAATCCCATTGATATTTTCTATGTCCTCAGCATGGATAAGAGACACAGGCTTTGGCTAAGGGCTTCAATTCTCTGTTCTTCATTTAAGGCACTAGTATGTTTAATACCGATTCTGTTTGCTGCCAACTTTGCTGCTTACTCAATTTTATGAGTCAACAAATATCGCTTTGAAGTAGAAAAAAAACACCATTGTAGTACAGTGACTGGGTTCATATTTTACTATTATTGCACATCATCAATGTTCCCACTCTCGCTTACATCTAAATTTCTAATCTGGGGTATTCAGACATTTTCTGTTTAAATTATTTCGAAGGAAAACTGGGTTTTCAACTAAAGAAATATTCTGAGGAAGCCTGTGTTATTCTTGAAACTCATGTATTGGAAAACTCAAAATACTTTTTTTCCTTTATTTAAGTGAAAATGTTTCCGTTTCCAGCAGTTTACCTGAAATTGTCTGGTTATCAATGAACAAAAATAAAACACACATTAAAAAAATGATTTCCACAATATCTATGGAAAGTTAACGGTTTATTGCTGGGGAAAAAAAAACAACAGCCCTCAGAGCAGCTCTAAATGTTTGATTAAATCATATAAAAAGCCTTGAAGAGTTCCAATTGTAACTCCTAGTTCTGTTATGAAATTTGACTAGCATATATATACCTAAATATGTGTGATTGAAATAAGAAACTTACTGTGCTGGTCTTTGTGGAACGTTTCCCGGCCCACGATGCATGAGACACTTCACAGCCAGGGTCCTTCGGTCATTGCCTGTCTGTATAAATAACGCCCCAATCGCCCTGTTAGCCAGCAGCTGTTTCACTCTCGCTTCGCCATGTTTCCCAAGCAGCTGGGTCTCTCCGCAGTTCCTAGCAGGCAGGGACCCACTCCACAGATGGGTGCTCCCTGCTCCCCATCTCGGGTAGGCTTGGCTGAGAGGTGAAGGACTAAATAGGATGGGGGGGAAAAGCCCCTCCTATCACTGAAACTGATCTTGGCTTGTTCGGGCTGCTTGTTCACAACCCAGGATGTCCCTGTTCTGGGGCCAGAGCTAAATAATTGGAGGGCTGTGAGCTGAGCTCTGAACTCACCTCAGGAGTAAACAACACTGACAAGCTGCCCTAGCCGTACCTAACCCCCCAGAGGGGGAAAACAACATTCCCTGGATCTCACATGATGGCAGCAGGGTGTCGGAAGGAGATTACACAATAAACTATATATTTGTAGCACAGACATGTGACCTACAATAGCTCAGAGCCCAGTGGCAACAGAGCCCCAGCTGGCCTGGAATAGCCTGTTCCTTCATTAATGCCACATAAGTACCTCTGAGAGAGCAGAGATTTTTTTTTCTCCTGCTTTGGATCAGCAGCTTTTGGGATGCACCCAGCAGAGGAAGCCACAGCTCAGGCTGCCCTGGCTGTTTGATGTTGGTCGCTAAGAAACATCCAGAGGCAAACACTAAAAGCTCCTAGCTAAGGCCTAAACTGATGTAAATTGATACAGTTCCATTGAGTTCTGAGTAGATAGGTCTCTTTACGCCAAGGGAGATTTGGCCCTTTGTTCCAATGGAGCTACTTTGATTTCCATTAGCTGCAGTTCTGGCCCTAAGATGTCCATGCAGCTATGTCAGTTTTCACTGGATTTCACTGGAGCTACTGCTGATTTACACCAGCTGTGGTTCCTGCTCATTGACACCATAGCTGGTTTTCACCTGCTGATCTCACCTCATTAAACAGTTTCAAATCCATTTCCTTTGCCTGTGAATCTGAACTGAAGATGAGGCAGTAGGTTTGTGTTGGGATGTGGTGTGAACTTGAATGGGCGAAGAAGGTGGTCTCTATATTTGTGTCTTGGAGGAGAGGAAGTTGATGAGATCACAGTGGAGAGGGGACATGTCCACAAGGCATCTCTCTCTTGATATAGTCAGTGATCTGAGAAAAGTTTGAGAGCCCCTGGTCGAACAGCATTCACATGGATGTAGAAGTCTGCCGGTGGGAAGGAGAGTCATGTTTCAGGGTTGGGGCCTAAGAGGGGGCTGATTATGAACTCGGATTGGAAATTTTCTCACACTATGGTTTTGTTCATCAGAAAATGCTGATTCATTGAAACCCTGTTCGCACCAAAGGGTTCGTTGGTTTTGATGAAAGTCCTAATTTGATTTCTCTTAGAAGGTTCAAATTTGTTAAAATGTCCAGTTTTGACATGTTTCAATTTGAAAAAAAAATAATTTGGAAATTTGAGTTAATTCGTTCTAAAGAAAAGGTGAAAAAAAAAAGGAAGGGTCAAAATCAAAACAAAACTTTGCCCTGCAGCCTGGGGTGCAGGTCACCTCCTAGGATCACCTGGATGTGCCCCAGCTGATCTGTTCCCTGTCTTTGTCAGGCCTAGGGCACAGGTGAGACCTCAGTCTGCCCAGGTCTAGGCCTGTGGCTCACAACAGTGCAGTCTGCTTAGGACTGAAATGGTTTAGTTTAACTGAAGTCGTTGGGTTCAACACAGGAGTAACTGGGTGGGATTAAATGGTCGGTGATAAAGAGAAGTTCTGACTAGTTGCTTCCATCATCCCTCCTGGCCTAAAATTCTATTAAACTATAAAAATGATGGAAACCAAATATTTTGTTTTGACCCAATCTGTTTTTTTTTTAATTTTTGTTTTGTTTTGCTTTCAGATTATCTGTTTGAAAAATAATTCATTTTTTTTGTCCTGACATGGGATGGGAAAATATTTCAAATTTCTTGAAAAGCCTCACAAGATGAGAATCTCCCTTTCCCAACTAGTTCTATTCTTCAACTTCTCTCCTTCCAATAACTCACTAAAAAGTTATTATCTTAGCGGCTAGGAGCTGCAGGTAGATAGCAGCTTTTGGCTTTAATACAGGGACTCTGCTAAGTCAATGTACACTCACAAAACATAGTAATATTCACTGATAAATAACCAGTTACGTGCAATTTAAACCTACACACAGCAATGCACACTCACAAAACACACACACTTTGCACTGGTAAATGCACAATATTGTCATTCAAATGAAGACTCAGAAATCCACTCAAAGACCCTAACAAGCACTAATAATGCACACGCTCATGTACGTTTCACACATTATGTTATATATTCATAACTTCACACAATGATTCACAGTCAGAAACACACATTCTCAAAGAGATGCAGATCAGTGTAAAAACTAAATTGCATGTCGATTTCCCAAGAGCACATTCAAAATAATGTACACTGACAAAAGCACACACCTATTCACACAATTCTGTTCCCTAGTAGACACACACTCAGGAAAATGACTCTGATGAACTTAGAATGTAATCTTAAAAAATGAACACAGAGACCTGGTCTGTACTAGAAATGTTTACCATCAGACCAGTGTCAGTTTGGATCTGTGATTTTGGGGGAGAGCAGTAGAACAGAGACCCTGGACTTCAGAAAAGCAGACTTCGACTCTCTCAGGGAACTGATGGGGAAGGTCCCCTGGGAGAATAGCATGATGGGGAAAGGAGTCGAGGAAAGCTGGCTGTATTTTAAAGAAACCTTATTGAGGTTGCAGGAACAAACCATCCTGATGTGTAGGAAGAAAAGTAAATATAGCAGGCGACCAGCTTGGCTTAACAGTGAAATCCTTGCTCGTCTTAAACACAAAAAAACAGCTTACAAGAAGTGGAAGATTGGACAAATAACCAGGGAGGAGTATAAAAGTATTGCTCAGGCATGCAGGAGTGAAATTAGGAAGGCCCAATCACACTTGGAGTTGCAGCTAGCCGGAGATGTTAGGAGTAACAAGAAGGGTTTCTTCAGGTATGTTAGCAACAAGAAGAAAGTCAAGGAAAGTGTGGACCCCTTGCTGAATGAGGGAGGGAACCTAGTGACAGAGGATGTGGCGAAAGCTAGTGTACTCAATGCTTTTTTTGCCTCTGTCTTCACAGACAAGGTCAGCTCCCAAACAGCTGCACTCTGCAGCACGGTATGGGGAGGAGGTGACCAGCTCTCTGTGGAGAAAGAAGTAGTTCGGGACTACTTAGAAAAGCTGGACGAGCACAAGTCCATGGGGCTGGATGCGCTGCATCCGAGGGTGCTAAAGGAGTTGGCCGATGAGATTGCAGAGCCATTGGCCATTATCTTTGAAAAATCATGGCGGTCGTGGGAGGTCCCGGATGACTGGAAAAAAGCTAATGTAGTGCCCATCTTTAAAAAAGGGAAGAAGGAAGATCCAGGGAACTACAGGCCAGTCAGTCTCACCTCAGTCCCTGGAAAAATCATGGAACAGGTCCTCAAGGAATCAATTCTGAACCACTTAAAGGAGGGGAAAGTGATCAGGAACAGTCAGCATGCATTCACCAAGGGCAAGTCATGCCTGACTAAACTAATTGCCTTCTATGATGATGTTGGAGAAAAACTCAGTTCCACAATGAGATAACCGGCTCTGTGGATGAGGGGAAAGCAGTGGATGTGCTATTTCTGGACTTTAGCAAAGCTTTTGATACAGTCTCCCACAGTATTCTTGCCAGCAAGTTAAAGAAGTATGGGCTGGATGAATGAACGGTAAGGTGGATAGAAAACTGGCTAGATGGTCGGGCTCAATGGGTAGTGATCAATGGTTCCATGTCTAGTTGGCAGCCGGTATCAAATGGAGTGCCCCAAGGGTCGGTGCTGGGGCCGGTTTTATTCAATATCTTCATTAACGATCTGGAGGATGGTGTGGACTGCACCCTTAGCAAGTTTGCAGATGACACTAAACTGGGAGGACTGGTTGATACGCTGGAGGGTAGGGATAGGATACAGAGGGACCTAGACAAATTAGAGGATTGGGCCAAAAGAAATATGATGAGATTCAACAAGGACAAGTGCAGAGTCCTGCACTTAGGACGGAAGAATCCAATGCACTGCTACAGACTAGGGACCGAATGGCTGGGCAGCAGTTCTGCAGAAAAGGACCTAGAAGTTACGGTGGACGAAAAGCTGAATATGAGTCAACAGTGTGCCCTTGTTGCCAAGAAGGCTAATGGCATTTTGGGTTGTATAAGTAGGGGCATTTCCAGCAGATCGAGGGACGTGATCATTCCCCTCTACTCAGCACTGGTGAGGCCTCATTTGGAGTACTGTGTCCAGTTTTGGGCCCCACACTACAAGAAGGATGTGGATAAATTGGAGAGAGTCCAGCAGAGGGCAACAAAAATGATTAGGGGGCTGGAGCACATGACTTATGAGGAGAGGCTGAGGGAACTGGGATTGTCTAGTCTGCAGAAGAGAAGAATGAGGGGGGATTTGATAGCTGCTTTCAACTACCTGAAAGGGGGTTCCAAAGAACCCAGGGGAACTCTGCCTGGATACGTGAATGGATAAAAGAATGAAAAACAGCCCCACCGTTGCTGGAACCTCCCCCTCCCCCAGTGTTACGAATGGACATCTTGGGTGTGCAGGGAGAAGTACAGTCAGAACCTCAATAAGAGGTTCTGGAGGAGCTGGAGAAGGGGCTGAAGCCTGGTGCACTGAAGATATGCATGAGCCAGGGTCTCCTCCATGGGGCCGTGAGCACGGGAGTGTACCTGGCACAGTTTACCTCTGTCCCTGAAGCCTGTCCCTTTTGTGGCATGAGGGAGACCGATGGCTAGGAGGAGGTTGACAACAACAAGTGCGGGGAGCAGCCAGAAGAGGGGCTGAAGCCTGGTGCACTGAAGATATGCGTGCACCAGGGTCTTCTTCATGCCAGAAAAAGGACAGGCTTCAGGGACAGATATAACCTGCGCCAAGTACACCCCTGTGCTCACGGCCCCATGGAGGAGCCACCAGCTGATATCCCCAGCAGGCCACGGGACTAAGATGGAATATAAACTGACTGACTGGGGTTCCCCACCTTCCACTGCTGGTAAAAGTTCCCACCACTTGGTATCAGGGTGGGACACGAGGGGGGGTAATGAAGCTTGGGGATTGTGTAACAGGGGCTCCCCAAGGGATCTACCCCCTTGGTGGCCACAAAGGACCTGGTCGCTGAAACCAGCCTCCACATCTGGAGGAGGTCCTGGTAGCAGACTGGCAGCTCAGAGAGGTCTCGTGGAAGACCTCTTGGATGGAGAAAAAAGAGCTGCTGGTTATATTGGAGCCCTCGCAGGCGGTGGAGGAAGCTGTGCGCAAATATGCTCCACGCCGAGCCACCTGCACTATAAAGGAGTCTCTGCAGGGCGTGTGCACAAACATCAGGCCCTGCCCTCCCTCCTCCAGGGGGAGATGGACAACCCCTTCGGAGACCCAATGCAGTCCCGGCCAAAAAAACTCCAGAACCAGCCTCTGGAGATTGGCCAGGAACACTGGGGGTGGGCACAGGGTGTTGAGTCGGTGTCAGAGCATGGACAGGACCAGTTGGTTAAGCACCAGCACTCTCCCCCGGAGGGAGAGGCACCAGAGCAGTCCTCTCCAGCCCCGCAACTGCCCAGTCACCCTGCCCTCTAAACCGTGCCAGTTCTCCGGCGGATATGGATGTGTGGCAGAGAAGTAAATGCCAAAATAGAGCAGTGGACCCACACTCTACCTGATGGCCTGAAGCACAGGTGGGAGGGAGCTCGCCTGCCACCTGGCCTCGACCACCAGGCTAGAGCTCTTGACCCAGCTGACCCGGGTGGAGGAGGCTGCTGAATAAACTGCTTGACAAGCCTCCACCCGCACCAGGTCGTCTCGGTCCTCGACCACGAGGAATACGTCACTGGCATATGCTGCCAGGACCAGCCGCATCTCCGGCTCACACAGCACCAACCCTATCAACCTCTTACAAAGAAGACGAAGGAAGGGCTCAATGGCCAGACTGTACAGCTGACCCGACAGTAGGCAGCCTTGAAGTACCCCTCACCTGAAGCTGAGAGGTGCGGTCAGTGTCCAGTTGAGCCTGACCAAACACTCTGCAGAGGCTACAGCACCTGGAGAAACCCCACAAACCGGGGCCTGAAGCTGAATGCCTGCAGAGTGCCCAGGAGATACCTGTGGTTCATCTGGTTGAATGTCTTCTCCTGATCCAAGGACAGGAGGGCGAATGACAAACCATCCCTTCACCCAATCTTCAAGAGATTCCGGACCAGATAGAGATGATCGAAGATAGTAGAGCCCGGGACGGTGTAAGTCTGATCTGGATGGACCACGTCCGCCAGCATGGACCACAGCTGCCGCAAGATGGCCTTCACCACAACCTTATAGTCCATGCTGAGAAGTGAGATGGGATGCCAATTCTGGAGATAGCGGAGGTCCCCCTTCTTTGGCAGCAAGGCAAGCACTGCTCACCTGCATGAAAGAGGGAGGACCCCGCTCTCCAAAGACTTGGCCCAGACGGTGGCAAGGTCTGGGTCAAGGACATCCCAGAATATGAGGTAGAACTCCACGGTCAGCCCGTCCATGCCTGGAGATGTATTGGTGGGTGTAAGGGAGTGGATTCACGCCTGCGGCACATCCTGCTGGTCGTCCATGGGAATTAGCTCTTCCAGCATCCTGGAGTGCCCCCTACAGACTGGTGATCCACCTTACTGCTGGCCCCCGTGTCCCTCCTAGGACCACGGTGCCCTTTTCTCTGGGTTGCTGCCCCCCTGGCAGTATCCCCACACTCTGGGTCTCCCCACCCAGGGGAACTCCCACCCACTAAACCCACCTTGCCTCAGTGTAAGGCTACTGCCAGTCACCATCTAGCCCCACTCCCTGGGGCAGACTGCAGTATATGCCACTCATCACAGGAAAGGTTGGGTTGGACCTGCTGCCTCTCTCTATAGCAGGGCTGCCCTCTGCAGCCCTGTACTGGTCTTAGGCCCTCAGCTAGGCCCACAGCCTGGGGCTTTCCTAGGCCAGAGCTCCCGAGCTCCTCTAGCCTTCTCCCAGCCCTGATCCACTCCCAATACCCTGCTCAGCTCCCTAGCAGCCAAGTCCCTCTCTCTCTACAAGCAGAGAGAGTGTCCTGAGCTTCTGGCTGCCCTGGCCTTCTTATAAGGCCCAGTTAGTCTGTTTGGGGCATGGCCCCAGCTGCAGCCACTTCCCCCAATCAGCCAGGGCTTTGCTCCCAGCCCCAGACCTCTCCTGGACTGTTTCAAGCCACGCAGGGCAGGAATGGGTAACCACCCCGCTACAGCGGGCATGAGACAGAGGGCTTCCGAGAACTCGGCCAGAGTGAGAGGCAGCTCCAGCTGGTCCCGGTCACCATGCTGATCTTTGAAAGTCCATTGCAAAGTACTCCGCAGGCATCGGTGTTGGTTGGATCCGGGGAGAAAAGGCCAGTGTAGAAGGAGGGAAGGAATAAAGGACAGGATTAGGGGCTCGGACAAGATCAGGAACAGGACACAAATCTAGGATAGGAATATGGTCAGGACAGGGAACAGGGACAAAATCAGGAGCCTGAGTGGCAGATCTACCGGGACACAATGCCTCTCAATCCGGCATGGTGGTCAAAGGGGCAGCAAGGGGTTGGGGTTCCCCATACAGTGCTAGGCTCAGGCGCCTCATCAACCGAGGCACCCACAATTACAGCACTGGGGGATGGCGAGGCTGCTGCCCTGCCTCATGGGGAAGGATGCCTGTTGGTTCAGAGCCCAGCTGCTTGGCATCAGCGATTGCCTCATTAGGCACAGTGGCATCAGCCGGATTACCAGTCATAGATGGGCAGATGGCCAGGTCCTGGGGCATTGCAGTGGCCAAAGCAGGGGCAACTGCCTGAGGCAAGGGAAAAGTGAGAGGGGGGAGTGGCAGATTACAAGGGCTGTGACCAAGGCCCCCTAGCAGGGGGCGTCCACCTGCTCGGTGGTTGGGGTCAAGCCCAGGCCTCGATCTCATTGAAAATAGAATCAAAGTCTCCACCTGCCCCTACGGGGTCCTCTTCAACAGCAGCAGGAGCAGTAGCAACTACAGCATCTACAGGGTGCATGGATGGCAAAGCGACAGGGGGGCACCTTCCATAACCCCCTCAGGGAGGGACTCCATGAGGGAGGCAGTGCTACCCGCCTCTGCGGCTGCAGCTACCTCGGCCAACTCCAATCGATGAACATCGGTGGAAGAGACGCAGAAAGCCCAGCACCAGCAACCCCCTTCATAGTTTTACAATGGGTCCCTTCTCCCTCGTCAACGGGGGTGGGTGCTGGGCCTGTGCTCCTAGTTTATGACCCCTTCCTCGCACCAGCACCCAAAGAGCGGGGCTGGTGAGCCGGGTAAGAGTCTGGGAGTGAGGACGATCATGGGAGGGTAAAAAATGCTATTCAGTGCAAATCAAAATGTTTTCCTTTGTGGAAGTGAACTAAAATGGTTTGTTGTGAATCTGTTCAAAATAAAACTGGTTTAACATTAACCTTTATTGAAGCTAGACAAATTTCAGTCTGTAAATTAAGCATGCAATTTTAAGAGTGAGAATAATTAACCGACAATTTAACAAAGGTTATGTTGGATTTTCCATCACTGGAATTTTAAAATCAAGCTCAAATTTATTTAGTGATTAAATATATGGTCCAGTTCAAAGAGAAATTATGTTTGGGGAAATAATGTCTTGTGTTATACAAAAGGTCAGACTAGATAATGACATTGGTCACATCTGGCCTTGAAGCCATGAACTGAATTTCCCTATTATTCCACTTGCCTGATGGGAGTTGTAATTCAGGTGTCCATTCTCCCTTATATACTAGGGTCCTTGACCTGACTACATTTCCCTTTGTGCACTCCTGCAGTCTGGCCAGGAAGCCCAGCTCATTGCAAAGAAGGCAGGCATGAGATATTGCACTGGAATAAATTGTCTAAGGAGATTGTGAAATCTCTGTCAATATAAGGGATGGTCTAGATAATACTTAGCCATGCCTTGCGTGCAGGGGACAGGACTAGAAGTCCTCTCAAGGTCCCTTCCTGTCCTGCCATTCTATGATTCTGTGACTGGAGATATAACTCCCATAAGACAGTATGAATCAATAGGAAGATGTTATTCATATTGAAGTGACTCAAGACAAAACATTTCAGTTCTGGTCAACAAACCAAAATTAAATGTTTATTTTCAGTAACAATGAAATGTTTTGACATTTCTGAATCAAAAATTGTGGGAACATCTTGTCCACCTCCCTCCTCCCCACCCCCCAAAATGGCCTCTTTGAAGTATCAAAATATCAGAATTTCCCTAGGTAGTAGCGAGAGAGCCTGGAGCACTGGGCCTGGTGCAAGATCTAAGGTCTGAACCAGAGGCTGGGAACCAAAGTCAGGCCACATATTGAAGCAGATGCTTATAATTTCACTGTCCAGCACATGAACTTAGCAAAGTTGCTGCTCACATTGCTAAAACATAGGCATTCCTAAGAAGTCTTAGGCATTAGATATTTATGTAAATACATTTCAGAAGGCTTGTACAGATATGCCCCAATCTAGTATAAGATGGTGTGACAGAACAAGGAAGAGGGATGTTGCGTCCAAGATGTAAGAAACAAGAGAAGGTAACAAACAGATGTCATGAAACATGTAAAGTGTACGTAAGCTGTGTATCCCAGTTGTTTGACTCAGTCTATAAATGTTGAGGGACCTCGTCTTAACTCGTTGTGTGGTCGAGGGCACAGCAGAGATTCCCACTCCTGACTGAGCTGCTCCTTGTCACAGAGCACTCATTTTTCAATATATTTGTGCAAATTTGTGCAAATCATTAGGGCTGCAACTTCGGGCAATAAACCTGGCCAAATGCCTTTGTCACCGAACTGTATCTGTGGTCTTTCTCTATGAGTGTCTTCAAGGTCTGGTGAATTAGCAGGCTGCACTCTCTGCTGGTGCTAATATCACCGGAGCGCCAAGGACAGAAGAATTGAGCTGCTGGGACAGCTGAGACCAACAACATTCCACTCTGCTGCATCCTAAGAATTAGTGACTTCTAAATGGCCTGGTTGAGACACACTGGCAAGGACTGTGTGTGAAAAGGACATATGGCCATGGTCACTGCTATAGCAACACATGGCAATCTCTAGGAATGCCTTCTTTTCCTAAAATGGAAATGTAAGTCACCTGATCAGATCATTAGTTCAAATTAAGTCACCTGCTCAGTCGCAGGCCTGCACTGTTCTTAAATTGTTGGTGTCAGGCAGAAAAAAACATGCACTTCAGTGTTTAGGGTTTTAATTTAGGATTGAAGATGCCCATGTCCCATCATTTACTCTGTCACAGACTCCTTGTATGACCTGTCCCAGTCACTTAGAGCCTGATTTTAAAGACATTAGGTGCCTAAAGAAACAGATAGGCACCTACTGGGATTTTGAGACATGACTAGGAGATTAACTCTCATGAAAATTGATCAGAGTTAGGTGCATAGGTGCTTTTGAAAACTCCCACTAGGTGCCTGAATACCTCTTTCAATAGGATTTAGGCACCCAACCTGCCTAGATTCTTTTAAAAATCCCACTGGGCTCCTATCTTTTTATTCAGGTACCAAAATACTTATAAAACTCTGGGCCCTTGTCTCTCAGTGACTCAGTTCCCCATCTGTAAAATGGGGATAATATCACTTCCCTACCAGCCTGGGGTGGTGAGAGGATAAACACATTAATGGTAGTGAGATGCTGGGATACTATGGTGAGGTGGGCTGTACAAGCATAGGCGGATACCGGTGTCTTTTAGGTGTCTTGTGTGAAGTGAATTTGGTGTATTTTGGTTCATAAGAAGTGTCCACAGGGAAAAAAAATCCACTGTGGTATTAAATTAGGCTAATTTGGTTTTAATGATAGATTTTTCATAGTTGTTTTATTTATGACAAATAAAAAGAAATTCTAATTAGAAATATCAGTGTATCAGTGTCAAGCAGTTACTCCTTCACACTTAGAATAAAATATCACAAATAAGTGAAGCATGGTTTATTGGTGAATCATTTCAAGGT
Organism: Mauremys mutica; assembly: GCF_020497125.1. Lineage (NCBI taxonomy): Eukaryota > Metazoa > Chordata > Testudines > Geoemydidae > Mauremys > Mauremys mutica. The sequence goes on from NC_059084.1 coordinate 40,283,387, forward strand.
GCTCAGACTGCATGATAATGAAATAAACCAATAAAAAGAAAAATGAGACAACATACAAAACCAAAAATCAAGTAGGTAAATCACCACAGCAAATATTCAGATTGTGTTAACTTTGGAATGTGTGTGAATTTATTTGAGTAAACTTTATACAAAAAGGATTCATTTTTTCATCAATAGAGTGGTTTGTAAGAGGATAGCTTGATCATCACTGAGGCCCTTTTACAGTATTCTGGCAGTGTAGAAGAAAATGAAAGTGGATGTAATTGTAATTTACACTCACTTTTATACAGCCAGTTTGGTATAAAGGCCCCTCAGCATAAGCCAGAATCCGGCCTCCAACCTCTTATATTTATATATGATCCCATATGTAGGAGCGGTCAGAAAGGGCAGGTGCAGGTAATGGCATGAGATGACAAATACATCACCTCTTAATATGGTCTCACTTGGCATTAAGGTTCCACTTCTAAGTTGTTTAAAAGGAAATAGCACATGAGCAATAGATGTTATCAGCATGTTACATATCTGATTAGTATGTGTTGTTGATGGTTATGTGTCTTAAAGATGTTGAATGTTATAAACCATATTTAAAAGCAATTTATTCATCTGTTGGACTCCGTAACAATTGATTGACCATGAATTAAAATATTTATTAAGATTTTATAAACTATTTGTAAGTGGAACCTTAATATAATGTGGGACCCAAGTTATATGCTGTGTTAATTCCTACATGTCCCCAATTCGGCAAAGCACTTAATCATGTGGCTAACTTTAAGCACATGAGTGGTCCTAATTTGCTGAATTGCAGCCATATATAAGAGTAGAGATTTGAGGTCCCTTTATGTAGCAATGGGTGTCTCTGTCCTGTATACAGAACGTGGATGCGGTGAGAGGGCAGAGATCAGATTGAAGATGAAAACGTCAATGTGAATTTCCTAACTTTTGACTCTGAATTATTCCTCATTGTCTTTTGTCAATGAGAGACTCTGGTGCTCAAGGACTGCAGCAAGAGGACTTTCAAATGCTGCTGCTTCCAGTGGTAGTATATTGCTTCACTGCTAACCCAGCATTCATCCCATAAGTGTGATGAAAACAATTATTTGAAGTCAGAAGCTCTTCTTTCCCCATGACCTACCCCAGAGGTTGTTTCACTCTATTAACCTTGATGTCTATTTGTCTAAAAATAAAATAAATCTTTATTCTCATGCTCTTCTCCATAATTGAAAATGCTCATTAGCAGAGGTGTCAAGGGAGATTTCACTTCTTGTCTGCAAGATAAATGATGAAACAGGAGAGATATTCACCGTCTGCTAAAAGAAAGAAGGCAAGACGCACCAAGGATGGCAGCAGCATCAGAGTCTCTAATCAGGAGCAGACAGGTCTCATTACTGAGAGATTGGAAGCCCATGAAGTAGGTGGGAATAGAAGACTGCAGTACCTGTATTCTTGTCTTTGGATGAAGTGGTCACAACTGAGCTTTGGGTTTCTTCTGTACCTGTGTTAAGGTAAACACACTTTCCCACTCTCTTAGTTTACAATAAAATTATGCAGTGTAGAAAACCTTTTCCACTCAACCTACCTGATGTAGGATTTTTCTACTTTGGAGCCCTACATAAATCACAGGATTATGTAAAGTGTGAACTAGTTTGATCCTGTTTTAGCTCTCATGCACCTAAGTCCCACTGAAGGCAATGGGACTTAGACACATGCATAAATCTGCACAGCACTAAAGTGATATGCAGAAAAAGTTGGCCATGTGCTAAGGCACCTTATCAAATTGGGGCCTTAGTATTGTAAAATACTTTGAAGATGAAAAGGACTCGATACATGTAAATTGTTCATACTATTTTAGTGTTAAAATGGAAAAATATGTCCTAAAGGATTCAGACTTATTCTATAGCCGTCTTGCGGTAAATGAAACTTCAACACTCCTTTTGATTAAACTGAAAGCTACTCTACACTACCGCGCTACATCACCACAGCTGCTGTAGTGAGTATGGGGAAGACATACTATGCCCACGCTGCCGGAGGAGCATTCTCCCATTGGCATAATTACTCCACCTCAAGAAGAGGCAGAAATTATGTCAGTGGGAGAGCATATCCTGCCAACATAGTGCAGTGTGGACACCACTTTAAGTCGCTGTAACTTGCATTGCTCAGAAGGTTGGCTTTTTCACACCCCTGAGCAACGTAAATTACTTCAAATTAAGCAGTAGTGTTCACAAGTCCTTAGATTAACCATGTGGGAAAACAAAGATGTGTTTATTTCCCTTTTCCATGCAAGGTTTTCCTACTGTAAGGGCAATTTATATTTTGCTGTGATTGGTCAATAATAAGCCAATTGGAAAATGTCAACTATTTTTTTCACAGGACATTTCATTTTCCCCTCCCATATTTTTTTCTAAATTTCCCATAAAATGTTTTGTTTTTTGAAAGCCAGTCTTGATTATAAATAACTAGGTTTTGGTAAACATGTCTGATTAAAAAAAAACATTTTTACTGAAAACTGAACCAAGAAATTGAATATTTTAATTAAAAGAGAAAAGATATCCCCACATTTTCAAGAAAAAAATATTTTTAACAAAAGAAGAATAGTTTCCATTACAAATGTTCCTTTGATCAAAAACTCTTTTATCATTTTAAATATTTCAGTTTAAAAGTTTCAATTAACTAGTAAGAGTCAACAAATATACATTGTGAATTTTATTTAAATTAAATATTATTATTAGCACAAACCCAGATCTCTGTAGTGCAATTGTAAGCTGGATATTTATCTTCTAGTTGCCATCATTGAGACTACCAGCCTCAGGAGATCCTATAACAGGCAGGAGAAATCTTACTGCCCGCCCCAGGTTTACATACAGCCTTCTGCCCTAGCTCATAGCAGGGAGTTGAGGGATTTGAATCTACAGCTGTGAATAGAGCTGTGAACCCCTCTATTAGGCACTGGTGAGGCCACACCTGGAGTATTGTGTCCAGTTTTGGTCCCCTCTCTACAGAAGGGATGTGGACAAATTGGAGAGAGTCCAGTGGAGGGCAATGAAAATGATTAGGGGGCTGGGGCACATGACTTGCAAGGTGAGGCTGAGGAAACTGGGGTTATTTAGTCTGCAGAAGAGAAGAATGAGGGGGGATTTGATAGCAACCTTCAGCTACCTGAAGGGGGGTTCCAAAAAGAATGGAGCTTATCTCTTCTCAGTGGTGGCAGATGACAGAACAGAAGCAATGGTTTCAAGTTGCATTGGGGGAGATCTAGGTTAGATATTAAGAAACACTATTTCACTAGGAGGGTGGTGAAGCACTGGAATGGTTTACCTTGGGAGGTGGTGGAATCTCTATCCTTACAGGTTTTTAAGGCCTGGCTTGTCAAAGCCCTGGCTGGGATGATTTAGTTGGTGTTGAGTAGGGGATGTTACTAGACGACCTCCTTAGGTCTCTTCCAACCCTAATATTCTATGATTCTATGATTCTAACACCCTCAATCATGGTATCTCCTATCATATATCATAAGAACATAAGCATAGCCATACTGGGTTTGCCAATGGTCTATGTAGGTCAGTATCTTGTCTTCCACCATTGTCCAGTACCTGAGCTTCAGAGGGAGTGAACAGAACCTGGCAATTATAGCTTCCTGGCTTCTGGCAGTCAGAGTTTTTGGGTCACCCAGAGCATAGGGTAGCATCCCTGATAATCTTGGCTTCTAGCCACTGATGGTTTTGAAGATCCCAGACTTCACTTCCTTTTATTTACTTTATTCAGAGAACCACCTAGCCTCGCCTCAAACTGTTTTATTTTCTTCATATATTTTATAGAGTCAGAGATTCTCAGGCCAGATGGACCATTGTGATCTCATGACTTCTACATGAGTCTGACCTCATGTAGAACACAGGACTTCCACAAAATAATTCCTGTCTGAACTAGATCATATCTTGTGGAAAAATAACCACTCTTGATTTAAAAATTGCAAGTGTTGGAGAATCCACCACAAGCTTTGGAAAGATGTTCGATTGGTTAATTATCTGTTGAAATTACACTTTATTTTCAGTTTGAATTTGTATATGAAGTGTCAAGTTCCCATATTCCTGTGTGTGTGCTGATGGTTCAGTTAATACAGAGAACCACATAATGGAGGTTCCAATAAACAGGTTTCTACTGTATTTCCCATAAGGTGGAAATTCTCCCCAAGAAGACCCTGGTGGCTGCTGGGACTGATGGTTTTTGTCACTTTCACAACTTCAGTTAAAATATAATACTGACAAATATCACTGCAGGTGATGAGAAGGTGGTAACCAGTGTTACAGACTTATGTCTTGACTACTTATTTCCATCATTTTGATGTTTTGGGTTGTGGGGAATGGCTGGACACAAGAGCAATCTTTCTGTGTGCAATTGTAATTACAAACACAGACATAATGTAAATAGGTACATAAAGCATGCATTTTGCCAGCTGATTTTTAGCCCATGTTGAAGAGAACAGTCAATGCGATGACAAAAAACAAATTGCATACCAATTTAAAACAATAATTCTTTTTAATGCTCTCTTTTGAAGTTAAGATGTGACTTGATTACAGTCTACAAGTACCTACATGGGGAACTAGAATTTAATAAAGACAAATTGTCTGAAATACACAATATAGTCTATCAAGGTCCTTTCCAGTTCTACATTTCTATCATTTAATGAGTCTATATTAGACAAAATCAACACTGGACTCTATATGTAGAGGATGTTTCTTCCCCCATTTTTCAAGAGGTGGGGTAGAAGAGAAGATCATACAGTGATTATGTCTGTCATTTGTTGGGTTTATGGATGGATCTTTTCTTGAATTCTTAAGACATAGGATTTTCTAAGGAGTGGCAGAAAGTAAGGTACACAAATACCATTTCACGTCAACGGTAGCTGTATGCTTAACTCCCTTAGACGCCTTTAAAAATTCCAGCCCATGATTCTAGACACTCTGGCACTCAAAAGTGAGTCTTCCAACCAACCATTTTAGTCTTAGCCAACTGACTTGTGTTATGTAATATTTATGGAATTACATTTATATTGCTGTATGAAAACTTAAGATCATCTTCATTAAATAATGTCACAGACTTCCACTTAATTGTCCTAGATACACCTCATGGCAAAAACAGAACAGGGAAATCAAACAGCCATCACAGAATTCATCCTCCTGGGATTTGGGAGTCATCCTGGACTGCGTGTTCTTCTCTTCCTGCTGTTTCTAGTGATCTACATTCTCACTGTGGCTGGGAACATCCTCATCATTGTGCTAGTTGTGGCTGATCAGCACCTTCACACCCCCATGTACTTCTTCCTGGGGAACTTGTCCTGCTTGGACACCTGCTACACTTCCACCATCCTGCCTAGGATGATGGCCAGTTTCCTGGCAAATGAATATGTCATTTCAGTAAATGGCTGTTTCTTGCAATATTATTTCTTTACCTGGCTAGCAGGATCTGAGTGTTGTCTCTTGTCTGTCATGTCTTATGATAGATATGTAGCGATATGCAAACCACTGCAGTATGTAACTCATATGAATGGCAAATTCTGCCTCCAGCTAGCAGCAGGGTCTTGGATCAATGGGATGGTGGCTAGTGCCATAGTAACATCTTTGATGTCACGTTTAATATTCTGCGGCCCCAATGAAATTGACCATTTATTTTGTGATTTCACCCCAGTGACTAAACTCTCCTGCAGTGACACTCACCCGATCGAACTTGTCACTTTAGTCCTGGCCTCCATATTCACCCTGCCCCCATTTCTATTGACTCTCATCTCCTACGTTTGCATCATCATCACGATCCTGAGAATTCCATCTACCACTGGGAGGCAAAAAGCATTTTCCACCTGCTCCTCCCACCTCATTGTGGTGATCATTTTCTATGGGACCCTGAATATTGTGTACCTGTCTCCAAAAACCCCCACTCTGAGAGACCTGAACAAAGTCTTCTCCATCTTCTACACAGTTCTGACTCCTCTAGTCAACCCCATCATCTACAGCCTGAGAAATAAAAATGTCAAGGAGGCTTTGGCGCATGTTAGGAGTGAGTGTGTGGTCTTGACAAGAGTTCAGAGAATCCATGCTAATTTTTAAAGTACACTGAAAATGGAAACAATCATAGCTAAACAAGTCTGGCTTGTGATCTCTGACCTTACAGTCTGGCAGGTAGCCAAGTTATGATTCACTCTCATCTGGCTTCTGTTCTTGCTTCTCTTTCATTTTGAGTTTTAGAAAAGGGGTGGTGACGGCAAGGGACAAGGGCAGTCTTCTCTTGCAGTGCACGGCTGGATGGTGGCTTTTAGAAATGTGCTGAGGAACCTGTCAGATAGACGGATGAACAGGATGATATCCAGGCTCAGAGGCTTGGATACACAAAGGAGTTGAGGTGCCTCATTCAAGATTTAGGAACCTTCATCCCATTTTTAGGCACTACCAAAATCCACAAAATAACATGACGGGTGCCTCACCCGATAGGTGTCTAAACTTACTCAGCGCCTACATTTTTGCACCTATCTAATAAAGTTTGCAGATGACACAAAGCTGGGAGGTATTGCTAACACAGAGAAGGACCGGGATATCCTACAGGAAGATCTGGATGACCTTGTAAACTGGAGTAATAGTAATAGGATGAAATTTAATAGTGAAAAGTGCAAGGTCATGCATTTAGGTATTAATAACTAGAATTTTAGTTATAAATTGGGGACACATCAGCTGGCAGTAACGAAGGAGAAGAAGGACCTCGGAGTATTGGTTGATCACAGGATGACTATGAGCCGCCAATGTGATATCGCCGTTAAAAAAACTAATGCAGTTTTATGATGCATCAGGTGAGGTATTTCCAGTAGAGATAAGGAGGTGTTAGTACTGTTATACAAGGCACTGGTGGGACCTCATCTGGAATACTGTGTGCAGTTCTGGTCTCCCATGTTTAAGAAGGATGAATTCAAACTGGAACAGGTACAGAGAAGGGCTACTAGGATGATTCGAGGAATGGATAACCTGTCTTATGAAAGGAGACTCAAAGAGCTTGGCTTGTTTAGCCTAACCAAAAGAAGGTTGAGGGGGGATATGATTGCTCTTTATAAATGTATCAGAGGTATAAATATTAGGGAGGGAGAGGAATTATTTAAGCTTAGTACCAATGTGGACACAAGAACAAATGGATATAAACTGGACACTAGGAAGTTTAGACTTGAAATTAGACACTAGGAAGTTTAGACTTGAAATTAGACCATTAGAGGAGTAAAGTTCTGGAAAAGCCTTCCAAGGGGAGTAGTGGGAGCAAAAGACATATCTGGCTTTAAGACTAAGCTTGATAAGTGTATGGAGGGGATGGTATGATGGGATAGCCTAATTTTGGCAATTAATTTGGCAATTGATCTTTGATTATCAGCAGGTAAGTATGCCCAGTGGTCTGTGATGGGATGTTAGATGGGATGGGATCTGAGTTACTACAGAGAATTCTTTCCTGGGTGCTGGCTGGTGAGTCTTGCCCACATGCTCAGGGTTTAGCTGATCACCATATTTGAGGTTGGGAAGGAATTTTCCTCCAGGGCAGATTGGCAGAGGCCCTGGGGGTCTTTCGCCTTCCTCTGAAGCATGGGGCACAGGTCGCTTGCTGGAGGATTCTCTGCAGCTTGAGGTCTTCAAATCACAATTTGAGGATTTCAATAACTCAGACATAGGTTAGGGGTTTGTTCCAGGAGTGAGTGGGTGAGATTCTGTGGCCTGCATTGTGCAGGAGGTCAGACTAGATGATCATAATGGTCCCTTCTGACCTTAAAGTCTATGAGTCTATCTTCCTGCCTTTGCACATGTGCACTGCTACTTTTATCTAGGCCTCGGGGAACCTATATTCTCCCGCATAACCTTTGGCCCTGGGTTTCGGGCACTCACCTGGGATGTGGTAGAACCTCTATTGCAGTTCCCACTGTGCCTGCTGAGGGAAATGGATTGAAGAGGGATCAGCCACTTCTCAGTTGAGTGCTCTAACCTCTGGGTTATAAAGTCTTCTTGCTCTTTCTATGGCCCAATTAATATGTAATTATTCAATTATTATTTAATTAAAGTGGAGCCACTCTGACAGGAGCGATTGAGGGAGACCCACATCTGAATATCCCATAGCCCAGGGAGGCTCCAGGCTATAAGGGAGCTCAGTGTCTCAACACGTTTGTACATCCCTTTGTGGATCTGGGCCAAAGTTCCTTAAGACAAATGGAGGGGAGGAAGGCTGGTTGTGTAGGAGATATGGGACAAAGACTCAGGCTGGGGTTTTCAAAGGAGTTTAAGGGTCTTAGGCATCTAACTTCTATTGTATTTTAGCTTGGACATCTAAATCCATGGCATTATTTGAAAAATCCCAGCAGAAATATAGAGCAACTTATGCATGTAGCTGTTTGTACCTGATGGATTATATGTATTATAATTTTAAAAATGTATTTCCATTGAAAATAAAATAACCTTTCCCCTGATACTTTACAAGGCATGTTTTATATGTGAGATCACGATTATATGAAAATGAAGAATATCGGGGTTACAGTACGCTCCGCCAAGGTATAGAATGTCACACACTCTCCAAACTATTGTGGATTTGGAAGTACTGGCTATTACATTATCGGAAGAAAATCAGTTCTACAAAGTATAAAAAAGAGCACACTTTAGAGGGTCTAAAACCACGCAGAAGAGGATAGTGGTTTATGCAGACAGAAACACATGCACATTTGTGTGTATGCACACATCAGTTAACGTAAACATTCTAGCATAGTCTATAAAACGATTGAATTTGTGCATCACAATATATCGTCCACATCTGGGGAAAGCTGTCTCACCTTGCCCTGAATTACTCTGGTGTTTTGAGGGAAGCCTAAGACTAACAATTTCTTTCTTATTGCAAATCCTGTGGGGGAGATTGTTAGTCCCAGTCCAGTTCAAAGTTTTTAAGAAGTACAATGGAGTCCCAAAACTTTTAATAAGGTCTCATTTCAACCCATCACCATTAAGCTTTTATGTCTCCAAAGCGTTGTTTTTACTAATGCCTCATGCCACTGACTTGTATTTTCTCAAATGTAATTGCATTTAGTGAAATAACCTAATGAGCCTCTGGGGGGAAATCTTTCACCGTATGATGAAGCACTAGTTTACCTTTCGGAGTGATGACAATGGGCCAGATTGTCAGCTGGATTACATTGACGTTAACTCCATTGGCGGTGAGTGGGCCAGATCCCCAGCTGGTGTAAACCAATGAATATGCATTGGGGTTAGTGAACAACATTCTTCTCTGACGTAGCTCTGCTGGATCCATGGGCCAGTTCCCCAGTTGGTAGGCATAAGCTGTAGCTCCATTGGAGTCAACGGGCCAGATCCCCAGCTGATGCAAATTGATGTATCCCCATTAAAGTAAACAGAGCTATGGGTTTACTAGAACTGAGAATCTATCCCTATAGCTGCCCCTTTCTTATCCTTTAATTTCTGCAGCCATGTAGAGCTCTGGGTATGGTATAGCTACCCCCTTTTTCCACCCTAGAGCTTCTGCTGATAGCCGGGCAACATTATGCAATATAGCTGCTTCTTTCTCATATCAATTATGCAGTACAGTATACATGCTAAGTTCTCATCAGTGACCCTATGCAGCCATGCAGCATGTAGACAGCATAGCTACCATATCGCCTTCCTTCCCAGGCTGAGGCAGGAAGATCTGGTGGTTTAGGCACTAGAAAAAATAATTTGTTTCCTAGCTCTGTCACCTATTTCTGTGTGGCCTTGCAGGAAAGAAGTGGAAATGGGTATGTCCAGTGTTCTCCATCCTTGGGCTAGTGGGCTTGGGATCCTGGACAGCACCCCCTTGGGGTAAAACCCTATTTTTTCATCTCATGACTATGGCTACAGTTTGAGGTTCAATAGATGTGTGTCTGTATACATGTTTGTAACTATATAAATACTCTATGATGGAAAAACATGTCTAGTCATTCCCAGAAACTGTCTGTCACCATCTGAACCCCACACAGGTCCACTGCAAGTTGTGACTTTCTTTGAAAATGTGTTTTTAATGGCATCAAGCAAGATTTTTACACACAACCTGCATGAAAATGCAGCCTTTTGTGTAAACTAATTTTATTTTTGCATGAATTTCCTCTGAAGGTAGCATCTTCCGGCACAGAGAAACTTTACAATGCAACGAGTCAAATTAAGAGGACTTGGGTTTTATAGGGGTAGCAAATTGGTGAGGGGCCATGAGAAGGGAATGGGGCCTCTTGCTCTCTCATCACTAAGGAATGGAATGCTGCTCTTTTACTCTCTCCCTTCTTTCTGTTAGCTGGAATGAAGCTAGAGGACGCTCTCACTTGTGATGGCTGCTGAGAGGTGCATAGAAAGAGATACACAGAGGAAGCCATAGGTGTTCTATGCTAATCTGAGCCCACCAAGCAACCTTCTCAGATATAACCTGAGAAACAAGGAAGTGTTTAGTTTAGTCTAGTTGCAATGATCCTCAAGAATCCTTCCATGATGTCTCAGATACGGGTTTCTGGCAGGCAGTACACCTCCTGGGAAGTCAGGTCAGGCAGGAAGATGGCCAGAGTCAATAAAGTTCCCTTCCAATCAGGGCAGCATGACCTAATGTCCAGAATAAATAAAGTTGCCCCACTCTATCTAACTGTGTGGCCTATTGGCCCGTTGGGGAAGTGAGGCACCACTCAGAGTTTTGTGGTGCCCAGGTTGGGGGACTCAGGCCCTCCCTTCTTCTCCAAGTCCCAGCCCAGGGCTCTGGCAGTGGTGGGGGTGCTCACAACCGAGTCAACGCACATCCTCCTGAAACACACTGACTGGTTCCCAGGACCGGCTCTACAGTTTTCGCCGCCCCAAGCAGCGCACTGAATTGCCGCCGTGGACAGCGGGGGCAGTCCATGTGCCCTTAGGGCGGCAGGCACGTTTCCACAGCAGCGGTAATTCGGCAGCAGCTTCTATGTTTAGCTGAAGTTGCCGCGGACAGCTAAAAATAGAAGCTGCTGCCGAATTGCCGCCACTGCGGAAACGCACATGCCGCCCTAAGGGCACACAGACTGCCCCCGCCATCCGTGGCGGCAATTCGGCGCGCTGCTGGGGGCAAAACAGGGAATGCCGCCCCTTGAAAATTGCCACCCCAAGCACCAGCTTGGAATGCTGGTGCCTGGAGCCGGCCCTGCTGGTTCCTCAGTTCACTCACTGGAGAAAAGTCTAAATCTCCTGGGCTGCTTCCTACCCTTTCTCCCTCAGCGATGCTCCACAGATCCCCCAGGTCTCTGGGTCTTCAAGTGTCATAGCCCCTTCCCGGCGTGGACTCTTCTCTGGGCTCCTCAGGCAGTCTGGGGTCTGTCTGGAGCTCTGCATGCTCTGGATCTGTATTTGGGGCCTGGAGCAGCTCCCTGGAGAGAGCCTGCAGTCTGCATCCTCCTGCTTCAGCGGCCTGCCTACAGTGAGTTGGGCTGATTTCTTTTTTACTCTGCCTCCAGGCTGAACATGCCCAGCAGAGTCAGAGAGCCGGGGCTTCCTCAGCCTGAAAAGCACAGTTAACCCTTTAGGGTCTGGTTCAGGTTAGGTACACCCCATCCCACCTGGTCAGAAGCCTCACCGGTGAAAGTTTATTACCCAGTCTGCCACTTCTACAAAGGAAAGTCGATGTGCACCAGCTTCATTACACTGAGCAGATTCCCGAAGCACTTCAAGCAAAACACACTGGTTTAGGTAAAACATAAAACAGATTTATTAACTACAGCAAGAGAGATTTTAAGTGATTATAAGTAATAAACATACAGATCAAAGTTGGTTACCCAAGAAATAAAAGCAAAATTACAATCTGAGTACTATAAACTAGACAGGATTTGACTCAAACAATGTCTCAGCCTGATGGTATAGTTCTTTCAGACATAGACTGGGATTCCTCTTTTCAGCCTGGGACCACCACCCCCATGCAAAGCCTTTTTCCACAAGATGTCTTTACGGGGGTTGAGTAGTGGGGGGAATGAGACCAAGCAATGGTGTCACTTCCCCCCTTTATAGTTTCCTCCAGCTTTCTGGAAAAATCCTTTGCTATGATGTGAGTAAAGCAGTCTCCATTCCCTATGTGCTCCTTCTGAGAAGCCTTCATTGTATACAGATCCTGTGATAGTCCTTGGTATTGTGGATTCCCCTTAATAGGCCATCAATGCTGGCTGTCTTCTCCATTCTTCTATCTGAAAGGCTCGTTGTGGGTGTTTCCAATCTTACAATATATTTCAGTAACACACACACAGCAAGCTTCATAACTTCCTGTCATGGTCTTACCCTCACTTGAAACTGGGGGGTTTCAAGTTGAGGACCAGCATGTATTCCCCCACCCTAAAATCCTAGGGTAGGTCTCCTTCGCTGCCACCAGTCAGGTTAAAGTGTCTGACACACTGCCTGTCCCTCAAGCTTCCCCTGGGGAACCCAGATTCAAACCCCTTGAATCTCTACACACAGGGAAGCAGCCCACTTCCCCCCTCTCTCTCTCCTAGCCACTTTGGAGAGATATACACCAAGTCAAATCCTTGACTCAACACAAAGAGGGACTCACTTCCCCCCTCCCCTTCCCTAGTCCTGGAAAGAGATACCTGATTCAAACTGCTTGAATCAAACCCAGGAGGAACTGTCTCTTCCCCCCTCCCCTCCCCTGAATTTCCACAAGAGAAGGAATTAACCAAGTCCAAAGAAAAGAAAAGAATTTATTAAGAGAACAAAAAGAAAATACAGAATCTCTATGAGCCCAAGCTGGACACTCATAGGGGATAACCTTATCAATCTCTGGAGAGAATCCCCCCTCCCCCTTTCTTTCTCAGTGAAAGCAAAGTAACAGCAAACAGGAATAAAGAATTTCCTTTAGCAAACACACAATTGCAAATATAGAAATCAACTCAAAAGACTAACCCGCCTTTCTAATTAATACTCACTATTAAATAGTAGAAACTACTCCAGGAGAACTTGGAGACATGACTGGTCTCTTTTAGATCCAAAAAGAGAACCTACAAAGAACACTGACAAAGGCTTCCCTCCACAGAGATTTGAAATTATCTCGTCTCTGATTGGTCCTCTGGTCAAGTGGTCACCAGGTACTGCATGTTAACCCTTTACAGGTAAAACAGACTTTAACCCTTAACTATCTGTTTATGACACGCCCCCCAAATCGCCAACAGTGGGAACTACTGGTGGTGATTTCCTTCTAGAACTGTAAAATAAACAGGTTTACAAAACACATGCACTATTACATATACTACTAAGTATGTAAACAACAAGATATTTGACATTGAAGAACACTTTGTATGCATTTGACTGGACATACTTGGCAACGTCCTTGCCCATCCCCTCCCAGTGGAAGGACTTCCCCAACCTGTCTTTGGTTGTGTTCACCCCAGAATGACCACTGGGATGTCATGGCCCAAGCCTAAGAGCTTGTACCGGTACTTAGTTGGAACTACCAACTGTTTTTGAGGATTGTGGCCTTTCTGGTGTCCACCAGAAAAATGTCCTTATATAAAAGTCCTTGTTTTACAACAAACTGGAATTGGGTAGAAGAGCTGAGAGGCGGTGGGTTGCTGCGTGCCGTCGCCCAAGCTTTCTTAAGGCTGTCTGGCTTCCTGCCCAGTCTGGAACTGTTTCCTTGAAGCTGGAGGCAGTAGTTCCTCCTTAGACTGTGGACTTGGACTTGTTCCCTTTGGAAGCGATGTAGGTGATGAGGTTGTTTCCATTGACTGTGGACCGCTCTCCGCTGGTGCACAAGGTGATATTTCAGGCTCTGGCTGAGCCTCTTGGGTAGAGTTGTCTGCTGCTTCTGCCAGGTCAGGCCCGTTGGCGCCCCCTGGCGGTGGAGTTGCAAGAGCTGGCGTCAGTGCTGGTGCTGGTTTTGCCGCTGGTTGCTCTTCCAGTTCCGGTCCTGGAACTGGATGTACTATGGCTGCTGTAGTTGTTGGCATGGAATCCGGTTCCACCACCTCTGTCTGGGTCTTTGGTAACACAGACAGGGTCCTGGTGGATGGCTCAGGAACAGGGATGGGAGTGCCTGCTTGTTTGGCCTGGCTGCGGGTGACCACTCCCCCCCTCTTGGCCAGCTGCACATGGTTGGCCAAGTGTTCCCCCAGTAGCATGGGGATGGAATAATTGTCATAGACAGCAAAAGTCCACTTTCCTGACCAGTCCTTGTACTGGACTTCAGGGATGCTGTACCCATGGCAGGTCCTTTTAAAAATTTTTCAAGAAGGCCTCAGTGTCCTCACCTGCCATGTAGGTGGGAAATTTCTTGGGATGGGGAACAGTGCCTTCTGGTGTTGGCCACACCCCTCTGTAGTCAGTGAATTTTATGTGTGGCTTGCTGGTGTTGCTTTTTGGTGCTGGTCACACCCCTCTGCAGTCAGGGAATTGGGTTGCTTGCTTCCCAATTCCTACCCTGTCTACTCGCGATTGAATAGAAAGAAACAAAAGCTTTTGATTTGCAAATGGTGTTTGCTTGTTTGCTGGCTTACAAGAAACTAGAAAATCTGGTTTGGTAACTTGCCTTTAGCAATTTCTAATGCTCTCCCAGTAGGGGTCCTTCCTAACAAAAGCCTTGTTAGAAAAACCTTACAAGAAAAAAGGGGAAAAAAAAGAAAAGAAGAAGAAAAAAAAAGTCTTTTCCTAACAAAGTCTGTTAGAAAACCTTATCTTCCTCAGCTAAACCCAGCTGACAATCTGTTTCCAAAAAAAAACAAAAAACAATCTCCCTCTCCTTCTGAGCTGTGGTACTAATAAGCCCAGCTGACCGGCTGGTGCTACTTAGTACCTGCGAGAAAAGTATAGTGAATTCTCTCAGGGATTTGTATTCCCTGGCTCCAGAGGATTTCAAAAGACACAGGGAAAAAAATCTGGCGGGAGGGTTTCTGTCTCTCCCCCCCCCCAACCTGTTTTTCCCGCTGGATGGGAATGTACTTTGACGAGCACTTCCCCCCACCTTAGGAATCCTGAGTGATACCTGATATCACAAAGGAAGGACACACCTCTAGGGAATAGTTTTTCTCAGCGTAGCCAGCAGAGAAAAAAATACCTTTTCTAACCCTGAAAACTGCTTCAGAGTGCCTTTGATAGAAAAAAAAACCGTGCTTCTATCAATGGGTTCGAAACACCGCTGCTCACCATGTCATGGTCTGCACCCTCACTTGAAATTGGGGGGTTTCAAGTTGAGGACCAGCATGTATTCCCCCACCCTAAAATCCTAGGGTAGGTCTCCTTCGCTGCCACCAGTCAGGTTAAAGTGTCTGACACACTGCCTGTCCCCCAAGCTTCCCCTGGGGAACCCAGATTCAAACCCCTTGAATCTCTACACACAGGGAAGCAGCCCACTTCCCCCCTCTCTCTCTCCTAGCCACTTTGGAGAGATATACACCGAGTCAAATCCTTGACTCAACACAAAGAGGGACTCACTTCCCCCCTCCCCTTCTCTAGTCCTGGAAAGAGATACCTGATTCAAACTGCTTGAATCAAACCCAGGAGAAACTGTCTCTTCCCCCCTCCCCTCCCCTGAATTTCCACAAGAGAAGGAATTAACCAAGTCCAAAGAAAAGAAAATAATTTATTAAGAGAACAAAAAGAAAATACAGAATCTCTATGAGCCCAAGCTGGACACTCATAGGGGATAACCTTATCAATCTCTGGAGAGAATCCCCCCTCCCCCTTTCTTTCTCAGTGAAAGCAAAGTAACAGCAAACAGGAATAAAGAATTTCCTTTAGCAAATACACAATTGCAAATATAGAAATCAACTCAAAAGACTAACCCGCCTTTCTAATTAATACTCACTATTAAATAGTAGAAACTACTCCAGGAGAACTTGGAGACATGACTGGTCTCTTTTAGATCCAAAAAGAGAACCTACAAAGAACACAGACAAAGGCTTCCCTCCACAGAGATTTGAAATTATCTCGTCTCTGATTGGTCCTCTGGTCAGGCGGTCACCAGGTACTGCATGTTAACCCTTTACAGGTAAAACAGACTTTAACCCTTAACTATCTGTTTATGACACTTCCCATACAGTGATACAATGCAACAGGATATTAATGTTTTTTTATATTAAGATTTTTAAAATGATACCTCACCAGGCATACTTTTATCATAGTCATATCCAATGGAAAATACGGGGGTGCCAAGGTACTACTTTGGTACTACAGAGTGTAACAGGGACATGATAGCAGTTTCCAAGTACATAAAAAATTGTTACGAGGAGGAGGGAGAAAAATTATTCTCCTTAACCTCTCAGGATAGAACAAGAAGCAATGCGCTTAAATTACAGAAAGGGTGGTTTAGGTTGGACATTAGGGAAAACTTCTTAACTCTCAGGATGATTAAGCACTGGAATAAATTGCCTAGGGAGGTTATGGAATCTCCATCATTGGAGATTTTTAACAGCAATTTATTCAAACACCTGTCAGGGAGGGTCTAGATAATATTTAGTCCTTCCATGTGTGCAGGGAATTTGACTGATCCTACGATTCTAGGATTCCAGGATAAATATAGAAATAAGGCCCCATTGCACTTATATGATGGTCACCATCTTGTCTGGTACCTTGTGGTTGCATCAGGGACCACCAGAGATAAGGTTTCAGCTTGATCTAAAGAGACAGGCTCCCTGACAGGGGTGTGACAGACTCACCTGTTCTGGGGATTGGGCGCAGAGGGGATTTGTAACACACAAATACTGCTGGGTGGCATATGTACGAGTGACTCTGTGTGGCTGCTTTATCTGAAATGAAATCACCTCCCACATCCTGGAGGCCTGGGCAGTCCAGACATTCCCACTAATCCCATGTCATTGTTATTGCAGTTTATTCTCAGGTACACCCAGTCACTCAGATTCTCATACTCCAGAAATGTGCTTGTAACCCAGGCTAACAGTGTGGTTCCTTATCACCCTCTATTGGTCAGAGCTCATACAGCAGCTTATGAGTCTGCTGTTTTCTCCATACTAGTTCACATAGTGCTTGTAGCAAGGGCAGTATGGAATCCTCCTTGAAAATCGACAGGCCCTGTGTTGAAGCCATATATAGCTTCTATCAAAGGACATTGTAATCTAGTGCCACACAATAGTGTACAGCCAAACACAAACACTACTGCACAGCCCACATATACACAAACACACAGTAGTGTCCAGTCTGCCTGCAAACACACAATCATGTTCAGGTCATGTACACATGCAAATCCACAACAGTGTCGAGTCTAGATTTACACTGATATAATCAGCATGCAGCTCTAAAGGCTTATCTGCAAAGTGAGAGGCAAGCTTTAACTCACAACAGTCTGGCCATCAACCAACAGTATTAATAGATTCCAAGGCCAGAAGGGACCATTGTGATCATCCAGTCTGACTTGACCACAAAACTTGGTAAATGGTTCCAGTAGTTAAGAATTTACACCTTATTTGTAGTCTAAATTTGTCTAACTTCAGGTTTCAGTCTTTGGATCATGTTATACCTTTGGTTGCTAGACCGGAGAGCCCATTATGAAGTATTTGTTCCTGTGTAGGTACTTGTAGAGTGTGCTTAAGTTAGCCCTTTACGCTTTCTTTGTTAAGCTGAATAAATTCAGCTCCTTGGTATTAAAACGTACATGTCAGATGCACAGCTTGTGTAAACTGGCATGACAGCACTGGCATCAATGAGCCCAGTCCCTGTCTGGTGTAAATGGATTTAGCTCCATTGAAATCAGGAAGCCAGATCCCCATAGGGTGTAAATTGGTTAAGTGCTATCCAAGTGAATAGAACTACACTGGTTTGCTAAGGATCTAGCCCTAAATGTTAAGGTCTGATTATTTTCTCACATATGCCAGTTTTATGCCAGTCTGACTTCGTTAATGCCATGTGGGACAGCCTTCCAAGGTGAGCAGTGGGGACAAAAGAATCTATCTGGCTTTAAGACTGAGCTTGATAAGCTTATGGAGGGGATAGCATGATGAGACTGACTACAACGGTATGTGGCCCATCGGCAACTCCAAGTAGCAAAAATCCCCAACTTCTGGAGACGGAACACTAGATGGGGAAGAGTCTGAGTTACTACAGATAATTCTTTCCCAGCAATCTGCCTGGTGGGTCTTGCCCACATGCTCAAGGTCTAACTGATCGCCATATTTGGAGTCAGATTGGCAGAGACCCTGGGGGATTTTCACCTTCCTCTGCAGCACGGTGCATGGACCTCATGCAGGTTTAAACTAGTGCAAATGGTGAATTCTCTGTATTTAGAAGTGTTTACACCATGATTTGAGGATGTCACTAATTCAGCCACAGGTTAAGGCTCTATTACAGGAGTGGGCGGGAAGGTTCTGTGACCTTCAATGTGCAGGAGGTCAGATTAGATGGTCACGACGGTCTGCTTTTAAAGTCTCTGGGTCCTGATTTATACACACAAGGGAAAGAAGCTCCTATCCTTGTTTTCTAGTGTCCATAGAACAGGTGTAAGTGGCAACACAGTTTAATAGGCATTGCTTGGGTGCAGAATGAAAGGCTGCTTCTTCCCTCCTATGAAATACACACCAGCTTAACTCCAGGATTGGGTCAGATCTTTTGCTGATGTAAACCAGCCCAACTGCATTGACATCAGTGAAGTTAATCTGGATTTGCACTGGGGGCAACTGAGAACAGAATCTTGTCCACTTCTGTATAAACTGTGTTGTCATGGGAAATAACTGACATGGGCTGGGAAACACAAACTGAAATAATATTTATTGGGGAAAGACAGACAAATAATTCTAGGTGAATAACCTCCCCCCAGTTGGCCTCCTCAATGACGATTTGATCTCCTTGTTCCTCATGCTGTAGATGACCAGATTCATCATAGGAGGCACCATGGAATAGAGAAGAGCCACCACAAGGTGCAGACCTGATGCTGAGCTGGAGGTGGGATTCAGGTAGGCAAAGATGCCAGTGCAAATACACAAGGAGACCACAGTGGGGTGAGGGAGGCAACTGGAGAAGGCTTTTTCTGGCCCTGCTCAGAGGGGATTCTCAGCACTATTTTGAAGATCTGAACATAAGACACAATTATAAAAACAAAACGGGTTAAGACTATGCATGCACTAAAGATGAGAGCCCCAATTTCACTGAGGTTAAGGTCAGAGCAGGCGAGCTTGAGGAGTTGAGAGATTCCACAGAAGAACTGATCCACTATGTTGCCTGCAAGGAAATTGACTGTAAATGTGTTCCCAGTGTGCAGTGTAGAGTAAAGAATTCCATCGATCCAGGCACTGACTGCCATTTGCACACAAGCTCTCCTGTTCATCACACTCTCGTAGTGCAGTGGTTGGCAGATGGCAACATATCGGTCATACGTCATGATGGTGAGAAGGGAAAAATCTGTTCCCATCAAGAAGATGAGGAAAAAGACTTGGGTGACACATCCAGCATAGGAAATTGAGCTGGATTTGATTAGGGAATTGACCATGGATTTGGGGATGGTGACAGAGATGGAGCTGAGGTCTAGGATGAACAGGTTCACCAGGAAGAAGTACATGGGGGTGTTAAGATGGTGGACGAGGGCTACGGCTGTGATGATGAGGGGATTTGTAACACACAAATACCACTGGGTGGCATATATACAAAGTGACTCTGTGATGATGAGAAGGTTCCCCAGCAGAACCAAAGAGCCCTGACTCCAAGCCACCCACTTTAATCACTATACTATACTGTCCCACTGTTAAAAATTGTAGAAATACTGCAGTGCTCTTATAAGCAGTAAGAGCAGTAGTACATAAGGACAGAAGAATGGCCATGCTGGGTCAGACCAAAGGTCCATCTAGCCCACTGTCCTGTCTTCCTACAGTGGTCAATGCCAGGTGCCCCAGAGCGAATGAACAGAACGATAATCTCCAAGTAACACATCTCCTGTTGCCCATTCCCAGCTCCTGGCAAACACAGGCTAGGGACACCATCGCTGGCTAATAGCCATTGATGGACCTATCCTCCAGGAATTTATTTAGTTCCCTTTTGAATCCTCTTATAGTCCTGGCCTTCACAACATCCTCCAAAAAAGAGTTCAACAGGTTGACTGTGCATTGTGTGAAAAAATACTTCCTTTTGTTTGTTTTAAACCTGGGGCTTATTAATTTCATTTGGTGACCCCTATTTTTTATGTTATGAGACAAGGAGTAAATAAAAATTCCTCCTTCACTTTCTCCACACAGGTCATGATTTTATAGACTTCGATCATATCCACCCTTAGTCATCTATTCGAAGCTGAAAAATCCCGGTTTTATTAATCTCTATTCATCTAGAAGCTGTTCCATATCCCTAATTATTTATGTTGCCCTTTTCTGAAACTTTTCCTGTTCCAATATATCTTTTTTAAGATGGGGAGACCACATCCACATGCAGTATTCAAGATGTGGGTGTGCCATGGATTTATGTAGAGACAATATGATATTTTTACTCTTATTATCTATCCTTTTCCTAGTGTTTTGCAACATTCTGTTAGCTTTTTGACAGCCGCTGCACTCTGAGTGGATGTTTTCATTGTACTATCCCCAATGATTCCAAGATCTCTTTTGAGAGGTAACAGCTAATTTAGTTGGGATTAAGTTTTCCAATGTGCATTACTTTGCGTTTATCAACATTTAATTTCATCTGCCATTTTGTTGTCCACTCACCCAGCTTTCCAAAGGTTCTTTGTAACTCTTCACAGTCTGCTTTGGACTTCACTATCTCTTGCCACCTCACTGTTTACCCCTTTTTCCAGATCATCTATGAATATGTTGAATATTACTGGTCCCAGTATAGAGCACTGTGGGACACCGTTATTTACCTCTCTCCATTTTGAAAATTGACAATTTATTTCTACCCCTTGTTTCTCTTCTTTTAACCCCTTATTGATCCATGAGAGGACTTTCCCTCTTATCCCATGACAGCTTATTTTTCTTAATAGCCTTTGGTGAGGGACTTTGTCAAAGGCTCACTGAAAATCTAAGTACACTATGTCCACTGGATCTCCCTTGTCCACATACTTGTTGACCCTCTCAAATAATTCTAGTGGATTAGTGAAGCATGATCTGCCTTTACAAAAATCACATTGACAGTACCCCAATCAATCATGTTCATCTATTTGTCCAATCATTCTGTTCTTTTCTGTAGTTTCAACCAACTTGCCTGGTACTGAATTGAGGCTTACAGCTTGTAATTGTCAAGATCACATCTGGAGCCTTTATAAAAAAAATTGGCATCACATTAGCTATCCTCCAGTCATTTGGTACAGAAGCTAATGTGATAGACCCAGGCTAGTTGGGTACAGCAGAATAGCAGAATAGCAGAAGGCAGATATACTGGCCACTGGATTAACAGTTTTCTGTTCCCTGACTGACCAGAGCAGGGGCTGCTCCAGGCTAATGAGAACACCTGACTCTAATTAACCTGCAAAGAGTCAGGTGAGGCCATTAAGTTAATGAGAACACCTGACTCTAATTAAGGCCCTGCTGATACTATAAAAAGGGCTCACTCCAGTCAGGCAGGGGAGAGCCAGGGAGCCAGAGGAGAGGAAGTGCGGCTGAAGGGCTGGTTAATGAAGACACCCTCAAACCATCGGTAAGGGGGCCCTAAGGTAAGGGTGAAGAAGGGAGAAGCAGGAGAGCTGTGGGGAAGTGGCCCAGGGAAATGTAGCAACTCTGGCAGTGAAAGGTTGTCTGCCAACAGCTGCTACCATTAGGGTCCCTGGGCCAGAACCCGGAATAGAGGGCAGGCCCGGGTTCCCCCCAACCCACCACTACAGGAACATCTCCTGGGAGGAGAAGTCAGGCCCCTGTCAAGACAGGAGGCTAAACTGTTCTGAAATAAGCCCCCAGCGACAATAGAGACTGTGGGAGTTCTCTCACCAGCCTCCTTGCTGGCCTATGATGAAAAGGGCTCAGTAGACTGTAAGTCCGGCCCTAGAGAGAGAAGGGCTATGTGAAGGGTCACAGTGAGCCACTGAGGCTAGCATAAACCGCCTAGAAGCTCAGGACCTACGGGGGCAAGGTCAGAGCTCTGCCACACTAATTTAAATGACAGGTTACAGACTACAGTTAGCAGTTCTGCAATTTCACATTTGAGTTCCTTCAGAACTCTTGTGTGAATACCATCTGGTCCTGGTGACTTATTTACATTTAGTTTATCATTTTTTTTAAAACCTCCTCTGATGACACCTCAATCTGAGACAGTTCCTCAGATTAGTCACCTAAAATAGTAGTAGAATGCTTCAGGATCAAGATGGGCACCACGGAGCTCGGCTCTCTTGAATTGTACTGCAGTTTATTTCCTTTGATATCAATGATGGTCTGTCTTGTGTATGAACTGCAAGATTTAGCACCATCCTTTTCTTTCTCCCTTTCCCTCCCACGCAATCAATTAATGCATCAACAAGGAAGAAGATAAATGAAATTTCAGAAAGACTAATGATTACCCATTCTGTAACACTCAAATGCAAGGTCACCCAGTCCATCCCCCCTTAAAGTCATTGGGGTACACAAAATATTATTTGGCATTTGGGTACTGATTGACATTATTCTAGGTGGGGGAGGTTTAGGTTGGAAATTAGGGAAAACTTTTTCATTAGGAGGGTAGTGAAACAATTGAATGGGTTACCAGAGATCTGGTCTGTTACTGTGCGGAGGTCCAGGGGCATGAAGAGGGGAATCCTCAGTCAGACATTATTTAAATCTGGATATCCAGACAACTTGTTTCCAAGAGTTTTAAAAGAGATGTCTGCAGAGCTCACTGGATCATTAATGTTTCTTTGTAGTGAGTCTTGGAACACAGGGAAAGTTCCAGAAGACTGGAAATAATCTAATCTTGTGCCAATATTTAAAAGGGATAAATGGGGTGACCCAAGTAATTATTGGCCTCTCAGCCTGACATTGATCCTCGCCAAGCATGGATGATATGGGACTCAATTAATAAAGAATTTAATTTTGTTAATATAATTAATGCAAATGTACATGGGTTTATGGAAAATAGATCCTGTCAAATTAACCTGATTTCTTTTTTCTGATGAGATTACAAGTTGGGTTGATAAAGAGATGGATGTTGATGAAATAATATATTTCGACATCTGGAAGGCATTTGAGGTGGTACCGCATAACATTTTGCAAGGATTGGTTCCTGGCCCAACACAACTTAACATTTTTATCAGTGACCTGGAAGAAACATAAAACATGACTCATAAACTTTGCAGTAAATCATGTGGTAAATAATTAAGAGGATGGGCCGCTGATACAGAGTTATCTGGATCACTTGCTAAACTGGACATGCAAACAATATTCCTTTTGATATGGCTAAATGTAAATGTTTAGGAACATCTACGAACAAAGAATTAGGCCGTACTTACAGGATGGGGAACTCTATCCTGTGATTTGGCGGTTGTGGAGATACTCAAATGAACATAAACTTCCAATACAACAGAGGTGAATGCAATCCTTGGATGCGGAAATAAGGGAATCTCAAGTAGGAATAGAGAAGTTGTTTCATGTGTATATTTGGCAGTGGTGCTACTGCTGCTCTAATACTCTTCTCTTCTCCACCAGTTTATGCACATCTTCTTGAACTGTGAGGGTTCAGAGAAGAGCCATGAGAATAATTAAAGGATTGGAGAAATGCCATATATTGATAGACTCAAGGAGCTCAATCTATTTAGCTTAACAAAGGTAAAGTTAAGGGGTGACTGTCAGAAAAGTTTTGTTTTGTTTTGCTTTGTTTTGTTTTATCTCCTAAGAACTCTCTTCAGCTAAAGGGAAAGAGGCTAGGGAATGTTGTTAGAATAAAAGTGTTACTTAATACTTTAAATTTCAAATGCTTTTAAGGAGCTGAGCTCCCATTTAGACTAGGGACTGAATGGCTATGTCATAGGTCTTCTCCCCCACTTGGAGCTGTTGGGTTTCAAGATGGGGACCTGCATGGACTCCTCTAAACTAAAATCCTAGTTTAGATCTACTACACTGCCACCAGCTAGGTTTTTAAGTGTCTAGCACACTCCCTGTTCCCTTGAACTTTCCCTGGGGAACACAGATCCAACCACCTTGAATCTCAGCACAAAGGGAAGCAGCCCACTTCCCCCCTCCCTCTCTCCTAGCCACTCTGGAGAGATACACACCGATTCAAATCTGTGAATCACCCTCAGGAGGAACTCACTCTTCTCCCCTCCCCTTCCCTTGAATCTCCACAAGAGAAGGAATTAACCAAGTCCAAAGAAAAGAAAAGAATTTATTAAAAGAACAAAAAAAGAAAGTACACTATCTCTGTCATACCAGGATGCAAAAATACAGGGTCTAACTTATAAAAACTGGAGAGACTTTCCCTCCCTC
Organism: Mauremys mutica; assembly: GCF_020497125.1. NCBI lineage: Eukaryota > Metazoa > Chordata > Testudines > Geoemydidae > Mauremys > Mauremys mutica. The sequence goes on from NC_059084.1 coordinate 40,307,709, forward strand.
CTCCTCAGCATAATCAAAGTAACAGCAAACAGGAATAAAGAATTTTCTCCAGCAAACACACAATTGCAAATATAGAAAGCAACTCAAAAAACTAATCCGCCTTTTTAACTAATACTCACTATACTGGATAGTAGGAAATACTCCAGGAGAACTTGAAGACATGTCTGGCCTCTCTTAGATCCAAAGAGAGCACACAGAGCAAACAAAGAACACAGACAAAGCCTTCCCTCCACAGAGATTTGAAATTATCCTGTCCCTTGATTGGTCCTCTGGTCAGGTGTTTCTCAGGTTACTGAGCTTGTTAACCCTTTACAGGTAAAAGAGACTTTAACCCTTAACTATCTGTTTATGACAGGCTTGGCAACAGTTCTGCAGAAAAAGACCTAGGGGTTACAGTGGACAAGAAGCCGACTATGAGTCAACGGTGTGCCCTTGTTGCCAAGAAGGCTAAGGGCATTTTGGCCTGTATAAGTAGGGGCATTGCCAGCAGATCGAGGAACATGATCATTCCCCTCTATTTGACATTGGTGAGGCCTCATCTGGAATACTGTGTCCAGTTTTGGGCCCCACACTACAAGAAGGATGTGGAAAAATGGGAAAGAGTCCAGAGGAGGGCAACAAAAATGATTAGGGGGCTGGAGCACATGACTTATGAGGAGAGGCTGAGGGAACTGGGATTGTTTAGTCTGCAGAAGAGAAGAATGAGGGGGGATTTAGTTGGGTTTGGTCCTGCTTTGAGCAGGGGGTTGGACTAGATGACCTCCTGAGGTCCCTTCCAACCCTGAGATTCTATGATTCTATGATTTGATAGCTGCTTTCAACTACCTGAAAAGGGGTTCCAAAGAGGTTGGATCTAGACTGTTCTCAGTGGTAGAAGATGACAGACCAAGGAGTAATGGTCTCAAGTTGCAGTGGGGGAGGTTTAGGTTGGATATTAGGTAAAACTTTTACACTAGGAGGGTGGTGAAGCACTGGAATGGGTTACCTAGGGAGGTGGTGGAATCTCCTTCTTTCCAGGTTTTTTAAGTCAGGCTTGACAAAGCCCTGGCTGGGGTTATTTAGTTGGGGATTGGTCCTGCTTTGAGCAGGGAGTTGGACTAGATGACCTCCTGAGGTCCCTTCCAACCCTGATATTCTATGATTCTATAATTCATTTTCAAAAGTGCCCCAATAATTTCCTAGAGGCACCTAAATATCTTTAAAACTTGGCCTTAGTAACTTGGGAGTCTAAGGACTTCTTTACACTTTTAGCACTACAGCGGTTTAGCTGCAGCCTAGTCCTTGTCTTTTTAGGGATCCTTCATCATTAGCATTTGCCATCTTGTTAATATTAAGACAATAATTATTTTGAGCCCTATTTTAAAATGTTGCTTTTCTCTAGTTCCAATCCTGAAAAGCAACCCAGCTAGGCAGACTTTTCTGTTTGGAAGTTATCAGACTATTTTTAGAGCACCTGGACTGTACATCAGTAGAGAGATTGTGTTGTGGAAGGTTCCTCTCTCATTTGTGATCTTCTGCCTCTCCACCCAGACAAAATTATGGGGACTATCCACATTGCCATTCAACATCACATAACATAGAATATCAGAGTTGGAAGAAACCTCAGGAAGTCATCTAGTCTAACCCCTTGCTCAAAGCAGGACCAATCCCCAGATGGATTTTTGCCCTAATCGGCCCCCTCAAGGACTGAGCTCACAAACCTGGGTTTAGCAGGCCAATGCTCAAACCACTGAGCTATCCCTCCAATCCCTGCACAAACTACAGAAATTATTCATATGGAAAAGTGATATTAGGTTAGCATTAGTAACTGGCTCAGTGTGAAATAAACAGTTTTAAGATGGCATGCAGTATTGCACCTGCAGTCTAATATGCCTTTTATTTTCATGTTGTCTGCTCTAATATATATAGAATTGCTGAAAGAACGAAAGAATGTCAGGCCATCCATCCCTATGGTAGTTGAAATTCAGATACAGAAAATCTCTGCAACACTGAATTCCTCCAAAGTTCTGTCCCCAGTCGGAATGAATTGCTCCTTAACCATTAAAAGTTACACTCTGGCAATTAATTCCATAGGGCAAAGAGCTAAGAAAGTGCCAACTGGATAGAAACTTTTGTCTTTCATTCAGTTCAGATTCACGGGCAAATAAAATGGATTTGAAATTGTTTAAGGGAACAGATCCTCAGCTGGTGTAAATCAATAGTAGCTCCAGTGGAGTTAATGAGGCCTGATTCCCAACTGGTGAAAACTGGCATAGCTTCATGGTCATCTTAGGGCCAGATCCCCAGCTAATGTAAAACTAAGTATCTCCATTGAAATCAAAGGGCCACATCTCCACTTGGTATGAAGAGCCCTAACTACTTGGAACTCAATGGAACTGTATTAATTTACACTATTTTAGGAGATTGTGCTGAGCTTTTAGTGTGTGCCTCTGGGTACCTCTTAGTGACCAACATCTAACACCCAGAGCAGTCTGAGCTGTGGGTTCCTCTGGCGGCTGCATCCCAAGAGCTGCTGACAAAATGTAGGAGGAAAAACAATCTCTATTCCCCCAGAGCTGTTTATGTGGCATTAATGAAGGAACAGGCTATTCCAGGCCAGCTGGGGCTCTGGTGCCACTGGGATCTGAGCTATTGTAGGTCACATGTCTATGCTACCAATATATATTCTATTCTGCAATCTTCTTGGGATGCCTTATGGGACTCAGCTCTGCCTTGTTTTTAACCAAGGGTCCTTGCAGGGATGCTGCCATCCTGTGAGATCCAGGCTGGGTGCTCTTCCCCTTCTGTGGGGTTAGAATCATCTAGGGATGGTTGTCAAGGTGGATTGTTCCTGAGATGAGATCAGAGCTGGGCTCACTGCCCTGGAGACCAGATTCAGCTATTTAGCTCCAGGCAAGGTACATCCTGGGCTATGACTGTGTCTGAATCCTGCACAAGCCAGGATCAATTTCAGAGATGGGAGAGGCTTTCAGTCCCAAATCCCATTCAGTCCTTCACATTTCAGCCAAGCCTGCCCAAGGAGGAGAGCACCCATCTGTGGATCCCTGTCTGCTTGGATCTGCAGAGAGACCCATCAACTCAAGAAATATTGTGAAGGGACTGGGAGACAGCAGCTTCATAACATAGTGATGAGGCATTACTGACAGGTGCACAGACAGACAGTGACAGAAGAATACTGGCAGTGGACTGTCCAGTGCTTCACAGGCTGGGAAACAGTCCACAAAGACCAACACTGTAAGTCTGCTATTTCAGTTAAATATGTTTGGATGCTAATATACTGGAGCAATGTAATACTAGAACTATGAGTTACAATTGTAACTCTTTGAAACTTTTACTATCAGTTAATCAAATATCTAGAGCTGCTCATTTTTTTCCAGCATAAAAAATTCTATTTTCGTTGAAATTGTAGAAACCAAACATTTTTTTGGTTTTGTGAATCGAGAACCAAACTATTGCTCTTAAAAAATGCTGTAAACTTAAAAATTGTCACAGTGTTTTTTGAAAAAAGAAAAAGATTTTTCCAATACATACATTGATTTTAAGGATAGCACATATCTATCATAAACATGTTTTCAATTTAAAGCCCACTTTTCCTTTGAAATCATTTAAACAGAAAATATTGGAATTCCCCAGATTGGAAACTAATAATTAAGCCAGTGGGCCAACACTGATATTGTCCAATATCACATTTATTGCTGTTTCAAAGAGATTTGTGCAGGATGGTAAAACTGAGAAAGTGGCAATATTAGTATCCTCCGACTATATTTTATACATGAAGTCACCTTTAAACTGAGGCACAGAGAGTTGAAGCCCCCAGCCAAAGCCTGTCTCTGCTCAATGACATAGAAGAGGGCAATGTGGCTAGACTCCAGATCTCCTGTTCTAGCACCGTATCCTCTGTCCCACACTGATGCCCGCTAACCAGAAATACTCAGGTGGAGTGCACACAAACATAGTAAGACACAGCTTATGTCCCAGAGAATTTACAACTGAAGTGGACAGGACAGAGAAAAGGAGGGAGGGGAAACAGAGGTATGAGGAGGGTAAGTAACTGGCCCAAGGTAACACAGCAGGTCCATGGAAGAACCAAGAATAGAAACTAGGTCTCCTGATGGCCACTGAATGGCCAAGGCCAGATATACAGTCACAGAGAGGAATTACACAACACAGATGTAGCTGAGTGATGCTATTAGCCCCTCATCACACAGAGATGGAAATGTAGCTGGGATTTGGTGCCACAGATCAATTTTGGAAACAGGCAGGAGGCCGTCTATGTGGCGTTGCAGTAGAATTCTTTCAACTGAGCTTCAGTGAGGAAGCTTTCTGAGTTCATAGGTTTTTAAGGCCCAGCTTGAGAAAGCCCTGACTTGGATGATTTATTTGGGGATTGGTCCTGCTTTGAGCAGGGGGTTGGACTAGATGACCTCCTGAAGTCTCTTCCAATCCTAATATTCTAAGATTCAATTATTCCATGTCATAACTCCTCAAAAACTGGAAATCAGGCACCATTTGCTTTTAAATACATTACCTCCACATCCAAGTTTGCATATTTCCCCAAAGGTGGAAATATCTTTGCTAGATCATTGGGGTTGGAGGTGCTTTCCCCCTCCTTCACACAGCATTTTATCAAGCCACATCCTGAGCCAGACCTTTGGATGGTGTAAACTGATACAGTTTCATTGACATTAAGGGACCCATGCCAATTTGCACATATATGATAACTCACCACTCCTAGTTAAGAGCAGTGATAAGTGCTGTTCATCGTTGACACTCACATCATGAGATATTGCAGCATAGAATCAGTGGCACTCCCTCTCTCACTGTAATCCCCACCACTATCTTAGTGCTTCTCTCCACAGCCATCATACAATGAACTGAGAAAGAAAATGTCCAACCAAACCACCCTGACCGAGTTCCTTCTCCTGGGATTCTCTGACGTTCGGGAGCTGCAGATTTTGCACTTTGTAGTATTTCTAGTGATTTACCTGGTAGGCCTGATGGGGAATCTTCTCATCATCACAGTCGTAGCCCTCGACCACCATCTTCACACCCCCATGTACTTCTTCCTGATGAATCTGTCCATTATAGACCTTGGCTCCATCTCTGTCACCATCCCCAAATCCATGATCAATTCCCTCATGAACACCAGGTTGATTTCTTATCCTGGATGTGTCGCCCAAGTCTTTCTCTTCGTAGTCTTCATTGCAGCTGATCTTGCCTTACTCACCATCATGGCGTACGACCGATATGTCGCCATCTGCCAACCACTGCACTATGAGAGAGTGATGAATGGGAGATCTTGTGTCCATATGGCAGCCAGTGCCTGGATTACTGGTATTGTCTACTCTGCAATGCACACTGGAAATACCTTCAAGTTACCCTTCTGCCAGTCCAATGTCATCAACCAGTTCTTCTGTGAAATCCCCCAGCTACTCAAGATCACCTGCTTTGACTCGTACCTCAGTGAAGTTGGGCTTCTTGCCTTTAGTGTGTTTTTAAGTTTAAACTGCTTTGTTTTTATTATTGTGTCTTATGTTCACATCTTCAAAGCAGTGCTGAGAATCCGCTCTGAGCAGGGCCGGCGTAAAGCCTTCTCCACCTGCCTCCCTCACCTCATTGTGGTCTCTTTGTTTCTTTGCACGGGCTTCTTTGAGTACCTGAAACCCACCTCCAGCTCAGCATCAGGTCTGGCTCTCATGATGGGTGTTCTCTATTCCCTGGTGCCTCCAGTGATGAATCCAATCATCTACAGCATGAGAAACAAGGAGATCAAAGCTGCATTAAAGAAACTGATTGTTTGGAGGTTATTCACCAAAGATTAAAATGTCCATCATTGGTACTTGATTGAGATTTCATTCTGAGCTTCTTTATGAATATAATCAACTGATGAGAAAATTGTCTCCTTGAGAACATAGGGTGCAATCTGTTTATGAATTTATAAAATCTGGACTAACTCCACTGAAGTAAAATGAGATAATTTAGAATTACACCAGTGTAAATAAGATCAGAATCTAAATATCAATCCATAAATGTACATACACACCTATGTATATGCCTTATACTGCTAACATCACCTTGCACAGAATATCAGTAACCATAGCTAAGTCACTAGTGGACTTCATTAACTTTCTGGTGCTTCTCCTTTTTTGGGATAAAAAATGTGATTGGGCTATGAGGGGTTTGGCTTGTTTGTTTGCTTGTTTCTTTTTCATGTTGTGACATTTTATAGATTCATTGATTGATTTGTTTCTTTATTCCAGGTGACTTTAGTAGGGTAGGAATTTGCAGGGTGGAATATGTTTGATTAAATGTGAATATCCATTTATTTTGTCATCTATTCAAGGTGTCAATGTCATAATATCTTTGAAGGGGTTTCCTGGGAGACTTGGAGTTTTCCTTTCCTCAGTGATGAAGAATTAAAAATACTTTCTGTAGGTGTGTTAATAGTTGAGTTCCTGTTTAAATTATTGTTTTAATGATGATGGGATTTTATTGTCTTATTTATGATGTGTTAGGGAACCTACATCCTTATATAATTATGTGTATTATCTTTTTTATTTAAATAAATAAATACTGTATTCTTCTTGCTATGGTGGAAAGGCACTTTGGAAGAGAAAGCTATTGCAATGTTTCCTAAAGACAAACTGAGTCTGAGTAATAAACCCAAATGTTTATCCCTACCAAACTACTGCAGTGATAGATCTGGAATTGCTCATATTTTTTCTTATGTTACGCTTTGTTCCTACAGTGGTAAATAAATTGTACTTTGTATGGTGAAGGCCGGGCTAGTCACTCAACTTACTACAGGTCACAGCTCCTGTGGGAAGAACTGCAGGTACTAAGCATGGTGGGAGAAATAATGGTGATTGCACAAATTGCTATAGCCTGGGACCCAGTTTGAGAGGGAATATCACGTGATTCACCTCTAAGAGAGGAACAAGCGCAAGATGAAGACATGGGGGTTTGCATTCAAAGACCAGAGCACAATGCAGAGGTTATTCAAACCTTGTAACCATAACAAATGGGATTTAGCCATTTGCTTCAAAGGGTAGATTGGGATTTGGCCAACGGTCTCCCATCCACACAAGGATCCAATTGTGTCAAGATCACAGAAGTTGGCTGCATTGTTATTGTTATTATTATTTATCATTTATTAAACCATGGTTGTGTATACTGCATATGTATTTAAAACTCAGCTCCTCTGAATGTTCTGAACTACGGTACTAATCTTGAAAAACTCATAAGCGAGTGCTTAACTTTAAATATTGGAAGACACATTGAAGTCTTACAGCTAAACCTATGTTGTTGTTGTTGTTTGTTGTTTTTTTGGGGGGGGGGGGGGCTTTTGGGGTATGGATGTGATTTTCAGCTGGGCCTATCATAATTAGACTACCAACTCTTAGGTATTGGCTATTGCCCAAAGTCACTAAATATGCCAGTGGCAAAACCAGGAGCCAAGGCCCATGGGAGTTACATGCCTAAAAACCTTTGAGGACCTGGACCTGAATCAAGTTCCTCTGAATTCCTATCTAGTGCACTAACTACATCACCCTCCTTTGAAATTCCAGCCTAAATATTTAATTTGCATGTGCAACTTCCCATACAGTGATAGCACATACAATACAACAGGATATTAATCATTTTTAAATGATACCTCAGAAGGCATATTTTGTACAAAACCTATCATAGTCATGTATCAGAGGGGTAGCCGTGTTAGTCTGGATCAGTATAAAGCTACAAAGAGTCCTGTGGCACCTTATAGACTAACAGACGTATTGGTGCATAAGCTTTCATGGGTGAACACTCACTTTGTCAGACGCAGTGAGTAATCCCCCCCAGAAAACTTATGCTCCAAATCGTCTGTTAGTATATACGGTGCCACAGGACTCTTTGTTGCTTTCTATCATAGTCATATCACCATTGAAAATATGGGGGTGCCAGGGTACTGTTTTGGAGCCCAGAGTGTCACAGGGACATGATAGCAGATTCCAAGTACATAAAAGAGTGTTAGAAGGATGAGGGAGAAAATGTGTTCTCCTCAACCTCCAAGGATAGGACAAGAATCAATGGGTTTAAATTGCAGAAAGGGCGGTTTAGCATGAACAGTAAGGAAAACCTCTTAACTGTCACAGTGGTTAAGAACTGGAATAAATTGCCTAGGGAGGTTGTGGAACCTCTGTCATTGGAGATTTTTAAGAGCAGGTTAGACAAACGCCTGTCAGGGATGGTCTAGATAATACTTATCCCTGCCATGAGTACAGGGGACTGGACTAGTCCTACAATTCTATGATTAATATAGAAATAGGGCCCCTGTTGCACTTATATGATGGTCACCATCTTGGCTGGTACCTTGTGGTTGCACCAGGGACCTCCAGACGTAAGGGTGGGAGTCACTGCAGCTTGATCTAAACAGGCAGGCTCCCTGGTAGGGGTGTGATAGACTCATGGACTTTGGGGATTGGGCGCAGAGGGGATTTGTAACACAGAGAGACCAGTGGGTGGCATTTGTACAAGTGACTCTGTGCGGCTGCTTTATCTGAACTCAATTCACCTCACACATCCTGGAGGCCAGACGTTCTCACTAATCTCATGTTATTGTTATTGCAGTTTATTCTCAGGTACACACAGTCACTCAGATCCTCATACTCCAGAAATGTGCACGTAACCCAGGCTACGTGGCTCATTGTCTCCTTTAGTGGTCAGAGCATGTACAGCAGTTTATGAGTCTGTTTTTGTCTCTGTACTAGTTCACTTACTGCTTGTAGCCTAGGCAGTACGGGATCCTGCTTGAAAATCTACAGGCCCTGTGTTCAACCCCTACGTAGCTTCTATCAAGGATAGATGTAAATGGATGTATCTCCGTTGAAATCAGGAATCCAGATCCCCATAGGGTGTAAATTGGTTAAGCGCTATCAAAGTGAATAGAACTACACTGGTTTGCTAAGGATCTAGCCCTAAATGTTAAGGTCTGATAATTTTCTCACATATGCCAGTTTTATGCCAGTCTGACTCCATTGATGCCATGTGGAACAGCCTTCCAAGGTGAGCAGTGGGGGCAAAAAAAAATCTGGCTTCAAGACTTAGCTTGATAAGCTTATGGAGGGGATGGCATGATGAGACTGCCTACAATGGTATGTGGCCCTTCGGCAACTACCAGTAGCAAAAATCGCCAACTTCTGGAGATGGGACACTAGATGGGGCAGAGTCTGAGTTACTACAGATAATTCTTTCCCAGGAATCTGCCTGGTGGGTCTTGCCCACATGCGCAAGGTCTAACTGATCGCCATATTTGGAGTCAGATTGGCAGAGACCCTGGGGGATTTTCACCTTCCTCTGCTGCATGGTATATGAGTCACTTGTAGGTTTAAACTAGTATAAATGGTGAATTCTCTGTAATTAGAAGTGTTTACACCATGATTTGAAGATGTCACTAATTCAGCCACAGGCTAAGGGTCTATGACAGGAGTGGGTGGGTGACATTCTGCGACCTGCAATGTGCAGGAGGTCAGAATAGATTATCATGATGATCTCTTTTGACCTTAATTAATACACAAAAAAGAAGCTCCCATCCTTGCTTTCTAGTGTCCATGGAACATGTGTAAGTGGCAACACAGTTTAATAGGCATTGCTTGGGCACAGAATGAAAGGCTGATTCTTCCCTCCTGTGAAATGCACATCAGCTTAACTCCAGGATTGGGTCAGATCTTCTGATGATGTAAACCAGCCCAAGTACATTGACATCAGTGGAATTAATCTGGATTTGCACTGGGAGCAATTGAGAGCAGAATCTTGTCCACTTCTGCATAAACTGTGTTGTCATGGAAATAAATAACATGGACTGGGAGACACAAACTGAAAGAGTATTTATTTGAAAAAGACAGAAAATTAATTCTTGATGAATAACCTCCCCACAGTCAGTCTCCTCAATGAAGATTTGATCTCCTTGTTCCTCATGCTGTAGATGACCGGATTCATCATAGGAGGCACCACAGAATAGAAAACAGCCACCACGAGATCCAGACCTGATGCTGAGCTGGAGGTGGGTTTCAGGTAGGCAAAGATGCCAGTGAAAACAAACAAAGAGACCACAGTGAGGTGAGGAAGGCAGGTGGAGAAGGCTTTATGCCGGCCCTGCTCAGAGGGGATTCTCAGCACTGTGTTGAATATCTGAACATACGACACAATTATAAAACCAAAACAACTTAAGACTATGCATGCAGTAAAGATGAGAGCCCCAATTTCCCTGAGGTACAAGTCAGAGCAGGCAAGTTTGAGGAGTTGGGGGATTTCACAGAAGAACTGATCCACTATGTTGCCTGCACAGAAAGTTACTGCAAATGTGTTCCCAGTGTGCAGTGCAGCATATAGAATTCCACCGATCCAGGCACTGGCTGCCATTTGGACACAAGATCTCCTGTTCATCACACTCTCATAGTGCAGTGGTTGGCAGATGGCGATGTATCGGTCATACGCCATGATGGTGAGAAGGGAAAAATCTGTTCCTATCAAGAAGATGAGGAAAAAGACTTGGATGACACATCCAGCATAGGAAATTGATCTGGAGTTGATTAGGGAATTGGCCATGGATTTGGGGATGGTGACGGAGATGGAGCCGAGGTCTATAATGGACAGGTTCACCAGGAAGAAGTACATGGGAGTGTGAAGATGGTGGTCGAGGACTACGACTGTGATGATGAGAAGGTTCCCCATCAGGGCTGCAAGGTAAATCACCAGGAACACCACAAAGTGCAAAATCTGCAGCTCCCAAATGTCTGAGAATCCAAGGAGAAGGAAATGGGTCGTTTGGTTGGACATTTTCTTCCTCAGAACATCACGCGCTGCCTCTGGAGGGAAGGAGAAGGGCAATAGTCAGGATTACATCAGTAAAATAATTCTTCTTTTGTGAAAACTACCTTTGTTCACAGAAGTCAGACCGTTGGCTTGTGCAGATTGGTGTAATATGGGAAGGGGAGTGGAGGAACCACTGACTCCAGTGGAGTTAGTCCAGATTTACACTGGGTAGAGTGAGAGGATAGTCAGGCCCATTGACCGAATGAGATTGCTGCTTATTTACCCCAAGCTGAAGGAAAACAGAGTAAGGACCAATTCCTTTTTAGGGGTCTGTATACCTTTCCACTCAATGAAGTATAAAATTAAGTGAATCTTATCTTCATTTCATAGAGCGGAAAATGCAGACCAGAGAGCTAGAATGTGCTGTCTGATACACCAGTGTAAATCTCGTGTAATGTCACTGAAAGCAGTGGAATTACTTTGTATTTACACTGCTGCAAATGGGAGTAGCATCTACCACAGAGATGAAAGGGCTCACTCCTGGCTATACAATGACTGACTGTAGAATCAGGAACAAAATGCAGGACAAACCCTGAATCCCAGTCAGCTGTTTTAGCCATGACCGAACACTATCTACCCATAACAGAACAGAAAAGGTCCCAGGCTGCTTTCTCACTTCTATAACCTATAGCACCCATGACCCCAGGCTCTCTCAGAGGGGGAGATTTGAACCCAGGAGTCGTGATACTGCCCCACCCCTCCCATAATCATTGGATTACATGCTAAGCCCAGAGCTAGGAATAGAAGCAAGAAGTCCTGACTCCAAGCCACCCACCCTAATCACTCCACTGTAAGATTCCACTGTTAAGAATTGTAGAAATACTGCAAAGTGCTCTTAATAGCAGCAAGATCAGTAGAACATAAGAACAGCCATACTGGGTTAGACCAAAGGTCCATCTAGCCCAGTATCCTGTCTTCCTACAGTGATCAATGCCAGGTGCCACAGAGGGAATGAACAGAACAGGTAATCACCAAGTCTGCTATAGACCACCAGACCAGGGGGATGAGGTGGATGAGGCTTTCTTCCAGCAACTAACAGGAGTTACTAGATCACAGGCCCTGGTTCTTATGGGAGACTTTAATCACCCTGATATCTGCTGAGAGAGCAATACAGCTGTGCACAGACAATCCAGGAAGTTTTGGAAAGTGTAAGGGACAATTTCCAAGAGCGAGTGCTGGAGGAACCAACTAGGGCAGTGGTCCCGAACGCGGTGCTCGCAGGCAACATGGCGCCCGCTGGGACATTTATGTGCACCCTCCTAGTGCTCAGCAGGGGAAAGAAGCCGCGGGCCTGTGGTTGCTGGGGACAGAGAACACCAGGGCTGCGGGCGCCAGTACCCTCTGTCCCCAGCAGGCGCGGGGCTGCAGCTAAGCCGGAGAGAAGCCACGGCCCCGCACCTGCCAGGGACAGAGAACTCCGAGGCTGCGGGCGCCGGTGCTCTCTGTCCCCGGCAGGAGCGGGGCTGCAGCTTCTCTCCGGCTTCTGAAGACGAATGTAAGAAGAATGAATCGTTTTCAAACTTTATGTCTTATCATTGCATTATCCACCAAGAAGCTTTGTGCCTCAAAGTTCTCTCTTTTCAACATATTATGAATGTTGTTATTAAAATAATTAACTCTATTTGAGCGAAACCTTTGCAACACCTACTTTTTAAGGCCCTGTTGGAAGATGTTGATGATAAACAATCTGATCTTATCTTGCACACAGAAGTACGATGGCTGAGCGAAGGTAAAGTTCTTGCCCGTTTTTTAAGCCTAATAGAAGAGATCAAAGAATTTCTGAAGTCCACAAATCAGAACTTTGAGCAACTAGAAGATTCCAGCTGGTTAATGGACTTGGCTTTTCTTGCCAACATCACTGACAAATTGAACATTTTAAATCTTGAGCTCCAGGGAAAAGACAAACATGTGCCTCAAATGATAGGTTCTGTAAAATCATTCAAAGCAAAACTGATCTTATAGATGTCACATATGAAGACGAAGTCTCTCGAACATTTCCCAAGTGTGAAGAAAATGGTATGTGACAGTGATTTTAACCCATCACCATTTGTTATCTACATTCAAACACTTCTGGAACAATTTGAAAAGAGATTTCAACAGTTCACCACCATTGAGCTTGTAATTGCCTTTCTTGTGAATCCTTTTACTTGCCAAATAGAGGTAACAGAAATGGCTACATCAATTGCGAGTCTCATTCAAGTAAGAACAGAAGACGTGGAACTGGAGATTTTGGACCTTCAAAATGATATTGTTCTAAAATCCTGCTCAACAGATGAAAACTTTTGGAATCTGGTTGACTGAAAAAAGTTTCCTACCTTAAAAAATGTAGCATACAAAATAAAATCTTATTTCAGTTCCACTTGTCTGTGCGAAGTTCTGTTTTCAACAATGAACATCATAAAATCAAAATACAGATCTCAGCTTACAGATGCCCATCTTGATGATTGCTTACGAACAGGAATATCATCCTACTCTCCCAACTACGAAAAATTGGCTGAAGAAATCCAGTGTCAAAAATCACACTTACTTTATTAGAATAACCACGTGAATTAATGATACCTATTTTCCATTAAGTGCTGATGAGCGCGTATGATTAACTTGTGTTTAAATTTTTTTCATACTTGTTTTTTTTCATACAGATACAAGTTTTCATACAGATACAAATTTTTTTCATACAGATACAAGTAACAATACAAAGAATATTTTTAAATTAACCATAACTGGCTATCTATGTTAAAGAATAATACATATATTTGGACCAGCAGTTCATCAATATTTTACTTTTTTTTAAATAAAGAAGATGAAAACTGTTTATGATATTTCTTTGGTAAAAACTCCTTACTTTTTCTTACAGGTAGATAAAAAAGAGCAAATTCACATGGTAAGGTGAAAAAGTAATTGATGAATAATTTAATTAATAACTTTTACATGTACAATTACCTATTTTATCTTATGGATTCATATATTATGTAATATTAAATATGATGTTTTTCATATTATTTATTGTACAAATGCAAAATAAGCCTTGAAAAAATTGTTGGTGCCTGCCACACTCTTCTGAAAACATGAATGTGCTACTTGCCACAAAAAGGTTGGGGACCACTGAACTAGGGGCACAGATCTTCTTGACCTGCTGCTCACAAACCAGGAAGAATTAATAGGGGAAGCAAAAGTGGATGGGACTCTAGGAGGCAGTGACCATGAGATGGTCAAGTTCAGGATCCTGACAAAAGGAAGAAAGGAAAGCAGCAGAATACGGACTCTGGACTTCAGAAAAGCTGACTTTGACTCCCTCAGGGACCTGATGGATAGGATCCCCAGGGAGAACAACATGAGGGGGAAAGGAGTCCAGGAGACCTGGCTGTATTTTAAGTTTCAGAGAAGAAGCCATGTTAGTCTGTATCCACAAAAAGAACAGGAGTACATGTGGTACCTTAGAGACTAACAAATTTATTTGAGCATAAGCTTTCGTGGGCTACAGCTCACTTCTTCAGATGCATAGAATATAGTGAGGAGATATATATACACATACAGAGAGCATGAAAATGTTGGCGTTGTCTTACCAACTCCGAGAGGCCAATTAAGTAAGAGAAAAAACTTTTGAAGTGATAATCAAGATAGCCCAGTACAGACAGTTTGATAAGAAGTGTGAGAATCCTTATTGAGGTTGCAGGAACAAACCATCCCGGTGTGTAGAAAGAATAGTAAATATGGTAGGCGAACAGCTTGGCTTAACAGTGAAATCCTTGCTGATCTTCAACACAAAAAAGACGCTTACAAGAAGTGGAAGATTGGACAAATGACCAGGGAGGAGAATAAAAATATTGCTCAGGCATGCAGAAGTGAAATCAGGAAGGCCACATCAGAAATGGAGTTACAACTAGAAAGGGATGTTAAGAATAACAAGAAGGGTTTCTACAGGTATGTTAGCAACATGAAGAAGGTCAGGGAAAGTGTTGGCCACTTACTGAATGTGGGAGGCACCCTAGTGACAGAGGATGTGGAAAAAGCTAATGTACTCAATGATTTTTTTGCCTCTGTCTTCACAAACAAGGCCAGCTCCCAGACTGCTGCACTGGGCAGCACTGTATGAGGAGGAGGTGACCAGCCCTCTGTGGAGAAAGAAGTGGTTCAGGACTATTTAGAAAAGCAGGACATGCACAAGTCCATGGGATTGGATGCACTGCATCCAAAGGTGCTAAAGGAGTTGGCGGATGTGATGGCAGAGCCATTGGCCATTATCTTTGAAAACTCATGGCAATCGTGGGAGGTCCCGGATGACTAGAAAAAGGCTACTGTAGTGCCCATCTTTAAAAAAGGGAAGAATGAGGATCCGGGGAACAGCAGGCCAGTCAGTCTCACCTCAGTCCTTGGAAAAATCATGGAGCAGGTCCTCAAGGAATCAATTTTGAACCACTTAGAGGAGAGGAAAGTGATCAGGAAGAGTCAGCATGGATTCACCAAGGGCAAGTCATGCCTGACTAACCTAACTGCCTTCTATAAAGAAATGCATGGCTCTGTGGATGAGGGGAAAGCAGTGGATGTGTTATTCCTTGACTTTAGCAAAACTTTGATACGGTCTCCCACAGTATTCTTGCCAGCAAGTTAAAGAAGTATGGGTTGGATGAATGGACTATAAAGTGGATAGAAAGCTGGCTAGATCATCAGGCTCAATGGGTAGTGATCAATGGCTCCATGTCTAGTTGGCAGCCGGTATCAAGCAGAATGCCCCAAGGGTCGGTCCTGGGGCCGGTTTTGTTCAATATCTTCATTAATGATCTGGAGGATGGTGTGGACTGCACTCTCAGCAAGTTTGCAGATGACATTCAACTGGGAGGAGTGGTAGATACGCTGGAGGGTAGGGATAGGATACAGAGGACTGAGACAAATTAGAGGATTGGGCCAAAATAAATCTGATAAGGTTCAACAAGGACAAGTGCAGAGTCCTGCACTTAGGAAGGAAGAATCCCATGCACTGTTTCAGACTAGGGACCGAATGGCTAGGCAGCAGTTCTGCAGAAAAGGACCTAGGGGATACGGTGGACGAGAAGCTGGACATGATTCAACATTGCGTCCTTGTTGCCAAGAAGGCTAATAGCATTTTGGGCTGTATAAGTAAAAGCATTGCCAGCAGATAGAGGGATGTGATCATTCCCCTCTATTCAGCATTGGCGATTCCTGATCTGGAGTATTGTGTCCAGTTTTGGGCCCCACTCTACAAGAAGGATGTAGAAAAAATGGAAAGAGTCCAGCGGAGGGCAACAAAAATGATTAGGGGGCTGGAGCACATGATTTAGAAGAAGAGGCTTAGGGAACTCGGATTATTTAGTCTGCAGAAGAGAAGGAGGGGGAATTTGATAGCTGCTTTCAACTGCATGAAAGGGGGTTCCAAAGAGGATGGACCTAGGCTGTTGTCAGTTGTAGAAGATGACAGAAGAAGGAGTAATGATCTCAAGTTGCTGTGGGGGAAGTTTAGGTTGGATATTAGGAAAAACTTTTTCACTAGGCGGGCAGTGAAGGTCAGGCTTGACCAAGCCCTGGCTGGGATTATTTAGTTGGGGACTGGTCCTGCTTTGAGCAGGGGGTTGGACTAGATGACCTCCTGAGGTCCCTTACAATCCTGATATTCTATGATTCTATGATTTTAAGTGATCCACCCCCTGTCACCCATTCCCCAGCTTCTGGAAAACACAGGCTAGGGACACCATCCCTGCCCATCCTGGCTATTAGCCATTAATGGACCTATCCTCCAGGAACATATCTAGTTCCTTTTTGAACCCTGTTATAGTCTTCAACTTCACAACATCCTTCAACAAAGAGTTCTTCAGGTTGACTGTGCATTGTGTGAAAAAAAAAACTTCCTTTTGTTTGTTTTTAACCTGCTGCCTATGAATTTCTTTGGATGATCCCTAGTTCTTGTGATGTTAGACAAGGAGTAAATAACTTTCTTCACACCAGTCATGATTTTATAGACCTCTATCATATCCCCCCTTAGTCATCTCTTCAAAGCTGAAAAATCCTGGTTTTATTGATCTCCCCTCATAAGGAAACCATTCCATACCCCTAATCATTTATGTTGCCCTTTCTGAATATTTT
Organism: Mauremys mutica; assembly: GCF_020497125.1. Classification (NCBI taxonomy): domain Eukaryota; kingdom Metazoa; phylum Chordata; order Testudines; family Geoemydidae; genus Mauremys; species Mauremys mutica. Next base: position 40,324,656 of record NC_059084.1, read on the forward strand.
CCATTTCCAATATATCTTTTTTTTCATATGGGGAGACCACATTTGCATGCAGTATTCAAGATGTGGGTGTACCATGGATTTATATAGCGCCAATATGATATTTTCTGTCTTATTATCTTATCCTTTTCCTAATTATTTCCAACATTCTGTTCGCTTTTTTGACTGCTGCTGCACATTGAGTGGATGTTTTCAGAGAACTATCCACAATGATTCCAAGATCTCTTTTCATTGGTAACAGCTAATTTAAATCTCATCATTTTATATGTATAGTAGGGATTACGTTTTCCAATGTGCATTACTTTGCATTTATCAACACTGAATTTCATCTGCCATTTTGTTGCCCAGTCATCCAGTTTTCCAAAATTTCTTTGTAACTCTTATCAGTCTGCTTCGAACTTAAATATCTTGAGTAGTTTTGTATCATCTGCAAATTGTTCCACCTCAATGTTTATCCTTTTTTCCAGATCATTTATGAATATGTTGAATAGGACTGGTCCAGTACAGACCTCTGGAGGACTCCACTATTTACCTCTCTCTATTCTGAAAATTGACCATTTATTTCTAGTGTTTGTTTCCTATCTTTTAACCCCTTACTGATCAATGAGAGAACTTTCCCTCTTATCCCATGACAGCTTACTTTGCTTAGCTTTGGTGAGGGACCTTGTCAAGGCTTTCTGAAAATCTCAGTACTCTATATCCACTCGATCCCCTTTGTCCACATGCTTGTTGACCCCCCTCAAAGAATTCTTGTAAATTAGTGAAGCATGATGTCTCTTTTCAAAAATCATGTTGACTCTTCCCCAACCAATCATATTCATCTATGTGTCTGATCATTTTGTTCTTTTCTATAGTTTCAACCAATTTTCCCAGTACTGAAATTAGGCTTACTGGCCTGTAATTGTCAAGATCACATCTGAAGTCTTTTAAAAAAATTGGTAGCACATTAGCTATCCTCCAGTCATTTGGTGCAGAAACTGATTTAGTTGATAGGTTACAGACTACAGTTAGTAGTTCTGCAGTTTCACATTTGAGTTCCTTCAAAACTCTTGGGTGAATCCCATCTGGTCCTGGTGACTTATTGATGTTTAGTTTATCAATTTGTTACAAAACCTCTTCTGATGACACCTCAGTCTGGGACAGTTCCTCAGATTTGACACCAAAAATAGTAGTAGAATGCCACAGGATCAAGATCCAGTCAAGGTCAGGGCACTACTGAGCTGGGCTCTCTTGAATTGTCCTGCATTTTATTTCCTTTGATATCAGTGATAGTCTGTCATGTGTATGAACTGCAAGATTTAGCACCATCCTTTCCTTTCTCCCTCTCCCTCCCACCCAATCAATTACAAGTTGCATCGACAAGGAAGAAGATAAATGAGATTTCAGAAGGAATAATGATTACCCTTTCTGGAACACTCATATGCAGGGTCACCCAATCCATCCCCCATTAAAGTCAGTGGGGTACACAAAATATTATTTGGCATTTGGGTATTGATTGACATTATTTTAGGTAGGACTGGTAATGCTGTCTCATTAATGTTGCCTGACACTTCTCTTTATAAAGCCCTGTTTTCTGTTGCTTATAACTTTACCAGACTTTAACCACTGAAGTTGCTATTTTCTATGTCAGGTGTCTAGCTCACAACACTTGAGATATTTCCAAGAATGAAGCCAGGGGAAAATAAGCTGTTTTGCTCATTTTAAGCTCTATGTGACCAGGCTTTGGAGATTGGAGTTGACATTTGGCATGAGGAGTCAACTTACAAAATAAAAAAGGCGAGATAAAAATAATCTAAAATAAGATTTAAAGTAAAAAATTAAATATTGAAAATTGAACAAAATGCTTCAGTTTTACTGAAATGTAATGTTTGAACTGACACCCAAATTAAAAAAAAATCTTTCCAAGGGAAATTTTGAAATTTGATTACAATTTGGAATGGAAACAAATTTTCAAATCACAGCCTATCCCATGAAATGGACTTGCTGGTTCCTGACCAGCTCTCTAACAAAGCAATCAGATGCTGTATTGATGAGCAACATAGAAAATGTCAAGATAAAAATAAATTATTTTCTCTTAGGAGCAAGGTTAGAGTAGTGTGCGGTGAATAAGGCCTGAGGCCACACACTGAAGAATGAGGAGAAAACAAAATACTGAAAAGCAGCTTACTCAGTGAGCCCTGTCCATCCCGTGCACAGGACAAGGCAGAGGTCCTGTGGAAAATGTAATACATGGTCATGTAATTAAAGGCTGCATTGTAACTTCATTGAAGAGAAACCAAAATGTGTGTGTTGGAAACTAGACCTAACTGGGGGACAATATAATAAGCCAATGGGGTTGTCTGACCACAATCCCATTTTTTCATCCTTAAAAAGATGGGGGCCTCAACTGGGGAACAGACTCTTGGGAGATTCCCAGGGGACAGACTGACAGGCCTTTCCTTCAACTCCAGAGACTCTGTCCTTTGCTCATGAGCCCTTGTACAACCAGACCACAAGTCACCAGGGGATATGCCTGGCCATCAGCGCTAGACCAGTGAGGACCACAGACTGATAGATGTGAGCTCCTGCTCTTGTTTCCCCTCCATTTCCCTCCCCCACTATCATCCTCTCTGTTGGCTTTTCACCGGATCCTGAGACCAACAGCACCATCCAGCTCGGCCCAGGCGGACAAGGATCAGCAAAAAATAGAGACCTGACCAGACCCACCATGTGATGTCCCAGACCAGGGGAGTGAGCCAGAATCCAGAGCAACAGTTGTCCTGGCTGACCTGCCACCAACCCAAATCATCCATCTGTGACAGGGCAGCCACCAGCTATGTTGAGGTGTATTTTCCACATCTTTATGAACCTATATCTTCTCCTTGCTAGGTGTGAAGGTTGTGGACCTTTCAATATATCTAGAGCAACTTACATGCAGGGCTGAGGAGGAGTCAGTGCTCATGGTACACGTAGGTACCAATGACATAGGCAAAGGAAAGAGAGAGGTCCTGGCCAGCCAAACGGAGGCTGTGGGTAAGAGATTAAAGTCCAGGAGAGCCAATGTAGAATTCTCAGAAATGTTTCCAATTCCATGTGAAGGGACAGGGAGAGAGGCAGAACTACAGGATCTCAATATGTGGATGAGATGATGCTGTACAGAGAAGGAATTTAGGTTCATTAGCAACCAGACAACTTTTAGAGAAGGGAGAAGCCTATACAGGAACGATGGGCACCACCTAAATCAAAACAGAACTAGACTGTTGAATGTAAAATTAAATAGGTTGTTGAGAAGTTTTTAAACTAAGGGCTGGGGGAAAGCCAACAGGACCAGAGGAGTACAGGGTTTGGAGACACACATCCTATAGGGGAGGATTTATTAATGGGGATTCTCTATAGTCTCATAAAGAAGAGAGGATAGAAGTTGATAAAGTTGATAGAAGTTGGGGGGACAGGTAGATACGTTGGAGGAGAGGGATAGGGTCCAGAGTGACCTAGACAAATTGGAGGACTGGGCGCAAAGAAATCAGATGAGGTTCAATGAGGACAAGTACAGAGTCCTGCACTTAGGACAGAAGAATCCCATGCACTGCTACAGGTTGGGGACCAACCAGGGCCGGCTCTACAGTTTTTGCCGCCCCAAGCAGCGCGCTGAATTACCGCCCTGGGCTGGGTGGCGGGCGGGGGCAGTCCGTGTGCCCTTAGGGCGGCAGGAGTGTTTCCGCGGCGGTGGCAATTTGGCGGCAGCTTCTATGTTTAGCGGACAGCTAAACATAGATGCTGCCGCCGAATTGCCGCCGCCGCGGAAACGTGCCTGCTGCCCTAAGGGCACACAGACTGCCCCCTCCCAGGCGCCTGTGTTTCTGCGGCAGCAGCAATTCGGCGGCAGCTTCTATGTTTAGCTGTCCGCTGCGGCTTCAGGTAAACATAGAAGCTGCCGCTGAATTGCGCCGCTGGGGAAACGCGCCTGCCGCCCTATGGGCACAGGGACCGCCACCCCCACCCGCGGCGGCAATTCGGTGGAGTCGGCCCTGCATCCCTAGGTATGTCACGGGGGACAGTGGGATTCAAAGGGCTCTGGGCTGCTGGCAGCCGTGGGGAGCCCTGAGCCCTTTAAATCCCATCCGCTGCCATGGCTTGGATTTAAAGGGCTCTGGGCTCCCCACGGCTGCCGGCAGCCCAGAGCCCTCTGACTCCCGGTCGCGGCTGAGATTTAAAGGGCTCTGGGCTCCCTGCCCCTGCGGGCAGCCCAGACCCCTCTGATTCCCTGCCGCGGCTGGTATTTAAAGGGCTCTGGGCTCCCCGCGATTGCCGGCAGCCCAGAGCCCTCTGATTCCCAGCCGCAGCTGAGATTTAAAGGGCTCTGGGCTCCCCGCGGTTGCAGGCAGCGCAGAGCCCTCTGATTCCCGGCCACGGCTGAGATTTAAAGGGCTCTGGGCTCCCTGCAGTTGCAGGCAGCCCAGAGCCCTCTGACTCCCGGACCGGCTGGGATTTAAAGGGCTCTGGGCTCCTCGCGGCTCCCGGCAGCCCAGAGCCCTCTGATTCCCGGCTGCAGCTGGGATTTAAAGGGCTGTGGGCTCCCCGCCGTGGGCAGCGCAGAGCTCTCTGACTCCCGGCCGCGGCTGGGATTTTAAAGGCTCTGGGCTACCCATGGCTGCCGGCAGGGGCGGCTCTAGGATTTGCGTCGGTGCGCCGCGTGGGGCACTTTGGAGGTCTCCAGTCCGCGGCTCCACCCGCAGGCATGCCTGCGGAGCCGCAATGTCAGCGGACCTTCTGCTGGCATGCCTGCGGGAGGTCCACGGGGGCCGCCTGCCGCCCTCCCGCGGGACGCCGCCTTGGCACGCTTGGCACGCTGGGGTCTGGAGCTGGCCCTGGGACCAACTGTCTAAGCATCAGAGTCTTATTCAATTACATCGCATGAAGGCAGATGACTAAATACTGACAAATTTTATAAGCGCTCTTGTACAAATGCTAGAAGTCTAAACACTAAAATTGGTGAACTTGAATGCCTGGTATTAAAGGAGGATATTGATATAATTGACATCACAGAAACTTGGTGGACCAATGACAATCATAGAATCATAGAATCATAGAATTCAAGATCAGAAGGGACCATTATGATCATCTAGTCTGACCTCCTGCAAGATGCAGGCCACATAAGCCGATCCACCCACTCCTTTAGCAAGCGACCCCTGCCCCATGCTTCGGAGGAAGGCGAAAAACCTCCAGGGCCACTGTCAAACTACCCTGGAGGAAAATTCCTTCCCGACCCCAAATATGGCGGTCAGCTGAACCCCGAGCATGCGGGCAAGACTCTCCAGCCATACCCTCTGGAAAAAGGTTAAGAATATCATATCAATCAGTGGAACATGGTAATACCAGGGTATAAAATATCAAGGAAGGACAGAGTAGGTCATGCAGGTGGGGGAGTGGCACTACATGTGAAAGAAAGTATAGACTTAAATAGAGTAAAAATGTTAAATGAATCAAACTGTACCATAGAATTGGCATAGATAGTAAATCCATGTTTGAATAATAAGGGTTTAGCAGTAGAAATATACTACAGACCACCTGACTAGGGTGGTGATAGTGACTGTGAAAAACTCAGGGAACTTAGAGAGGCTATAACAAGAGAAAACTCAGTAATGAAGGGGGATTTCAAATTATCTTCATATTGACTGGGTACATGTCACCTCAGGACAGGATGCAGAGATAAAGTTTCTAAACCCCACTAGTGACTGCTTTCTGGAGCAGCTAGTCCTGGAACCCACAAGGGGAGAGGCAATTCTTGATTTAAGTGGCACACAGGATCTGGTCCAAGAGATGAATATAGCTGAACTGCTCGGAGATAGTGACTATAGCATAATTGAATTTAATATGCACAGGTTGGTGGGTGGTAACCACAACAGAAGCCCACAATAGTACCATGTAACTTCAAACAGGAGAACTACTCAAAAATGAGGAATCTAGTTGCACTTGAAAATTGCCCTGTCCTGTTCATTCCCTCTGAAGCGTCTGCCACCGGCCTCTGTCAGAAGACAGAATACTGGGTTAGAAGGACTATTGGTCTGACCCAATATAGCCAATCTTATGTTTCCCCACTTTGTGTCTGTCAGTCTTTTCAAAAGCAGAAAAAGTAACCACCATTCACAGGGGTTCACTTGACAGTCAGCAAATGCTCAAGCATGCTGTGCACTGACTGGTCCGTGTGGACACTGCCGTCCTGCACTAAAGATCCCTAGTGCACATTAACGCAGTACTGTTTGAAACAGAACTACATCAGTGTACCCTAGAATCTTTTGGGAGTGTGACGAGCTAGTGCACAGTACAGTATACACCCGTCTCCCGTTGACTACTGCACCACGTAGACAAGCTCTAATTAATACCCTCTCTCCGAAGAAGGAATTTGGGTGAGTTTTAATTACGGTTGTTTGACAGAACCACTCTGTTTCCATTTCAATATGCTTTATGTCTTGCTTTGATTCCTTTCCTTGTGTATCCTACTCAATACATTTCCAATCTTTGGCATGGATTTTCCAGAGCATGTGCCATGGGACTAAACAGGCTGCAGTCTCTGTACACAAAATCTGGAAGCATGTTTGACTGTTCAGTGTTGTACCATGACAGGAAGAATTCAACGCCTTTTGTCTCTCTGGGACAATTTATACTAACAAAATGAACATAATGTACATCAGACTAATAGAAAGGAAGAGAACTTAGCAACTTAGGTAGAAGTAGCAACAAAAGAATAGAAGAAATAAGAATATAGATAAATAGAAAGAAGTAACAATAAATAATTAGATTAATACGTGGATAGATGGATTCTGCATTTGTTTTTCATTTGTCCCTGAGAGACAGTGAGAGAGAGAGAGAGAGAGAGAGAGATCTATTTTTTTTATCTCTGCCCTGTTTGTCGTGTATTGGAATAGTTCCCTCTTTCCCTACCTCTCTGCTCTGCTAAATGGACCCCATAATGTCTCCCATGAACTATCAAACTGAAGACACCAGTGTGTAATGCTTATGGGCAATTTTCATTCAGGTTTCTTGATCCGTTTTTTAAAAAATATCTGAGTCATTGTGATTAATTCCCCCACTTTCCATGGGAGGAAACTGAGGCACAAACATTCTATCATCACTTTCCTAAAGTAACCCCTGATCTGGGCTGCTTTAGTCTTCCATAGCCAAACTCAAAGTCTGAAAAAAATACAGTGTCCATTTACATTTTTGCCCCTTAAAGGGCGCCTCTGCAAACCCCACTTGTATTTCATTGCAACAGCAAACTTACCGTTCCGGTGTGTGTGGAATCCTCCCAACTCTTCTCTCCTCCAACACCAGCCTCCTTTTGGCTATTTATCTATCAATCTAAAGATAATACAGTTCCTATTACTGTATTAAGACAGGCCATTCTCTGCTCACATGGAGCCTCGCCTGCTGGAAATACACTGAGACCTGTTGCTCTCTGCAGACACGCTGTGTGTGTCTAACTGTTGGAAGGATATTTATCCATGTCTATTCCCCTAAGGGCTTTCAGGCACTCACTCCCTGGAGCTCGTCATAGCACAGGAGCAGAGGCAAAGTTACTGTACTGTGTTTTCCTGAAAGTTTCCGGAAACTCAAGTGGTCACAATTACAGAGAGGCAGTAGGGTATAGAACAATGAGTCTGATCCAATTGGTAGGGGCACAGGCCTGCTACTCAGGAGACATGGCATTTATCCCTGGCCCTGACACTGACCTGCTGTGTGACCTGACCCAAGTTGCGTCATTTTGTGCCTCAGTTTCCCCTCCCTTTTATTCTGTGTTTAGATTACAAATTCGGTGTGACACAGGCTGTCTCTCACTAGGTGTTTGTGCAGCAGCTAGGAGAATGGTCAATACAAATTTTATAAGAAATCTCTCTCAACAAAGGAAATGATTCTGTATGTCTACACTCATAATCTTTTGACACTCAGTGGGTCCATCTCTGTGTATTCTCCCACACATACTACGTGAGGAAAATAAATACCATATAAACCAGGAGGCTGGTGTTGGAGGAGAGAAGAGTTGGGAGGATTCCACACACACCGGCACGGTAAGTTTGCTGTTGCAATGAAATACAAGTGGGGTTTGCAGAGGCGCCCCTTAAGAGGCAAAAACCATAAGATGCTCATACTCAAAAGTCAGAGAGGGCTCAGAGCAAAACCATACAGAGCTGGGAGTTTCTAAGCTTCTGTGTTAGGATTACTGGGTTCTACTCACTCCGGTTACGCAACAACCTTCAACTCAGGGTCTCTGTTTCCTTTCCCACCCTTGGCCCATCTTGTCTATTTAGACTGTGAGCTCTTTGTGTGTTACCTAGTGCAGTGGGCCACAGCTCTCAAGGGCACTATCATACAGATTTGTATTATTGTTACCCCTCAGTATTACAGCATAGGAATGTTAGTTATTATTAATAATAATAATTTGTTTTGTTATATTTCCTTTCATAGAGTCTCAGATTCCAAGGCCAGAAGGGACCATTGGGATCACAAGATGTTTAAGCAGACAAAGGGGAAAACTACTGTCTAAAATTTATCCCCATGAGTCACCAGTGAATCCTGGCCACGACAGACTCCACAGGTTTTGGTTAGAAGTTTTGTTAAACCCACCAGAGAAAGCCTGCATTTTAGTAGCTCAAATGCCCTCATTTAGCTTTGACTAAAGAGCACTGTCTGCTGGAGGTCATAGACTGTGATGTCTTTCATTCTTGATCAGCTCATTCATATCCTTAGGGATTGCTCTGACGGTTCCAGTAATCACCAGGATAATCTTTGCTCATAATCATTGCACTTTGTGGGAGAGATCTTCAAACTTCGCCCTCCTCTCGTTCTTTTTCCATGTTTCTGTCTGCTCCTCTGGCAGTATCAATTAACATGGGCTTGTTTGTCTAAAACAGCTGTGTCCAGTCTCTTTGACTGCAGTCTTTGTCCTGCGACAATTACCAGAGCCCAGACCCTTTTCATTCTCTAAAGCGTCTTTGATTCATTGATCGTAACACCATATGGTTAATTTAAATCCAGAGAGGCTTCAGTGCAGAAAGGTGGAAACCTCATTGTGTCTGTTCATATATACTCTCCCAGCCAGGCTCCTGCAGGTGTTTGACACGTGCTCCACCATCTCTTCCTTTTTGGAAGACATTCTGCAGATTGGGGAGCAGTTGTCTCAGCCAATTTGATTTCAAATGTTGTTAAGCCTTAAGGACAGCTCTTGTGCACTCATAACGGGGGCTCCCTGCCTCTCTTTTAAGGCATCCTTCTACAAGCCATGAGTCTGTGAATCTTCTATCGCTAAGGAGTTTGATCTGTCTCCACCACTGTCCATGCATTGGTTTCTGTGTAAATCTTTCTAGGATTTCTTTGGTGATTTGCTTTCCCCTTCTTTTATGCTTTCTTGGGCTGGGATGCATGTTCACCCATTGATTGGTATTGCAACAAGGTGATCTGTTTTCTCTGGCAGACTCCTCATGCATTTTGATGTTATATTCTTCATTGTCAATTGCTTCTTCCAGAGATAGCAAACACATCACATCGCTGGCTGTACATCCTGTCTGGGTCTTGACCCGTAATCGGTGGTGTGCGTCCACGGTCCAAGGCTAGCGTCGATTTCTGGAGCATTGCACTGTGGGTAGCTATCCCGTAGCTATCCCATAGTTCCCGCAGCCTCCCCCGCCCCTTGGAATTTCCGGGTTGAGATCCCAGTGCCTGATGGGGCAAAAATCATTGTCACGGGTGGTTCTGGGTACAGCCTCACCCCTCCCTCCCTGAAAGCAGCAGACAAGCGTTTCGCGCCTTTTTTGCTTGGTGAACTGTGCAGACGCCATAACACAGCAAGCATGGACCCTGCTGAGCTCAATACCGCAATCGTGGATGTTTTAAATACCTCGCGCACTCTCGTGCAGTATATGCTGAACCAGGACCTTCAAACCGAGGCGAGGAGGAGGCGGATACGGCAGCGCGGCGATGACAGTGATGAGGACGTAGACACAGAATTCTCTCAAACCGCGGGCCCCTGTGCTTTGGAGATCCTGATGGTAATGGGGCAGATTCTATCCATTGAACGCCGATTTTGGGCCCGGGAAACAAGCACTGACTGGTGGGACCGCATTGTGTTGCAGGTGTGGGACGATTCCCAGTGGCTGCGAAACTTTCGCATGCGTAAGGGCACTTTCATGGAACTTTGTGACTTGCTTGCCCCTGCCCTGAAACGCCAGAATACCAAGATGAGAGCAGCCCTCACAGTAGAGAAGCGAGTGGCGATAGCCCTGTGGAAGCTTGCAACGCCAGACAGCTACCGGTCAGTCGGGAATAAATTTGGAGTTGGAAAATCTACTGTGGGGGCTGCTGTGATGCAAGTAGCCAAAGCAATCACTAAGCTGCTGCTACGAAAGGTTGTGACTCTGGGAAACGTGCAGGCCATAGTGGATGGCTTTGCTGCACTGGGATTCCCTAACTGTGGGGGGGCGATAGATGGAACCCATATCCCTATCTTGGCACCGCAGCGCCAGGGCACCCAGTACGTAAACCGCAAGGGGTACTTTTCAATGGTGCTGCAAGCACTGGTGGATCACAAGGGACGTTTCACAAACATCCACGTGGGATGGCCAGGGAGGGTTCATGACGCTCGCGTATTCAGAAGCACTACTCTGTTTAAACGGCTGCAGCAAGGGAATTACTTCCCAGACCAGAAAATAACAGTTGGGGATGTTGAAATGCCTATAGTTATCCTGGGGGACCCAGCCTACCCCTTGATGCCATGGCTCATGAAGCCATACACAGGCAGCCTGGACAGTGGTCAAGATCTGTTCAATTACAGGCTGAGCAAATGCAGAATGGTGGTGGAATGTGCATTTGGCCGTTTAAAGGCGCTCTGGCGGACATTACTGACTCGCTCAGATCTCAGCCAAACCAATGTCCCCTATGTTATTGCTGCTTGCTGTATTCTCCACAATCTCTGTGAGAGTAAGGGGGAGACCTTTATGGCCGGGTGGGAGGCTGAGGCAAATCACCTGGCCGCTGATTACGCGCAGCCAGACACCAGGGAGATTAGAAGAGCACACCAGGAAGCGGTGCGCATCAGAGAAGCTTTGAAAACGAGCTTCATCAATGGCCAGGGTAGAGTGTGACTGCTGTGTTTGTTGATGAACACCCAACCCCCCTTGATTGACTCATTCCCTGTAAGCAACTCACCCTCCCCCTTTGAGTACAGCTTACTTATGCAAATAAAGTCACTCTCATTTAAAAATAATGAATTCTTTATTAATTTATTATAAAAAGAGGGAGAGAAGTAAGGGTGTGGTTTGGGAGGAGGATAGGAAGGATGGAGAAGGCCATTAAAAAAATTTCACATTAACGACAGCCTTCTGGTTGGGCTGTCCACGGGGGTGGAGTGGGCGGGTGCACGGAGCCTCCCCCCACGCGTTCTTACACATCTGGGTGAGGGGGATATGGAACATGGTGAGGGTTGAGGGTGGTTATACAGGGGCTGCAGCGGCACTCTGTGATCCTGCTGCTGTTCCTGAAGCTCCACCAGACGCCGGAGCATGTCAGTTTGATCACGCAGCAGCCCCAGAGCTGCATCCCGCCACCACTGATCTTCCTGCCGCCACCGCTGATTTTCCTGCCGGTCTTCCTGCCACCACCTCTCATCTCGGGTGTCCCTCCTGTCCTCACGTTCACTGGCCTCTTTCCTGTAATTTGATACCACGTCCTTCCACTCATTCAGATGAGCTCTTTCATTGTGTGTAACTTCCATAATATCCGAGAACATTTCATCTCGCGTCTTCTTTTTCCTCCGCCTTATCTGTGCTAGCCTTTGGGATGGAGGAGGGACGGTTGAAAAATTGCAGCTGCATGAGGGAGATAAATATTTAGAAAGATACATTTTACAGAACAATGGTTATAGTCTTTCACAGTGAACAGCACTATTCACCTTACATAGCACATGTGATTTCCCTACAAGGTCGCATTTTTCATCTTAATACTGAGTGCCTGCAGCTCTGGAGTTACAGATCTCACAGACACAGGTCCGGGCATCAGAATTCAGCTTGCATGCGGCCATGGTAAGCCACTGTCTTTCGGCTTCTGCAGTGATTTACCCCTCCCCACACTGCATGGCTAATGCCACGCTAGCTCCCTGCTAATCAACACCCTTCCCACCCCCCCACCCACTGCGTGGCTGGTAGCTTGGGGAAGCCCCGCTGACCAAACACAAAAAAGATCATCGGCATTTCATTCCTCCCCTCCCCCCGCTTGGCTACGTGGAGGAAAGGATTTTTTTTTAAGCTGCTGCAGTCCACGAACCCAGTAGGAAAATGGCCATCCCCCTTAATTAAATTCCTGATTTTTATCCAGGTTATCCTGAACGATATCACTTTGCTGAGGATAACACAACAAGATAAAGAACGGATGCTTCTTGAATGCCAGCAGTCACCGGGACCATACGCTGCTATGCTTTGCCACGCAATGATACCTGATTACTTGCTACATGCATGGCATGGTAAAGTGTCCTACCATGGTGGGCGGAACAAGGCTGCCTTGCCCAGAAACCTTCTGCAAAGGCTTCTGGAGTACCTACAGGAGCGCTTCATCGAGGTGTCCCTGGAGGATTTCCTCTCAATCCCCGGACATGTTAACAAACTTTTCTAAGTAACTATACTGTCTGCGAATGCATCCCAAGTCCTCAGGGCAAATCAATCATTAAAAAACGCTTGCTTAAAAAACAATGTTTGCTATTTGCAAAGGTACACTCACCAGAGCTCCCTTCCATGGCGTCATTGTCTGGGATAGTTGCTTGTGAGGGCTGGGAGGAGGGTAATTCCGTCAGGGTGATAAAAAGCTCCTGGCTGCTGGGGCTCACGGAGTGCTGTGTGCTCTCTGCTAGGTCTTCCTCCTCTTCTTCATCTTCATCTTCCCCGTCTGCATAATCCTCAGCCATGGCAGAGATTACAACCCCCACCTCAGAATCCACGATCAGGGGTGGGGTACTTGTGGCGCAGCCCCCTAAAATTGCATGCAGCTCAGCATAGAAGCGGCATGTTTTTCGACCTGCCCCGGACCTTCCGTTTGCTTCTTTGGTTTTCTGGTAGGCTTGTCTGAGCTCCTTAACTTTCACTCTGCACTGCACTGAGTCCCTGCTGTGGCCTTTATCCGTCATAGCCTTAGAAATTCTTTCAAATACTTTTTCATTTAGTCTTTTGGAACGCAGTTCTGTTAGCACTGAATCCTCTCCCCATATAGCGATCAGATCCAGTACCTCCCGTGCAGTCCATGCTGGGGCTCTTTTTCGATTCGCAGGAGACTGCATTGTTAACTGTGCTGATGAGCTCTGCGTGGTCACCTGTGCTGATGAGCTCTCCACGCTGGGGAAGCAGGAAATGAATTTCAAAAGTTCGCAGGGCTTTTCCTGTCTACCTGGCCAGAGCATCCGAGTTCAGAATGCTGTCCAGAGCGGTCAGTGGTGCACTGTGGGATACCGCCCGGAGGCCAATACCGTCGATTTGCAGCCACACTAACCCTATTCCGATATGCTAATCCCGATTTTAGCGCTACTCCTCTCATTGGGGAGGAGTACAGAAACGGATTTAAAGAGCCATTAAAATCGATATAAGGTGCCTCCTAGTGTGGACGGTTGTGGCGTTAAATCGGTTTTACGCTCCTAAAACCGATTTAAACGCCTAGTGTAGACCAGGCTTCTGTGTATCACCAGGAGCTGTCTTGCTTAGATATCTTTTTTTAGCTTTTCCTTTTGATTCCACTTGATCACTCAGGCATTGCACCAAGTTATCGGTACCACTTCCATGTTAATGGCTTAAATCAAATTCTTCAAGTCAAGCTTTGTCCTTAGAATGGTTCTTATTCATCTGTATTATCTGTCCTCACTTCTTCTTCGAAATCCTTATATTGTAACTCTCACATTTCCCTGATTCTAAGGGATTATATTATAGTAGTAGTTGTAAAGGGCTAGGGGCCAGTACATCCTGAGCTATTCCTCTGACTTTGTTCAGTCACTTCACCTCAGCATTTCTCAGTTCATCATTTGTAAAATGGGGATAATAATTACAGTTTGGCAGATAATTCATAATCAGTTAAGATGGTAAAAAATGTCTATCCAAACTGAATTTTAATTAACAATTGGGTTTCACTAAAAGTTATTTGGGGGCAGAAAATATATCATTTTGGATTTAATTTTCTGAGAGAGGGGTAATGAAAACCTGGAGATGGAAAACTCTTTTGTAAAAAAATTTCAGTGTTTAGTAACATTTTTCAAAAACAGAAATCTTTTCCACAAGTTGAAAATACTTACCAAAAAGTACGTAGAAATGATTTTCAAAAGCCAAAATCTTTTCAGTTTCTAGTTTGTTTTTTTCCCTTTCTTCTTCTTCTCCTTCTTCTTCTTCTTCTTCTTCTTCTTCTTCTTCCCCATCAAAAATATCATGTCTACTAATGTTATATATGCCATCATGTGCCAGCAATGTCCCTCTGCTATGTACATCGGCCAAACTGGACAGTCCCTACATAAAAGGATAATTAGGACACAAATCAGATATTAGGAATGGCAATATAGAAAAACCTGTAGGAGAACACTTCAATCTCCCTGGACACACAATAGCAGATTTAAAGGTAGCCATCCTGCAGCAAAAAACTTCAGGACCAGATTTCAAAGAGAAACTGCTGAACTTCAGTTCATCTGCAAATTTGACACCATCAGCTCAGGATTAAATAAAGTCTGTGAATGGCTTGCCAACTACAAAAGCAGTTTCTTCTTCCTTGGTGTTCACACCTCAGCTGCTAGAAGAGGGCCTCATCCTCCCTGATTGAACTAACCTTGTTATCTCTAGCCTGACTCTTGCTTGCATATTTATACCTGCCTCTGGAAATTTCTACTACATGCATCCGACGAAGTGGGTACTCACCCACGAAAGCTCATGCTCCAATACATCTGTTAGTCTATAAGGTCTTTTTGCTGCTTTTACAGATCCAGACTAACATGGCTACCCCTCTGATACTTAAAAATATCATGGAATATTTCAATGGAAACAAAACAATGGCACAAAATATAATCCTGCAAAAATATAATTCTTATTTTTCACCAGTTTCAGTAATGAGCAATTAAATTAAATTGAATGAATTTGAGTAGATCAGGGTGCCATATTCATTGTGAGTTTAACTGAAAAAATTTGATTGTGTTTGATCATAGGGATTAGCTAACTGGATCATCCAGTCCAGTATCTTCTCTCTGACAGTGGGCAGCACTGGAATAATCTGTCCATGAGAAAGTTTTTCCCTGGCCCCCATCGAGTGGTCAATGGTTTATACCCTGTAGCTGAAGAGTTTTTGTCCTTTATAGATTTTTATCTAAAGTACCTGCATGCTCATGTTATCCAAATAGGCTGGAATTTCCAAAGGGGCCTAAGAGAGATGGGTGCCCAAATCCCATTGATTTACAGCTGGAAATGTGCTCCTAACTTCCTGGGTCCACTTTGAAAATCTCACTATCATCATTCACTTCTGTAACAGAGCCCCCTTGCTGAGGCTGACCTACATTGGTGCATAGCTCTTCAACCACACTGAGCTCCTTAACTTCCTTTTTGCCACTGTCGTCATCCTCTCTTCACTCCTGAAGATGGTGAGGGTGTTTTCCTTCATCAGAGTGACCATTGTGAGGATCCTATCCATTGAGGAATGCCCAAAGGTCTTCTCCATGTGTGTCATGTACATCAGAATGGTCATCTGGGGTCATGGTACTCCCACCATCCTCCATGTGCGTCCAACCAAGAGCACGTTACTGGTGCCCAGGAAGTGGGTTGCCATGCTCAACACAATACTGACACCATTCCTCAGTCCCTTCATATTCTGCCTGAGGAACAAAAAGGTCCATGGGATGGTGAAGGATGCTTTCAACAGGAGCTTTTACTTCTCTAAGAACACTAGGACGCTAACAGTACTGAGTGGCAAAGACCAATGGCAGGAAATTAGAGCTGGTAGGAACTTTTCCAACATTCAAATTTCCAACAGTTATTGGGGTTTTCTTTTCAGCGAATTATGAAAATTTCACTATTTTCCCTGCATTCAGTGTAAAAAAAAGCATTTAAATATTACTAACATACAGTCAACATTTTTTGATATTGGATTTTTTTGTGTGAAAATGTTTGTCAAATGCAGAAAAAAAAAGTCTTTCAATAAAAATTCACAAAAATTAGTAGCACTAACTCAACATTTTCCAGCAGAAGCTTCTAATTTTGACTCCCTGTAAGATGAAAACAAAGTGTTGCCAAAATCCTCACCAAAATTGTAGAGTTTTCTTGTTTTTGTTTTAACATTCTAAATGTCTATGAATTCTTTAAAGAAACTTTGAGTTATTTTAACTTGTGGGAAGATTATGATCCCTTCAACCTACATTGGTTTCACTAACTCTAGTGAAATAGATTCAGGGAGATTTTTCGTTGAATTAGGCCACAACTCATAATCATGCATCTCAGTCTCTGTCTTATTAAAGTAGGCCACTGCTTCTCAAACGTGGTAACATCTGATGGGAATAAATTCCTGACCAGGGCTTTGCAACAACCAAAGAAGAAACCATCACCCTGGACAGTCCATCCTGGTTTTATGCTTATGTTGGAGTCAGTGTGATCATCAATGAGATTTTCAAGGTTGCCTTGGTAATTTGGCTATCAAATTACATATAATTTTAAAGGGGATTGGGCAACCCAAAGCCTTATGTGACCTTTGAAAATCTCCACCCATAGTTTCAAAATTAAAACCCTGGAACTTTGTTATTCTGATGACATTTTTAGGGTCATGTAACATATTGACAAAATACAGGAGTGCTCTTTTACCTGCAATGTGGGTTGGTGTCATTACAGCGAGCTGCTGAGTCACCAGGGACATGGGCATGTTCTTCAAAGGGAAGGAATTTTTTCCCAATAATTTCCTTCTGCCCTTGGAATCTATTAATCTAGGCCATGTTGAATGAACACCCATGAAGTGATTAAAACTCAATACAGCTCTGTATAGAAGGGACTCCCCAAGAATTTGGGCCTAAAGTTTCTAGTGTGGTGGCTGCTAGTTTTGGCTGCCCACCCTGAGACATCTAGTCTTCAGTCTTTGAGAATGTGACATTAGCTGATTAAAATATGACCATGCAAGTCATTGTTGCTACTACTGTTATATAATTGCAATGAATTTTATACAAAGTGTGATGCACAGCCAGAAAAGGCTAAGCATCCTGCAGGCTAAATGACCCAGAATCAACCTGTAGAGACATGCTAGAAAAGTACATCAATGGTAATTGGGGCCATTCCATGGTAGATAGGCTAAAACTTTGAAATGAAAACCTATATTGTTAGAAATGAGAGGTGATACTAATTGTATGTGTGTACTCCTATCTTGTTAAATGTTAGCCATGTAAACAGACAGCCCCTGTCTATTACTATAGCTATTGATTCAGAGATCAAAGGGAATATTAACATTTAGATGAATTCTTGGGTGAAATAATGTCATTGTCTATGTCTCTTTAAAGTTTGTGATAGACTGCCTAATGGATAAATTGCCTTAGGTTAATCCTTATAGCTAACTACCGGTGATGCTTAGGAAATACCGGCGCTGAGGTCCTGGGGAGGGAGGTGGGAAGGAGTTACCTTGCCCATCTCCCCAGCCACGCCCCCGGGTCCCTGCAAGGGTGTGGTTGGCTCTCCCCCATCTGCAGCTCTTGACAGGGGATTCTGCCCAGGCTGGGGTTGCCCCTTGACCTGTAGCTCTCCTGAGTTTGTGGGTTCTTTTGTGCTGGAGGGCATCTAGGGGTGGGCGGGGACTCCTGGGCCCCATTTCCATGTAGCTGGGGCAGGGTTTGGTGGTGAGCAGGGAGGCTGCACTCTGCGGGGTTGGGAGGCTCAGTCCTGCTGTAACCGGCTGCTCAGCGCCGGCCTTGGTCAGGGTGTGGGTCCTGCTCTCCCGTCTGCACTGATTGCAGGCTGGGCTGCTATGACTCACAATCATAATGGTTGGGGGTGCTTTATGGGGCTGGGAGATAACCCTCGTGGATGCAGTTCTGGATTCAGCACTGTCGCTACCTAGGTCATGTCCTCTGTCAGTCTGTCCCAGACTCGGATACTAATGCAATCTATGGTGGATATGAGTGTGCGTTTCGGGAGTGGGTCGGTATCCAAAGTTTGAGGTTTTCTTTTGTGTAATGTTCGATGACCTCCTACAGGTCAAACCGAGTAGAGTCTTGTACCATACAACTCAGTGATCCCTGGTTAGCCCATTGTCATCTGCATCCAGAGCAACAATACTTGGTGTGAAATGCTCTGTCTTTATCTAAAACCTCGTTTTCCCTTAAGGTGTTTTGATATTTCCAGAGCTCTTGGGAAAACTGGTGTTGTCCTGTACAAAGATATTCTTTTGATTCTAAGGTGTTGAGCCATCCTTTTTCCTTTAGCACTGGAATGGGTTACCTAGGGAGGTGGTAGAATCTCCTTCCTTAGAGTTTTTAAGGTCAGGCTTGACAAAGCCCTGGCTGGGATGATTTAGTTGGGGATTGGCCCTGCATTAAGTACGGGGTTGGACTAGAAGACCTCCTGAGGTCCCTTCCAACCCTCTGCTTAAAGCAGGGCCAATCCCCAACTAAATCATTCCAGCCAGGACTTTGTCAAGCCTAACCTTAGAAACCTGTAAGGAAGGAGATTTACCTAAGGACTCCAACCTGCCTATTGTTTGCCTAAGGACTCCAACCTGTCAAAGAAAGCCTGAAAACTGTGTAAAAGACTCTTGGGCCTTGATCCTTTCATCTCAGATCTGTTTGATGCTTCGTGTAGGGGAAGTTTAAACCACAAAACTGAGATCTCCAGCACTAATCTGCAATCATCCTGAATATAAACATTGGATTATAACCTATGAACTAATTCTGAAACAACTCTTTGCAACTACAAAACTCACCATCTCTACTATGAATCTGAATGTCAAGAATTGAACTGATGTCTATATGTATACTGATCTTTTAGCCAATACTCTCTCTCTTTTCTTTTTAATAAATTTTAGTTTAGTTTAAAAAAATTGGCTGTAACCATGTATTTGAGTAAGATCTGGAATATTCATTAACCTAGAAGGTAATATGTCCGATCCTTTGGGGTTGGTAGAACTTTCTTATATGATGAATAAGATTTTCAGTAATCCTCATCATATTTGATTTGGGTGTCTGGGTAGATGCCTAAGGCTGGGTGGCTTCTGGGTAACCAATAAGGTATTATAGAAGCTGTTTTGTGCTGGTTGTGCTAAGTATTGAAATATCCATCCGCTTTGGGGATTGTCTGCCCCATTCTTTGCAGTTCATCCTAATTGAGTAACTCCAGTGTGGCACTCTGGGATCCCAGTCACAGAGAGCCATCAGGCGGCAGAGCCATGTGATGGGGAGCCAGACAGAGTGAAAAGTGAGTTGCAAAGCAGAATGGATGTGCCTCCAGCTAAGCCCCTATGATGCCCAAAGATAATCAGGAGCCCGAGGGGTTCAGAGGTCAAACCTCCCAATGGGATGGCTAAGGCCTGCCCCAGAATGCTGACAGCTGAGCCTGCTGAGAACTGGTGAGCTGCCAGCTGGTAGCAGAAATTCTCATTATTAGACCCTCAGTGCATAAACTTGCACTTTGACTATTGAATGTCACCATATTTCTCTCACATAAGAACATGAGAACATAAAAATGGTCCTACTGGATCAGACCAAAGGTCCATCTAGCCCAGTATCCTTTCTTCCAACAGTCACCAGTGCCAGGTGCCTCACAGGGAATGAACAGAACAGGTAATTATCAAGTGATCCATCCCCTGTCGCTCTTTCCCAGCTTCTGGCAAACAGCGTCTAGGAACACCATTCCTGCCCATCCTGGCTAGGTGCCATTGATGGACCTATCCTCCATGATTTTATCTAGTTCTTTTTTTAATCCTGTTATGGTCTTCACAACATCCTCTGGCAGGAGTTCCACAGGTTGACTGTGTGTCATGTGAACAGATACTTCCTTTTATTTGTTTTAAAGCTGCTGCCTATTAATTTCATTTGGTGACCTCCTAGTTCTTGTGTTATGAGAAGTAGTAAACAACACTTCCTTATCTACTTTCTCTACACCAGTCATGATTTTATAGACCTCAATCATATCTCCCCTTAGCTGTCTCTTTTCCAAACTGAAAAGTCCCAGTCTAATTAATTTTTCCTCATATTGACGCCATCCCATACCCCTAATCATTTGTGTCACCCTTTTCTGAACCTCGAGATGGGGCAACCACATCTGCACCCAGTATTCAAGATGTGGGAGTACCATGAATTTATAGAGAGGCAACATGATATTATCTATCCTTTTTTATTATAATTATTATTCCCAGCATTCTGTTCGCTTTTTTGACTGCCACTGCACATTGAGTGGATGTTTTCAGAGAACTATCCACAATGACTCCCAGATCTTTTTCTTGAGTGGTAACAGATAATTTAGACCCCATCATTTATATATATTGTTGGGATTATGTTTTCCAATGTGCATTATTTTGCATTGAACAACATTAAATTTCATCTACCTTTTTGTTGCCCAGTGACCTAGTTTTGAGAGACCCTTTTGTAGCTCTTCACAGTCTGCCTGGGTCTTAACTATCTTTAGTAATTTTGTACCATCGGCAAATTTTGCCACCTCATTGTTTACCCCTTTTTCCAGATCATTTATGAATATGTTGAATAGGACTGGGCCCAGTATAGATCCCTGGGGGACACCACTATTTACCTCTCTCCATTCTCAGAATTGACCATTTATTTTATCCCTTGTTTCCTATCTTTTAACCAGTTAGCAATCCATGAGAGCACCTTTGATGTTGAGAAAGTGGATAAGGAAAAGTTATTTACTTATTCCCATAATACAAGAACTAGGGGTCACCAAATGAAATTAATAGGCAGCAGGTTTAAAACAAATAAAAGGAAGTTCTTCTTCATGCAGGGCACAGTCAACTTGTGGAAATCCTTGCCTGAGTAGGTTGTGAAGGCTAGGACTATAACAGTGTTTAAAAGAGAACTGGATAAATTCATGGTGGTGAAGTCCATAAATGGCTATTAGCCAGGATGGGTAAAGAATGGTGTCCCTAGCCTCTGTTCGTCAGAGGATGGAGATGGATGGCAGGAGAGAGATCACTTGATCATTACCTGTTAGGTTCACTCCCTCTGAGGCACCTGGTATTAGCCACTGTCGGTAGACAGGATACTGGGCTACATGGACCTTTGGTCTGACCCGGTACAGCTGTTCTTATGTTCTTATGTTTCCTCTTATCCCGTGGCAGCTTACTTTGCATAAGAGCCTTTGGTGAGAGACGGTGTCAAAGGCTTTCTGAAAATCTAAGTACACTATATCCACTGGAGCTCTAGCCTGGAAAGCCCCAGGCTTCAGCCTAGCAGAAAGCTAAGGAGTACTAGGGGTTTCAGAGGGCAGCCCAGGGGTAGATCAAGGCAGCAGGTCCAAACCCAACCTTGTCAGTGATGAGTCGGCTGACACTGCAGTCTGCCCCAGGGCATGGGGACTAGACGATGACTGGCAGTGGCCTTAAACTGAGGTGAGGGGGGGATAGTGGGTGGGGGTTCCCCTAGGAGGGGGAGACCCAGGACTGTGAGGGTACTGCCAAGGGGGCAGCACTCAGTTAAATGGGCACCGGGGTCTTGGGAGGGACACTTGGGGCCAAGCTGTGGCAGATCACTGGCCTGCAGAGGGTGCTCTGGGCTGGAAATCGAGCTAATTCACTGAGAGACCAGCAGGAGGCGCTGCAGGGGTGAGTCCACACATCTACAGTGACCATGAGCAAATCACTTCCATGGCTTTCTGTGCCTCAGTTTCCTCATCTATAAAATGGGGGTGGTCAGCGTGATGGGTTGGATCATGGAAACCCCCTGGGGATCCGCCACCTGATGTGCCAAGACTACTTCTACTCCTGCTGGCCTTCTGCCAGCCTGGGAATTCAGCACCCTGTCTTGCTGAGCCAGACACACGAGGGAGCAGATGAGTGTGTCTGGCTCAGCAAGACAGGGTTTGAATTACTTGCCCCAAAGCTGCAGGTTTACCTGAAAGCAGCTAACAGAAGTGTTCCTGTCTTTAACACTCAGATGCCCAACTCCCAATGTGGTCTAAACCCAAATAAATCCATTTTACCCTGTATAAAGTTTATAAAGGGTGATCTCATAAATTGTTTGCCCTCTCTAACACTGACAGAGAGATATGCACAGTTGTTTGGTTCCCCCAGGTATTAACACATACTCTTAGTTAAATAATAAGTAAAAAGTGATTTTATTAAATACAGAAAGTAGAATTTAAGTGGCTCCAAGTAGTAACAGACAGAACAAAGTCAACAAGTAAAATACAATAAAATGTGCAAATCTATGTCTCATCAAACTGAATACAGATAATCTCACCAGTTCCAGAATGTTCCTTTTACAGACTAATCTCCCTTTAGCTTGAGTCCAGCAATCCCTCACACCCCTTGCAGTCTCTGTCCTTCATTCCAGTTTCTTTTAGTATGGGGCGGGGAGGGGGGCAGAGAGACTCTCTCTTTAGCCAGCTGAAGACAAAATGGAGGGGTTTCCCAAGGGTTTAAATTTGACTTTCTCTTCTGGGTAGACACCCCTCCCTCCCTCTATGTAGAATCCAGTCACAAAATGGAAATTTAGAATCACATGGGCAAGTCACAAGTCACATGCCCATGCATGACTCAGGACTTGCAGGTAGCAGCCATTACCCACATGCTACTTTAAATGTTGTGAGATAGACTTCTTATGTGGATTGGAGTCTTCCAAGCTCTTTTGTCTGTTAAGTGCTTCCTGACTGAGAGCTTAACTTGCACATGCCTTTTCCAAGAAATGACCAAATGTTCTAAGGCTACTTAGTAATCAAGCAAGTATACAGCCAATGTTCATAACGTTGAACACACAAATGGTACTTGCATACAACTAGGATGAACATAACCAGTAGATCATAACCTTTACATAGATATGTTACATGGCATATGTAGCAAAACTCTATTTCAGTTATATCATACATACATTTATAAGCACATACCCCCATAAAGCCTTATGGGGTACACTGTCACAGTCAGACTCACCTTTCCCTATTTTTTTAGAGGTCTTTGAATCTCTGGATTCATGCACTGAAGCACTGTGACTGGCATCACACCTGCTGTGAGAAATATTGTTCTACAGTAACCCTCACAGCCTGTCCATCACTGCCCCTTCTCTTCTGCCAAGCGACTGTCTGGCACCTCCCTCCGCTGCTGCCGCACCCCTTAGGGACTGGATCTGCACTACCTATAACAAAGGCCCTTGACTCTGAGCTAGGCATCTCATCCCCTGGCTCCCCACAGTCACATGGACACCGTTCCCAGTACTTCACTGGGAGGTGGCTGAGCAGAGATGGGCCCTTGCTGAGACAACCTCCCTGCTCCTCTGAAGGTGGGTGACAGGGCCAGAGTTCTGGCTGGGCTAGGTGCCATGTGTTGGGGTGAACTGAGCGCCAGGAGGCAGATGTCCTAGTTTCATGGCATAGCTGCATTCACATTAACATCAGCCTGGCCCTGCCTGCCAAGGCAGGAAAGGGAGTGCATTCACTTCTCAGCTGAGACTGACAACTGAGGTGGTGCTTTCAGTGTCATGGGAGCAGCTGGGTATTGGATGGAGACATACCATAGCCTCATCATACAGGGGCAATTTCCAGCTACTGCTGGCGCAGCTGGGATTCCATCCAGGGACCTCCAGGTAAGTTGCTCTCTGTCCCCCTTGGCCAACCTGTCTGAGCAACAGAGACAGAAGCTGCTTTACAGGGAGGAAACCCAAGCTTATCTACTCTCCTTCCTTCCTTCCTTCTTTCCTTCCTTCCTTCTGTCTGCAGTTAGGTGCTTTCTTTCCTCCTTAAATCTTCTTTTCATTTTCCTTCCCTCCCCTTTCTTTCTTTCTTTCTTTCTTTCTAGAAATTGTTAACATTGCTGATTTCTATTCCATTTTTGATTTTCTGTCATGAAAATTGAAACAACAAATGTACCGAATGATATTTGAAATGGCATGTTTCATTTTGAATCCACATTTTCAGCCAGCAATTGATTCCAAATGAAATCTCTTGATTTCCAATGATACTCTCTTAAACACATGCACAAATACTTAAACAAATCTGCACTATTGCTTCAACATTTCAACGTTGTATTGTGATGGGAAATGTTGAAGTGTTTTGTTTTGACCTTTCTGAATTGAAACCTTTCTGAGCTTTTCCTTTTCACTTTTCATCCCAATTCATGATGGAAGCTATTGTCAACATTTTGGAATTTTCTGCGGGATGGAAATCCCATTTTCTGAGCAGCTCGACATCTGGGTTTTTCTTCTGTGTCCTAGACAATCAT
Source organism: Mauremys mutica (assembly GCF_020497125.1). Taxonomy (NCBI): domain Eukaryota; kingdom Metazoa; phylum Chordata; order Testudines; family Geoemydidae; genus Mauremys; species Mauremys mutica. Next base: position 40,349,034 of record NC_059084.1, read on the forward strand.
CAGGCATCACTGGGGCCTGGCTGAACAGCTGAGAAAAAAGAGGAATTTCATTGATTTTAAACACTGGGAACAAGAGTTCTGAGCAGAGGGATTTCTACTCCTCTCCATCCTGTGCACTGAATAAAGCAGGAAAATATAGTTTATGATCACGTAATTACACTGTATCATAATATCAATGCCTAAGAATTGTTTGCAGTATTGTTATAGTTGTATTAGTCCAAGGGCCTGAAGAGGAGCTCTGTGTAGCTTGAAAGCTTGTCTCTTTGAGCAACAGAAGTTAGTCCAATAAAACTTATCAGCTCACCCACCTTGTCTTTCTAATGCAGAGAGGGCAGGACAGAAGGAACCATACCATATTTTTATTAAGAAATTAGAAAGATGCAAAATTACCATGACAAATTGAATTATTTAAAAACTGTCTAGGTCTCAAAGGGTATGTCTAAATTGCAATCAGATATCCCAATTGCAGTGTAGCTATACCCAAACTGTATGCAAATAGGGAATCATTATTGAGCGGGTGTGATTCTACACCATGAGTGTAGTTTAGAGAAGGAGTGGGGTGCATTGCCCCCCCCCAACTGCAAGCCTTGGGCATACACGGAATCCCCCACCCCGCGCATGGTCCCATTGGAAGTGAAACTATGCCTATGAGTCCCACAGGGATCAGTTTTTGGCCCTATGTTTTGGCCCTGGGTAGCTTGGTAAACTGGGCAAAAGCAAACAATACACATTTTAATACAGCTAAATGTAAATGCACATGTCTAGGAACAAAGAATGTACACCATACTCACAGGATGGGGGCCTATATCCTGGGAAGCAATGACTTAGGAAAAAAAATTGGGGGAGTCATGGTGGATAATCAGCTGAACATGAGCTCCCAGTGTGACACTGTGGGGGAAAAAAAAGAGCTATTGCTATCCTGAAATTTTAAGTGCTTGGCTTTAAAACATAAAGAACTTTCTTTTAGCACAGAATGTTATTCTATATAATTGTGAATATATATTTTAAATGACTAGAGCTGGTCAGACTTTTTTCTGTTCTTTTTGTTAGATTCTTTGTTTTTTGTTTGTTGGTTTTTCTTTGTTTTTTGGTGGGGGGGCCAAAACTTGAGGTGTTTGTCAAGAAACAAAATATATTATTTTCTTTTTGGCCAATTAAACCTTTAAAAAAAATCAAACACAAACAGCCACTGACAAACCAAAAAATGGCCAAAAACTGCTAAAAAGAACCACAGACAAAAATATCAGAAGCTTGAAATATTTTTGATTTCCAGTTTTCTAACTTAATTTAAAAAAAAATTGGAAAGAAAACCCTTCCCACATTAAAAAAAAAAATCAGAAACCAAATTCTCTCTAGAAAAAAAAAGAGAGAGATTTGATGGCTAATTTTCAACCAGTCTTAAAAGGGACAGATTATGAAACTTCAAAAGTTGCCTACGATGAAATCACCAAAGGTGAATGATTTTGCTAATATAAAAAATCAGTAAAAAATTTGCTGGGGGGTGCCCCCCCCAAATCCACACACCTTCTACATTTCAAATTTTAGAAGGGGCCAATTTGTAATCACTTGATTTACAATCTGGACTAGAAAATGAGAGAATCTGAAATTCAGTCTTTATTCATCAATTACATGCTGTGAATTTGGGGAGATTGCACTATATTCTTCACACAGTGCAAAACTCCATGTTTTAAGTGAAAATCGGAATGCTACCATGAGTATAGATGTTCTACCACCAACTCCATAAGTCTATTTATATGCTCAGTGCCAGATCCCCAGCTGGCATCAACTGACAGTAGCACCATTGGAGTCAATGAGTCAGATTCACCGCTGGTGTGAATTGTCAGCACTCCATTCAGCTAAGTGCGGCCGTCTATATTGCAGATCTGCATATGAGGAAATCAGCAGAACCTGCAGCCATGCACCTACATGCAGAGTCTAGCCCTCAGTGTGTAAGTTACCTCAGTGGAGGCTCCATTCTCCTCCCATCCTCATAATGAGGATCCTCTGTGCTTGGCCGACATGTCTCTGCTCGGCGCACTGTGCTATTATATGTGGAAGTGCTCGTTCACGGTGGCCACTATAATCTCCTCCTCTCTCTCCATCCTGTGTGTGCTACAGGGATCCACACTGATGGGATGGAGCATGGGAACCTCACATGGGTGACGGAATTCATGCTGCTGGGGCTATCAGAGGCCTACAGGGTCCAGCTCTTCCTCTTCTTCCTCTTCCTGCTTTTCTACATAGTCATCCTCCCAGGCAATGTCCTCATCATCCTCACCATCCGGAGTGACCCCTGCCTGGGCTCCCCCATGTACTTCCTTCTGGCCAACCTGGCCTTCCTAGACATTTGCTACTGCTCTGTTACTCCCCCAAAGATGCTAGCTGATTTCTTCTCCCACCGCAAGACCATCTCCTACGGGGGCTGCATGGCCCAGCTCTTCTTCATCCACTTCCTGGGAGCAGCTGAGATCTTCTTGCTGATTATTATGGCCTATGATCGTTATGTGGCCATCTGTAAACCTTTGCACTATGCCAGCATTGTGAGCAGGGGGGTCTGCTGTGCCCTGGTTGGGGCTGCCTGGGTGGGGGGCTTCATGCACTCCATAGTCCAGGTGGCTTTGACCATCAGGTTGCCCTTCTGCGGCCCCAACAAGCTGGACAACTTCTTCTGCGATGTGCCTCAGGTGATCAAGCTGGCCTGCACTGACACCTACGTGGTGGAGATGCTGATGTTCTCCAACAGCGGCTTGGTCACCTTGGTGTGCTTTGTCCTCCTCCTCATCTCCTACACTGTCCTGCTGGTCAAGCTCAGGATTCAGTCCCTCTGCGGGAAGAACAAAGCAGCCTCCACCTGTGTCACTCACATCATCGTGGTCTTCATCATGTTTGTCCCCGCCCTCTACATCTATGCCCGCCCCTTCTGCAGCTTCCCCCTGGACAAGGTGGTGTCCCTGTTCCACACCGTGGTCTTCCCATTACTGAACCCCATGATCTACACACTCAGGAACAAGGAGATCATCAGTGCCATGAAGAGACTGATGATCAGATACAGCCATTGGGGTGGGAAGTAAATGGAAGCCAGAATAAAGTAGTATCAAACTGTGAATAATTTTCTATGTGCAGGGCTCCATTTTGCTTTTAGATACACTGGAGAAACTCTGTAGTTATGCTGTAGTATCTATTGAGCAACTTGAATCTGTTAAATAACTTTATAGTAAATCTGTAGTATCTATGGAATATGTCTGTAGTATATATTGAAATCCCTGTACAATCTGTTGAGTAATTAATAAATCTGTAGTGTCTATGTAGTAACTCGCATGAGTAAGTCTACAGTAGCTGTGAAAGGAGCCTGTGGTTAAATGCAGCCACTCTATGGAGTGCATTGGTTTACACCATACCTTCTATGGAGTAACTATATCATGAATGTGTAATATCAATAGAGGATCTGTGGAATATTTATGGAGTAACTCAAGAGTTTACACAGCTATAACTGAGAAAAGAAATTAGCTCATTCTATTTTATATCTGAATATGGTGCCAGTCCTGGTTAATAATAATTAATACTCAGGAAATGATCTTTGCTTGTATTAGTTATGTTAAAACATGGAAGGAATTTTGGTCATTGGTCAATTGTCTAGTGCTAAATTCATGCCACTTAAAGACTGCAGGGTTAATTATTGTCTTTATTTATATTTCACAAAAACAATGAGGAGTCCAGTGGCACCTTAAAGACTAACAGATTTATTTGAGCATAAGCTTTCGTGGGTAAAAAAATCCACTTCTTCAGATGCATGGAGTGAAAATTACAGATACAGGCATAAATATATATTGGCCCATGAAGAGAAGGGAGTTACCTTACAAGTGGAAAAACAATGTTGAAGGCCAATTTAGTCAGGGTGGATGTTTTCCGCTCCCAATAACTGATGAGGAGGTGTCAATACCAAGAGAGGGAAAATTGCTTTTGTACGTGAGCCAGCCACTCCCAGCCCCTATTCAAGCCCAAATCGATGGTGTTAAGTTTGCAAAAGAATTGTAGCTCAACAGTCTCTCCTTGAAATCTGTTTTTGAAGTTATTTTGTTGAAGAATGGCTATTTTAAAATCTGTTATTGAGTATCCAGGAAGACTGAAATGTTCTCCTACTGGCTTTTGTATGCTACCATTCCTGATGTCTGATTTGTGTCCATTTATCCTTTTACGTAGAGACTGTCCAGTTTGGCCAATGTACATGGCAGATGGGCATTGCTGGCGCATGATGGCATAGATCACGTTAGTAGATATGCAGGTGAATGCGCCCCTGATGATGTGGTTGGGTCCTATGATGGTCCTAGAGTAGATATGGGGACAGCGAAAGCAACGGGGTTTGTTACAGGATTGGTTCCTGGGTTAGTGTTTCTGTGGCGTGGTGTGTAGTTCCTGGAGAGTATTTGCTTCAGGTGGGGAGGCTGTCTGTAAGGGAGGACTGGCCTGCCTCCCAAGGCCCATGAGAGTGGGGGATCGTTTTCCAGGATAGGTTGTAGATCGATGATGATGAGCTGGAGAGGTGTTAGCTGGGGATTGTATGTGATGGCCAGTGGTGTTCTGTTGTTTTCCTTGTTGGGCCTATCCTCTAGTAGGTGACTTCTGGGTGTCATCAGATGGCCACTGGTGTGGTGCTCTGCTCTGTTCAATGTTGATATCAGTCTGCTGCATGTGTGTGTTCCCTCTGTGTGCTGCCCCAGCTCTGCAGATCGCTGGCACAGCAGACCCCGAGAGAACCCCCAATAACCAAAGATTCCGATGAGGTACGAAGGCACCCGGTCCAGGTTTATGGTTGAAGAGAAACACAGTCTCTAGCTCCCCAGATTAGATATCCAAGGTTCTGCTAACTAGCACATATGTGCTCCCTGACAATGGACCAGCTCAGTCAGTGGCGGGACTTCCCACTGCCCCCTAGGCCAGACAAAGATACCGCCCCAGGGATGCATTCTTATACAGGTACAAACAAGTTACACATCACTCCTGACGTATTGAGGTGCAACCCTTCTATGTAGCAAGGTACAACCCCTCTATGCAATAAGGTGCCGCCTCTCACCTTGTACATGTTGCTTCGAACAAAACAACTCTATCCATCATATTATCCTTTTGACCCTGACTTTAGGATGGGTCAGCCTGTTCCCTGTTATCAGTGTGGAATGTGCAAGTATCAGAGTGTTCTGGTACCATACGTTTATATCTCTAGTAACCAATACATTGTACGTATATGTTTATGCAACATCAGCCCTTTCCTTGCCAGCTTCTGTGAACAGGATCTGCCTTTGGCTCATAGCTTAACTTTGCTTGATGTTAGCAAATTCTTGACCATTACTTTAGTTCAGGCCTTAGGCCTCATACCGGGCCTCTGATACCAAGGTTTATATCTCAGGGCCTCATACCTTGCCTCCACTTACTACCCTGGGTACTGCTGAGGGTGCATAGAATCACAGAATCATTGACTATCTGGTTTGGAAGGGACCTCAGAAGATAATCTAGTCCAACCCCCTTCTGAAAGGAGGACCAATTCCCAACTAAATTATTCCAGACAGGGCTTTATCAAGCCTGACCTTAAAAACCTCTAAGGAAGGAGATTCCACCACCTCCCTACGTAATCCCTTCCAGTGCTTCACCACCCTCCTACTGAAAAAGTTTTTCCTAATATCCAACCTAAACCTCCCCCAATGCAACTTGAGACCATTACTCCTTCTTCTGTCATCTGCTACCACTGAGAACAGTCTAGATCCAACCTATTTGGAACCCCCTTTCAGGTAGTTGAAAGCAGCTATCAAATCTCCCCTCAGCCTCTCCTCATAAATCATGTGTTCCAGCCCCTAATCATTTTTGTTGTCCTCTTCTGGACTCTTTCCAATTTTTCCACAACCGTCATATAGTATGGGGCCCAAAACTGGACACAGTACTCCAGATGAGGTCTCACCAATGTCAAATAGAGGGAATGATCACGCTCCTTGATCTGCTTGCAATGCCCCTACTTATACAGCCCAAAATGGCATTAGCCTTCTTGGCAACAGGGGCACACTGTCGACTCATATCCAGTTTCCCATACACTGTAACCGCTAGGTCCTTTTTTGCAGAACTGCTGCCTAGCCATTCGGTCCCTAGTCTGTAGCAGTGCATGGGATTCTTCCATCCTAAGCGCAGAACTCGCACTTCCCCTTGTTGAACGTCATCAGATTTATTTTGGCCCAATCCTGTAATCTAGGTCCCTCTGTATCCTATCCCTACCCTATAGCATATCTACCACTCCTCCAAGTTTAGTGGCATCTGCAAACTTGCTGATGGTGCAGTCCACACCATCCTCCAGATCATTAATGAAGATATTGAACAAAACTGGCCCCAGGACCGACCCTTGGGGCACTCTGCTTGAAACCGGCTACCAGCTAGACATGGAGCCATTGATCACTATCAGTTGAGCTCGACAATCTAGCCAGCTTTCTATCCACCTTATAGTCCATTCATCCAACCCATACTTCTTTAACTTGGCGGCAAGAATACTGTTGGAGACTGTATCAAAAGCTTTGCTAAAGTCAAGGAATAACACATCCACTGCTTTCTCCTCATCTACGGAGCCAGTTATTTCCTCACAGAAGGCAATTAGATTAGTCAGGTATAACTTGCCCTTGGTGAATCCATATTGACTGTTCCTGATCACTTTCCTTTCCTCCAAGTGCTTCAGAATTGTTTCCTTGTGGACCTGCTCTATGACTTTTCCAGGGACTGAGGTGAGGCTGACTGGCCTGTAGTTCCCCAGATCCTCCTTCTTCCCTTTTTTAAAGATGGGCACTACATTAGCGTTTTTCCAGTCATCCGGGTCCTCCCCCAGTTGCCATGAGTTTTCAAAGATAATGACCAATGGCTCTGAAATCACACCCACCAACTCCTTTAGTACCCTCAGATACAGTGCATCCGGCCCCATGGACTTGTGCTTGTCCAGCATTTCTAAATAGTTATGAACCACTTCTTTCTCCACAGAGGGTTGGTCACTTCCTCCCCATGCTGTGGTGCCCATTGCAGCAGTCTGGGAGCTGGAGATAGAGGCAAAATAATCATTGAGTACATTAGCTTTTTCCACATCCTCGGTCACTAGGTTGCTTCCCTCATTTAGTAAGTTTCCTGCAGTGGGGGAAGGAACAGAGCTGCTCTGCCAAGGAACCTTCAGCAGAAGATTGGCGAGTACCTCCAGGAAAGTTTCCTAGAGATCTCTCCAGAGGATTCTCATGAAATCTCGGTGTGCATTAACACACTATTTCACCGAATGGCTTAGCTTCACAAGGAAAGGTGGAATACATGCAAACAAAGCTAGCCTTATAAATGTCTATCCCTTTGCCCACTTCTACAATATACAGAGCGAAGGACAGGTCTACCTCATATCACCAAGCAGCATCAACTCAAAAAGATCACTTACTCCTTGCCTGCATCATGTGCGCCAGCGATAGACTTCTAGGACTGGCTAGACCTCTCCATAATGAAAAAGAGCTCCTGACTCACCTCGCCACTAGATGACACTGACATGTGCTCCGCACCATCCTCCAACTCGACCTCCTCATCCACAGCTTTGTCCTCGGGGTCGAGTTCCCTGTCTGTCGCCACCAGTCCCACCAAAGTATTCAGAGAGTTCTTGGCAGTGGAGGTGACGTTGTTGCTGAGGATACTGTCCAGATCCTTGCAGAAGCGGCAGCTCTTTGGCGCAGCACCAGAGCAACGGTGTGCCTCCCTTGCCTTATGGTATGCCTATCTTAGCTCAGTTCTGCTGTGTGTCCTGTTTGTAACCCTTCTCCAACAAGCCACAAAAAATATAACTGTAGGTACTGAAGTTCCTATGGCTGGAACGGAGCTGGGACTGGACAGCCTCCTCACCCAACAATTCCAGCAGATCCAACAACTCAGGTGAGTTCCAAGCGAGAGAGCATTTGCTGCGCAGAGCCGCCATGGTCAGCTGAGAAGATGCGATGTGAGCTCTCCACACTGAGAAAACAGGAATTGGAGATTCAAAAATTCCCTGGCCTTTAAAGGGGGATGGGCAGATGTCTGTTTACCTGGGTGCAGGGAAGCAGAGTTCAAACTGCTGACCGGAACGCTCAAGATGGGCATTGTGGGACACATCCTGGAGGCCATTAACAGTAACATATCCATAATATCTATATCTATAATGACACTTTGTCAATATAACTTTTACCGCCAAAAGCTCTACACCTCTTGTTGAGGTCGTTTTATTTTGTCAGCAAAGCAGTCAGCCAAGGGATAATTGTAGTGTGTACACCTCTACTGTTTTGTCAATTAAACCTGACTTTTGTTGACAAAACTGTGTGGCGAGACAAGGTCTTAGATGTATGTTTCTTAATGCAAGAGGTATGGGGAATAAAAAGGAAGAATTAGAAATACAAGTAAAATGATTGGTGTTGTGCCTCAACTCCTTGGACATGTCATGAGCACTCAACAGACATGCCAACCATCCAAACTGGAACCAGTCAAACCCATTTGAATAGCCTCAGCAGAGACCAGGAACCATTCCTGATCTGAAGGGACCACCTCAGAAGCGGGCAAGGGTAGTTCTACCTCCCAGTGCTAGTCACTTCATGTTCTTTCCATGGAGACAATGAATCCATCATAATGGGCAATTGTTGCCAATCAAATATTGTGGTGGGTTTTCATATAATCATAGAAGATATGGGTTGGAAGAGACCTCAGGAGGTCATCTAGTCCAACCCCCTGCTCAAAGCAGGACCAGCCTCAACTAAATCATCCCAGCCAGGGCTTTGTCAAGCCAAGCCTAAAAAAGATGCAAAGGATGGAGATTCTACCACCTCCCTAGGTAACCCATTCCAGTGCTTCACCACCTTCCTAGTCAAATACATGGTAACAGTAAACTTGAACTGATTGGGATAGGATTTTTACAAAAGGGGCCCAAGGGATTTGGGGACTCAACTCTCACTGAAAGTCAATAAGAGTTGAATGACTAATTGCTGTAGGTCCAACTGAAAATCACATCCTTCCTCCCTAATTCAAAGTGTGTGTGTGTGTGTCATGGGGAATCACTTAAGCATAAATTCAGCTATAAAACTTCAATGGGACTTCTGGCTTATTTGTTTTTTCCAGATCAGTGCCTCAGTTCAGAATATTCAAAAGAATTGAGATTTAATTCATAATCACTGAGTGTTTGGACAAGGAGCAATGATGATTTAGACCATATGAGGAGCCGTACCTTTGTTTTTAAGAAAACTCCCATTATAATGATCCAATGTATTCAATAAGGCAAAAGAATCAGAGCCCATTAAAATATAGCTAGTCAAAATGGCTCAAATCTCACAGACAATGCAGATGATGAACTTCTTGTTAAAAAGCTATGGAGTAAGAAATATTCACAGAAATAACAATGAATAATAAGTACTCTCAGGGAAATCATGATTTGGAAATCAAGAGTCATAGACAGAAAAAGAGGCAAAATAAATTGGCATTGATTATTCATAATCTATCTATCTATCTATCTATCTATCTATCTATCTATCTATCTATCTATCTAACTGCTCTTCTTTTATCTATTCTATATGTAGTATACACAACCATGCACAAACATGGTTAATAATAATAATAATAATAATAATAATAATAATAATAATAATGACATTTAGATCCTTGTGTGGATGAGAGACCATAGGCCAAATCCACCTTTGAAGCAAATGGCTATATCTCAGTTGTTATGATTATAAGATTAGCTGAACCTCTTCTCCTTGGTCTGGTCTCTTAGTGCAAACCCTCAGGTCGCAGCTTTGTGCCTGTCTCTCTCTTAGGTGGAATCGTGTGATTCTCCCACCCTCCAACTGGGTCCCAGGATATAGCAACTTGTGCACGAACAAATGAGTTCTCCAACCATGTTTGGTACCTGCAGGTCTTCTCACAGGAGTTGTGACCCATAGTAAGTTGAGTGACTAGCCAGCCTTCACCATACCAAGTATGTTTTATTTATCACTATAGGAACAAAGCATAACATAAAAGAAAATATGAGCAGTTCTAGATCCATCACTGCAGTAGTGTGGCAGGATAAAAAGTTGGGTTTATTACTCAAACTCAGTTTGTCTTTTTCAAACATTGCAATAGCTTTCTCTTCCAAAATACCTTTCCACCATAGCAGGTAATTATTTTTAAAAAAAATAAAAAATAATACTACATATAACTGTATAAGGCTCTATATGCCCTACCACATCATAAATAAGACAAGAAAATCCCATCAACATTAAAATAATCATTTGAAGAGAAACTCAGATATTCAGACACCTGAAAAAAAACTTTTTTTCAATTCTTTATAATTTGGGAAAGAAAAACTTCGTCTCTCAGAAACCCCTTCAAAGAGATTATGACGTTGACACCTTGAATAAGTGACAAAATGAACTGATATCCCCTGTCAAGGCTGATTCCCCACTTCAAGTGCAGAAGGTGGGGGCCTGCAAGGATTCTAAAAATTAATACTGGCCACTCCAGGTTGGCATTAAACTTTTCTCTGACTTTGGATGGGTAGATGCTGCCACCACCCAAGTGCAACACCCCCGCCCCCCGCACACACACATGTTTTGAGAAACCAGGAAGAAGCACTTGGGAATTCCTTCCTGTGGGGTACCATTAAGCCCTTTAACCCCCCCTCTGGGGAAGAGCTGAGAACAAAAACAAAGGAAATCAGCTATTGCCACCAACTTATTAAACAAGATATGCACAAACCTTTTAGGACACAAAAAATCCAAACCTGTTCTTAAAAAAGGGTTAATTTTATTAAAAACAAAAAGAAAAAAAATACATCTGAAATTTAGGCTTTTTGCTAGATCTTAAAAAAAACAATTAAGCATCAAGATAGCTTTCTTGAGGTTCAGCTTAAAGGTTACAAGTAAAACAAAAGCATTTGGGGTTAGCAGAGGAGTCCACAAGGCAATAAGAAATAAAAGAAATAATCCTAATCACATCTTCCTAGACATTCCCTGATTTACTTACATATATGGGATTCAAATAAGTAGTTCTAGGTATGATCTGATGATTTTCCATACCTGGCTTAAAGCTTCTTATAACAGGGCTGCTATGTGTCTCCTGTCTCCAGAGAACAAGAACAAACAGACAAAGGGAAAGATTTTTTTTCCCAATTTTAAAAAGTTTTAACCCCTCCCATTGGCTCTTTTGGTCAGGTGCCCAAATCACTTCCCTTTACCTATGCATTTAGTCAGACTTTTTAACCCTTTACAGGTAAAACAACTCGAGAACAGCTACCAAGAGCGACTCTATAGCTAACTGGCTGGTTGGGTGTCCACAAAAGGGAGTTACCTCTCACCCTCTCATTTATCACACTCATCCCATTTCATCGAACATGTTCCACCCTGCAAATTCCTACCCCAAAAACCACTTGGAACAAAGAAACAAGTCAACCAATGAATCAGCAACATGAAAAAGAAACGATCAATCAAACACAAAAGCCAAACCTCTCATACCCAAGCACTATTTTTATCGCAAAAAAAGAGGAAGAGAGATCACAAAGTCCACTAGTGATTTAGCAATAGCTATAGATATTCTGTGCAGCACGCTCAGATAATATGGTGATGGTTGTAGTATAAATCCCTAAGACAAATAGATACACGTCTACGTAGATTTATGGATAGACATATAGATTCTGATATTATTTACATGGTGTAATCCTAAATTTACTAATTTAACTTCCATAGAGTTAGTGCAGATTTTATGACATCATAAACAGATTGCACCTTATTTTCTGAAGGAAACAATTTTGTCATCAATTGATTATTACTATAAAGAAGCCCAGAATGAAATCACAGTCAAAGATCAATGACGGACATTTTTTTTGTTGGTGAATTACCTCCACACAATCAGTTTCTTTAATGCAGCTTTGATCTCTTTGTTCCTCATGCTGTAGATGATTGGATTCATTATTGGAGGCACCAGGGAATATAGAACACCCATCATGAGATCCATATTTGATGCTGAGCTGGAGGTGGGTTTCATGTACTCAAAGAAGCTAGTGCAAAGTAACAAAGAGACCACAGTGAGGTGAGGAAGGCAGGTGGAGAAGGCTTTACGCCGGCCCTGCTCAGAGAGGATTCTCAGCACTGCTTTGAAGATGTGAACATAAGACACAATAATAAAAACAAAGCAGTTTAAACTTAAAAACACACTAAAGGCAAGAAGCTCAACTTCACTGAGGTACGAGTCAGAGCAGGCGATCTTGAGTAGCTGGGGGATTTCACAGAAGAACTGGTTGATGACATTGGACTGGCAGAAGGGTAACCTGAAGGTGTTCCCGGTGTGCATTGCAGAGTAGACAATACCAGTAATCCAGGCACTGGCTGCCATTTGGACACAAGATCTCCCATTCATCACTCTCTCATAGTGCAGGGGTTGGCAGATGGCGACATATCGGTCGTATGCCATGATGGTGAGTAAGGCAAGATCAGCTGCAATGAAGACTGCGAAAAGAAAGACTTGGGCGACACATCCAGGATAAGAAATCAACCTGGTGTTCATGAGGGAATTGATCATGGATTTGGGGATGGTGACAGAGATGGAGCCGAGGTCTATAATGGACAGATTCATCAGGAAGAAGTACATGGGGGTGTGAAGATGGTGATCAAGGGCTATAGCTGTGATGATGAGAAGATTCCCCATCATGCCTACCAGGTAAATCACTAGAAATACCACAAAGTGCAAAATCTGCAGCTCCCGAATGTCAGAGAATCCCAGGAGAAGGAACTCGGTCAGGGTGGTTCGGTTGGACATTTTCTTTCTCAGTTCATTGTATGATGGCTGTGGAGAGAAGCACTAAGATAGTGGTGGGGATTACAGGGAGAGAAGGAATGCCACTGATTCCATGCTGCAATATCTCATGATGTGAGTGTCAACGATGAACAGCACTTATCACCCTGGTGTTCATGAGGGAATTGGCCATGGACTTGGGGATGGTGACGAAGATGGATCCAAGGTCTAGGATGGACAGATTCACCAGAAAGAAGTACATGGGGGTGTGAAGACGGGGGTCAAGGGTACGGCTGTGATGATGAGAAGATTCACCATCAGGGCTGACAGGTAAATCACTAGAAACACCATAAAGTGCAAAACCTGCATCTCCCGAACATCAGAGAATCCCAGGAGAAGGAACTCGGTCAGGGGGTTCAACTGGACAATTTCTTTTTTCAGTTCATTGTGTGATGTCTGCAGAAGGAAGGAGAAAGACAATGGTCAGGATTAGAGCTACAGAGGGAATGGCCCTGATTCCCCTCATTAATATCTCTCAATAAAAGTGTAAATTGGCACAGGTCCCTTAAAGTCAATGGAACTGCATCAGTTTGCACAATCTGAAGATCTGGCTCAGGATGTGGCTTGATATAATACAGTATGAAAGATGGAGCAAAACACATCCAACCCCAATGATCCAGTCAAGATAACTCCCCTATTGCTCCAGACAGCAGGCTGCAAACTTAGTTATGAAGCTAAAATACTAAAAAGCTAGTGCTGCCTGATTACCATTTTCCAGGGAAATATGACATGGGCACACAAAGCATCCAATATGACAGCACATTTGTAAGGATTCCACTGCAACACCACACGGACGGCCTGCTGCCTCTTTCCAGAACTGATTGATGGCCCCAAATCCCAGCTGCATTTCATCTCTGCGTGATGAGCGACTAATAGCATCGCTCAGCTAATTCTATGTTGTGTCATTTCCCTCTGATTTATGTCTGATTTATGTCTGTGCTGACCTGCTGTGTGACCTTGGGCCAGTCACTTCCCCTCCCTGAGCCTGCCTCTGTTTCCCTTCCCTCCCTTTCTCTACCTTGTCTTCTTCGATTATAAACTCTCTGGGGCATAGACTGTGTCTTACTGTGTGTTTGCTCTGTCCACCTGTTAAGAGCATTTCTGTCTAGCAGGTATCAGTGTGAGACAGAGGATATGGTGGTAGAGCAGGAGAGCTGGGATCTAGTCCCGCTGCCCTCCTCTATGTCCTTGGGTAGAGACAAGCTTTGGCTGGGGGCTTCAGTTCTCTGTGCTTCAGTTTAAAGGCCCCTGCATGTATAAAGCATATCCTGTGGGTATCAGCTTATGCTGTTTACTCACCTTTACTATCCTGCAAGTATCCCTTTGAAACAGCCGTAAATGGGATTGCAATAGAGTGAATGGGTTCAGAAGAGTGGTGTTATTGGACAGTATTAATGTTCCCACCCTGGCTTAATTCTAAATTTCCAATCTGGGGTATTCAGATATTTTTGGTTTAAATTATTTCCAAAGAAAACTGGGATTTGAACTGAAGACATTTTCATAGGAAGTCTCTCCTATCTTTAAAAATAACATATGTATTGGGAAGAAAAAAAAATCAATTACTTCAGTGAAAAATTTCCAGTTTTACACAGTTTTTACCAGCAATTGTTTGGTTCTCAGTTAACACAAACAAAGAATGTTTGGTTTCACAATTTCTACAAAAATTGATTTTTTTTTCTGCTGCAGAAAAAAAAGAACGAGGAGTATTTGTGGCAGCTTTGAGACTAACAAATTTATTTGAGCATAGTTAGTCTCTAAGGTACCACAAGTACTCCTGTTCTCTTTGCGGATACAGCTGCTACTCTGCAACCTGTCAGAAAAAAAAGGAGGAGCTCTAAATGTTTGAATAAATGATTTTAAGAGTTTCAATTGTAATTTGTAGTTTTAGAATTAAATTTCTGCAACATAATAATACCCAGTAGTATGTAACTGAAATAGCAAACTTACAAAGCTGGTCTTTGTGGAATGTTTCCCCGTCTGTGGTGCATTTGACAGTCCACTGCCAGGATTCTTCAGTCATTGTCTTTCTATAGATCTGTCAATAATGTCCCCATCTCTGTATTATCCAACATCCATTTCCCTGCCTCTTCATCATATTTCCTGAGTTGCTGGGTCTCTCTGCAGTTCCTTGCAGGCAGGGATCCACTCCAGAGATAGACCCTTCCTGCTCCCTTCTTCAGGCAGGCTTGGGGAGAGGTGAAGGACTAAATAGGATTGAGGCAGAAAGCCAATCCCAGCTCTGAAATGTATCCTGGCTTCCGCAGGCTTCAAGACAGGGTCACAGCCCAGTATGTATCTGCCCTGGGGTTAAATAGCTGAATTCCGTCTCCAGGGCTGTGAGCCCAGCTCTGATCTCAGCTCTGGAGCAAATCACCCTGACACCTGCCCTAGCTGACCCTAGGGAAACAGCATCTGCCATTACTTGCACACAATGGCAGCAACTATGGATGGATCTGTGGCTAAAAACAAGGCAGGACTGAGGCCCAAACTGTGTTTAAAGGAAACTGCAGAATGAACTATATATTTGTAGCACAGACATGGAATCCAGTGCCACCAGAGCTGGTTTCTTCATTAACGCCACATAATCAACTCTGAGAGAGTAGAGATGTTTTTTCCCTGTGTTACATCAGCAGCTCTTGGGATGCAGCCACCAGAGGAACCCACAGCTCAGGCTGCCCTGGCTGTTTGATGTTGGTCACTAAGAGGTACCCAGAGGCAAACACTAAAATCTCAGTGCAACCTCCTAAACTGGTGTAAATTGATACAGTTTCATTGAGTTCCGAGTAGTTAGGGCTGTTTACTCCATGTGGATATTTGCCCTTTTGATTTCATTGGCGCTACTCTGATTTACATTAGCTGAGGGTCTGACCCCAAGACTGCCTTGGAGCTATGTCAGTTTTGACCAGCTGGACAACTGGCCTCATTAACTCTGATGGAGCTATGTCTGATTTACACCAGCTTGGGATCTGGTCCATTACACAGTTTCTAATCCATATTCTTTGCCTCTGAATCTGAACTGAAGATGAGACAAAAGTTCCAAACTTAGTAACTTGCCCAATGGGATTGATTGCAAGAGTATAACTTTTAACGTCTACAAAGACATTCATTCCCACTGAGAACAGAATGTTAGAGGAATTCTGTGTTGCTAAGATTTTCTGTATCTGATTTTCAACTTCTACTGGGATGAATGGACCAACTTTCTTTCTTTCTTTCTTTCTTTCTTTCTTTCTTTCTTTCTTTCTTTCTTTCTTTCTCAGCCATTATATGTTTTTTTTCCTGCAGACAACAATAAAATAAAAGGCTCATGAGGCTGCAGGTGTGATGCCACATGATATCTTCCAGCTGTTTAATTCATACTAGTTGTAGATATGTCAGAGAGACTGAACACATATGAAGGGTCAGATCCCCGTCTGGTGCAAATCAGTTGTAGCTCCATTGGAGTCAATGGGGTTGTTAAGGCTGATTCCCCCTTTGGCACTTTGAGTGCAGAAGGTGGGGCCCACAAGGATTCTAAAAATTAATACTGGCCACTCCAGGCTGGTATTAAACTCCCAAGGTTACAGCTTCTCTTTGACCTTGGATGTGTAGATGCTACCACCACCCAAGTGCAAAATCCCTTTCAGGACCCAGGAGGGCGCACTTGGGAATTCCTTCCTCTGGGGTACCCTCAAGCCCTTCCATCCCCACTCTGGGGAAGAGCTGAGAAAGAAAAAACAAAGGAAATCAACCGTTGCCACCAGCTAATTAAACAACACGTGCACAAACATTTTAGGACACAAAAATCCAATCCTGTTCTTAAAAACGGTAAATGTTATTAAAAACAAAAAAGAAAGAAAATACATCTGGAAACTCAGGCTATTGCTAGATTTAAAAAAAAGGCTTAAGCATCAAGAATAACTTTCTTGAGGTTAAGCTTAAATGTTACAAGCAAAATAAAAGCAGAGTCCACAAGTGTCAGAGTCTACCCTCACTTGAAACTGGGCGGTTTCAAAGTGAGGACCCGCATGTCTTCCCCCACCCCAAAATCCTAGGGTAGGTCTCCCCTTCGGCTGCCACCACCCGGTCAATTCCGTGGGCCGGGACACCCCTGTTTCCCCCCTTGGGAACACAGATCAATTCACAGAGGAGGAACCTCCCCCCTCCTCCCTCTCTCCAGCCTGCTCTGGAGACAGAGGTGCCTGGATTCAAACGCCTTGAATCTCTACACACAGGGAAGCAGCCCACTTCCCCCTCCCCTTCCCCTGAATTTCCCCAAGGGAAGGAATTAACCAAGTCCAAAGAAAAGAAAAGAATTTATTAAGAGAACAAAAGAAAATACAGAATCTCTATGAATCCAAGCTGGGCACTCATAGGGTATAACCTTGCTAAGTTCTGGAGAGACTTCTCTCTCTTTCTCAGTACAACCAGTACAAGCAGAATTGAAAATAATCAATAACAAACACACAGAATTGCAAACATAGGATTATTAGATAAGGACACAAAGTATCCTTCTAATACTCACTATCTTGACTAGAAGAAATTAGTTCAGAAAGGTGGAACTTGTAGGGACTTGATTAACTCGTCTGGTCTCTTGAACTCCAAACGGCCAAAGACAAAGACCCCCCCAAACAGAGGGAAAAGTTCCCTCCTAGGAGTTTCAAATTCTCTTCCCTGATTGGTCCTCAGGTCAGATGCCCACCAGGTACTATGCTTTAACCCTTTACTAACTATTCATGACATGCCCCCCAAATCGTCACAGTGGGATCCACTGGCGGCGATTTCCTCCTAGAACTGTAAAACAACCAGAGTAATAAAACACATGCACTATTACATCGACTACTAAGCATGAAAACATATTAAGAACAGTTTTTAGCCACTTGATTCTGGGAAACTTTCACGAGAGAGTGCATCAGCAACTTTGTTGGAAGCTCCTGAAATGTGTTGAATGTCAAAGTCAAAGTTTTGGAGAGCTAAGCTCCAGCGGAGAAGTTTCTTGTTGTTTCCCTTGTTGGTGTGAAGCCACTTTAGCGCAGCATGGTCAGTTTGTAGCTGGAACTGCCGGCCCCAAACGTATGGGCGTAGCTTTTTCAAGGCATACACAATGGCGTAACATTCTTTTTCACTGATGGACCAGTGGCTTTCCCTCTCAGACAGTTTCTTGCTGAGAAACACGACAGGATGGAAGTTGTGATCCGGTCCTTCCTGCATTAGTACCGCTCCTACCCCACGTTCAGATGCATCGGTGGTAACTAGGAAGGGTTTGTTAAAGTCTGGGGCCCTTAATACAGGGTCCGACATGAGCATCGCCTTAAGCTGGGTAAAGGCTTTCTGACACTCATCAGTCCACTTAACTGCATTTGGCTGGGTTTTCCTGGTCAGATCAGTTAGTGGGGCAGCGATTTGGCTGTAGTGTGGTACAAATCGCCTGTAATATCCGGCCAAACCTAAGAAGGATTGGACCTGTTTCTTTGACCTTGGGACAGGCCACTGTTGGATAGCCTCCACCTTGGCCTGTAGGGGGTTGATGGTTCCTTGACCCACCTGGTGTCCTAGGTAAGTCACTCTGTTGTGGCCTATTTGACACTTTTTGGCCTTAACAGTTAGTCCTGCCTGCCTGATGCGCTCTAAAACCATTTTTAAATGTTCTAGGTGTTCGGGCCATGAATCAGAAAAAATGGCCACATCATCGAGGTATGCAACTGCACAGTCTTCCAATCCTGCTAGTAGACCATCCACCAGCCTTTGGAAGGTGGCAGGTGCATTCCGCAGTCTGAACGGAAGCACAGTAAACTCATACACCCCTGCATGGGTGATGAAGGCAGATTTTTCCCTGGCGGGTTCATCTAGTGGTACCTGCCAGTATCCCTTGGTTAAATCAATGGTAGAGATGAACTGGGCACGTCCCAACTTTTCCAATAGCTCATCAGTGCGTGGCATTGGATAGTTGTCTGGACGAGTTACAGCATTTAGCTTACGGTAGTCCACACAAAAGCGTATTTCCCCATCTGGTTTGGGAACCAGAACCACTGGAGATGCCCATGCACTGGTAGAAGGGCGGATGATACCCATCTCCAACATGTTGTCAATCTCCTGTTTAATAGCAACTTTGGCATGAGGTGACACCCGGTAGGGTGGTGTTCTAATCGGGTGAGCATTACCTGTGTCAATGGAGTGGTAGGTTTGCTCAGTCCGTCCTGGGATGGCTGAGAACAAGGAGTCGAAGTCAGTGCACAGTCCCTTGATCTGTTGCCGCTGTAGACGTTGTAGGGTTGTGGAGAGGGTCACCTCTTCCACACCACCATTTCTTATACCTTCGTAGTAGACACCTTCAGGCCACTCGGTGTCATCTCCTTCCTGAACTGTAAAGTGACAGACCTGTAATTCTCTGGGATAAAAGGGCTTTAGAGAGTTAACATGAAACACTTTAGGCTTTAAAGAGGAATCAGGGAATGTTATGAGGTAGTTAACAGCTCCCAGGCGCTCCTGGACCATGTATGGTCCTTTCCAGGACGCCTCCATCTTATGGGCCTGTTGCGCCTTCAAGACCATGACCTGGTCTCCTACCTTGAAGGACCGCTCCTTGGCATGTCGATCATACCAGACCTTTTGCTCCGCTTGAGCATCTCTTAAGTTTTCTCGAGCAAGGGCCCAAGAATCTCGGAGGGTGTTTTGAAGGTTGCTTACAAAGTCCAGAATGTTAGTCCCTGGAGGAGGTGTAAACCCCTCCCATTGCTGCTTTACCAGCTGTAATGGCCCCTTAACCTCATGGCCATACACCAGCTCGAATGGTGAGAATCCTAAACTCGGATGTGGAACAGCCCTGTAGGCAAACAGCAACTGTTGTAACACTAGATTCCAATTATTGGAGTGTTCATTGACGAATTTGCGGATCATGGCCCCCAAAGTTCCATTGAACCTTTCCACTAGGCCATTAGTTTGGTGATGGTACGGGGTGGCAACCAAGTGATGCACCCCATGAGTTTCCCACAGGTCTTTCATGGTCCCTGATAGGAAATTTGTTCCCGAATCTGTAAGAATTTCAGAGGGCCAACCCACCCTGGTAAAAATGTCAGTTAAGGCCTGGCACACAGTGTTAGCCCTGGTGTTGCCTAGAGCTACTGCTTCCGGCCATCTGGTAGCAAAGTCCACAAAAGTCAGTATGTACTGTTTTCCTCTGGGGGTCTTTTTTGGGAAAGGACCCGTAATATTCACAGCTACTCGCTGAAATGGGACCTCCATTATGGGAAGTGGTTGGAGAGGGGCCTTGATCTGGTCTTGGGGTTTTCCTACCGTTTGGCATACCTTACAAGACCGGACGTAAGTGGCTACCGCCTTGCCCATCCCCTCCCAGTCAAAGGACCTTCCCAACCTGTCTTTGCTTCGTTTCACCCCAGAATGGCCACTAGGGTGATCATGGGCTAAGCTTAAGAGCTTTTCCCGGTACTTGGTCGGAACGAGCAACCGTTTTTGAGGATGCCAGCCCTCCTGGTGTCCACCAGAAAGAAATTCCTTGTATAACAGTCCTTTCTCCACAACGAACCGGGATCGGGTAGAGCTGAGAGGCGGTGGGTTGCTGCGTGCCGCCGCCCATGCTTTCTTGAGGCTGTCATCAGCTTCCTGCTCTCTCTGGAACTGTTCCCTTGAGGCGGGAGACACCAGTTCCTCTGGAAGCGATGTAGGTGATGAGGTTGTTTCCGTTGACTGTGGACCGCTCCCCGCTGGTGCACAAAGTGTCATTTCAGGCTCCGGCTGAGCCTCTTGGGTAGGGTTGTTTGCTGCTTCTGCCAGTTCAGGCCCGTTGGCGCCCTCTGGCGGTGGAGTTGCAAGCGCTGGCGCCGGTGCTGGCGCTGGTTGCTCTTCCAGTTCCGGTTCTGGGACTGGATGTACTATGGCTGCTGTAGGTGTTGGCCTGGGATCCGGTTCCACCACCTCTGTCTGGGTCTCTGGTAACACAGACGGGGTCCCGGTGGATGGCTCAGGAACAGGGATGGGTCCGGCAGCTCGTCTGGCTTGGCTGCGTGTAACCACTCCCTCTGTTTTTTGCTGTTCAATGTGTCGGGCCAAGTCGTTCCCCAGTAGCATGGGAATCGGATGGTTGTCATAGACAGCAAAAGTCCACTTCCCTGACCAGCCCTTGTACTGGACAGGTAAACGCACTGTAGGTAATGTTACAGGTTTTGACATGAAGGGTCGAATTGTCACTTTGGTTTTCTGGTTGATGAATTTGGGGTCCACGAAGGTTCGGTGGATAGCTGACACATGTGCTGCAGTGTCTCTCCATGCGATGATCTCCTTTTCGTCCACTCTCAAAGTTTCCCTATGTTCTAAGGGTATTTGAGATACATCTATGTCCGGCTTTCCTTGGTGTGAAGGTGCAAGGAGTTGCACTCGGTTTAGGTTCTTTGGGCATTTGGCTTTGATATGCCCCAATTCATTGCATTGAAAACATCGCCCAGTTGATGGGTCACCGGTTTGTGTTGGTCTACTGGAGACTGGTGAGGTAGAAGAAGAGGTAGAGTGTGACTGTCCGTGGGTTGTAGGTGTGGGTTTGATTGGTCCGCGACGGTAGGGTTTAGTGTCGGTGTGTACCCTGTTGGATTCGCTCCCCTTGGCAGTAGCTTTCGTGTTGTCTACCGATGCCATCCATCTGGCTCCAATCTCTCCTGCCTCAGTGAGAGTTTTTGGTTTACCATCTTGGATGTAGCGTCTAATGTTCTCAGGAACACCATCTAGGAACTGTTCCATCAATATCAGGAGGTGTAGGTCGTCTAGCTCCTTAACCTTGGATCCTGATATCCAGGAGAAATAGTGTTTTTCCAGGTAAGCAGCGTGCTCTGGAAATGACATCTCTGGTTTCCATTTCTGGGCTCTGAAACGCTGACGGGCGTGATCAGGGGTGATGCCCATTCTGAGTCTGGCCTTGGTTAGGAACAGTGGAAAGTCGTCCATCAGGTCTCTAGGCATTTCAGCTGCCACCAGGGATAATTGTCCGCTGAGCTGTGACCTCAGCTCCAGCATGTATTGATCTTTAGGAAGATGGTATGCAATACAGGCCCTCTCAAAGTTTTCTAAAAAGGCCTCAACATCATCCCCTGCCCTGTACGCGGGAAATTTTCTCCGAGAAGGTTGATCAGTAGGTTGAAAAGGGGTTGGATTGGTTGGCTCCTGCTGCTTAGTCTTTGCTAATTCCAGAGCCTGCTGGTGGGTCTCCCTCAGGATTTCCATTTGTCTCTTGTGCTCAGCCTCTTGTTTCTCCAGCTCCCTCTTGTGGTTAGCTTCTTCCCTGGCCCTTTCTGCAATAATTAGTTCCATCTGTCTTTGATGTTGTTTTTGTTTTTCTTCAGCCTGCAGCCTGGCCAGGTCAAGTTTGCTAATTGTTTCACCAGTACTCATGGTTGTGTGCCTTCTGGTGCTGGCCACACCCCTATGCAGTCAGTGAACTGTCTGTGGTGTTTGACAGTCCCTAACCCTGGCTATGATAACTTGAGTAAAGAAAGAGAAATCAATGCTTTGTATAGCAAATTGTGGTTTGTGTAATGTTACTGGTTTGTACTGAGAAAGAGGGAAAGAGTAAAAAAAAATTCCTCTGTCTCCCTCTGCTCTGAGTTGCTGTACCCAGCAGCCCAGCTGAAAGGCTGCTGCTAACAATACCCCTGAGAAAAATCTGGTCTATTCCTCAGGGATTTGTGTTCTCCTGTCTTCTGATCCTTTCAAAAGACACAGGGAGAAAAAAAAAAAAAACCTGGCTGGAGGGTTTGTCTCTTCCCCCCCCCAAACCTGTTTTTCCTGTTGGATGGGAATGTACTTTGGCGAGCACTTCCCCCCACCTTAGGAATCCTGAGTGATACCTGATATCACAAAGGAAGGACACACCTCTAGGGAAGAGTTTTTCCTCAGCATAGCCAGCAGAGAAAAAAAACTCCTCCCAACCCTGAAAACTGCTTGAAACTTGCCTTTTCCTCAAGCTGCCTCAAGCAAACAGAAGAAAACTGCTTCCAACAAAGCCTGCTGGAACTTAATTCCCTCCAGCCAACCTGGCTGAAACTGTAAACTCCCTCTTCTGTCAGGTTGCTTTCCCGCTCTAGAAGAAGAGAATAGCTCTCTTCAGCGTAGCCCAGCTGAAAAAACTGCTTGTAACAATGGGTTCGAAACTCCGCTGCCACCATGTCAGGGTCTACCCTCACTTGAAACTGGGCGGTTTCAAAGTGAGGACCCGCATGTCTTCCCCCACCCCAAAATCCTAGGGTAGGTCTCCCCTTCGGCTGCCACCACCCGGTCAATTCCGTGGGCCGGGACACCCCTGTTTCCCCCCTTGGGAACACAGATCAATTCACAGAGGAGGAACCTCCCCCCTCCTCCCTCTCTCCAGCCTGCTCTGGAGACAGAGGTGCCTGGATTCAAACGCCTTGAATCTCTACACACAGGGAAGCAGCCCACTTCCCCCTCCCCTTCCCCTGAATTTCCCCAAGGGAAGGAATTAACCAAGTCCAAAGAAAAGAAAAGAATTTATTAAGAGAACAAAAGAAAATACAGAATCTCTATGAATCCAAGCTGGGCACTCATAGGGTATAACCTTGCTAAGTTCTGGAGAGACTTCTCTCCCTTTCTCAGTACAACCAGTACAAGCAGAATTGAAAATAATCAATAACAAACACACAGAATTGCAAACATAGGATTATTAGATAAGGACACAAAGTATCCTTCTAATACTCACTATCTTGACTAGAAGAAATTAGTTCAGAAAGGTGGAACTTGTAGGGACTTGATTAACTCGTCTGGTCTCTTGAACTCCAAACGGCCAAAGACAAAGACCCCCCCAAACAGAGGGAAAAGTTCCCTCCTAGGAGTTTCAAATTCTCTTCCCTGATTGGTCCTCAGGTCAGATGCCCACCAGGTACTATGCTTTAACCCTTTACTAACTATTCATGACAACAAGCCATAAAGAAATAAAAGGAGATAAACCTGATCATGTCTTCCTAGACATTTCCTGATCTACTTACATATCTGGGAGTTTCAAATGAGTGGTTTCTAGGTATGATACCGATGATTTTTCATACCTGGCCCCAAGTTTCTTACAGCATAGTTGCAGCCATGTCTGCTTCTCCCTGAGAACAACAACAGACAGACAAAAGGGGAGTCTTATTTCAATTTTAAAAAGTTCTAGCCGTCCCATTGGCTCTTTTGGCTAGGTGCCAACTCACTTCCTTTTACCTATGCATCACAGTGAGACTTTTAACCCTTTACAGGTAAAGCACGTAGAGAACAGCTACTAAGAGGGATTTTATAGCTAACTGGTTGGCTGGGTTCATAAAAGGGAGCTCCCCCGCCCTTCATTTATCACAGAGGTCAAATCCAAATCCCCACCTTGTGTAGATCTGTCATGGTACAGTTAGAGTCAATGAGGCCAGATCCCCAGATGGTGTAAATTCGATAGTGCTATGGAGCTATCCAATTCAGGTGACCTGAGTATCTGTTCCATGATGCCTAGTTTCATGCTTGTTCCAGTATTTCTGATACTCCTTACTTAAAACCTCTGTCAGGGTTCCCTCCCACTCTGAACTCTGGGATACAGATGTGGGGACCCACATGAAAGTTTTTAACCTAAGCTGGTAGAATATAAGCTTTTAACCAGCTTAGGTTAAAAATTTCCCTAAGGCACACATTTCTTTCCTTGTCCTTGGATGGTATTGCTGCCACCACCAAGTGATTTACAGAAAAATTCAGGAAGGGTCACTTGGAATCCCCTATTCCCCCAAAATATCCCCCAAACCCCTTCACTCCTTTTCCCGGGGAGGTTTGAAAATAATATGCCAACCAATTGGTTAGCAATGTGAGCACAGACCAGACCCTTTGTCTTCAGGACACTGAAAATCAATCAGGTTCTTAAAAGAAAAACTTTATTTAGAAATAAAAGTAGAAGAAGCACCCCTGCAAAATCAGGATGGAAGGTAACTTTACAGGATAAATAAAAATATTTAAAACACACAATCAGTTTCTTGCTTGGTCTCTTCCTCCGTCCGGAGAGGAAACAACAAAGAGAGAACAAAAACAAAACCTTCCCCCCCAGACTTGAAACTATCTTCTTTCCTCATTGGTCCTTCTGGTTAGGTGCCAACTAGTTTATTTGAACTGATTAACCCCTTACAGGTAAAGTGATTTAGTACAGCTGCTAAGGAGGGATTTTATGCTACCCTTCTCTCTATATTTATGACACGCCCCTCAAATCACAGATGGTGCTGGACAGCCTGTCCCACACTGACTGTGATTTCTTCCTGGCGCTCTAGAAGAAAACACAGTTAATAAGACACATGCACCTCTAGACATACTACTGATTATATAAAAAGTAACAATATTTTCCACATTTTAAGGACAATTTTAGCCAGTTGATTCTAAGAAACTCTCATGGGAGAGTGCATCAGCCACTTTGTTAGAAGCTCCTGAAATGTGTTGTATTTCAAAATCAAAATTTTGGAGTGCTAAACTCCACTGAAGAAGTTTTTTGTTTTTTTTCCCTTGACAGTATGAAGCCACTTTAGTGCAGCACGGTGCATCTGCAGGTGGAAACACTGCCTCCAATCATATGGGCGTAGTTTCTCCAGAGCATAAACAATGGTGTAACATTCCTTTTCTGTGACTGACCAGTGGCTTTCCCTCTAAGACTGTTTTTTGCTGAGAAACACGACAAGTAGGAATTCTTGATCCGGTACTTCCTGCATTAAAACTGATCCCACAACACACTCGGATGCATCTGTGATTATTAAGGAAAGGTTTGTCAAAGTCTGGGGCCCTTAGCCCCAGACAGGGTCAGACACGAGTGTCATTTTAAGCTGGTTAAATGACTTTTGACACTTTTTAGCCTTAACAGTTATTCCTGCCTCCCTAATGCACTCAAAGACTTTTCATAGATGTTCCAGGTGTTCTGCACATGAATCCAAAAATATGGCCACAACGTCAAGATAGGCGACTACAGATTCTCCCAATTCTGCAAGGAGACTATCTACAAGTTTCTGGATGGTGGTGGGTGCATTTCACAGCTTGAAAGGGAGCACATTAAATTCATACAGCCCCTTATGGTGATAAACATTGACCTTTCCTTGGCGGATTCATCTAGTGGTACTTGCCAGTACCCTTTGGTTAAGTCTAAGGTAGAGATGAACTGTGCATGTCCCAGTTTCTCCAATAGCTCATCTGTGCGTAACATTGGATAGTTGTCTGGGTGAGTTACAGCATTTAGCTTACAGTAGTCCACGCAAAAGCATATTTCTCCATCTGATTTGGGAATTAGAACCACTGGAGATGCCCATGCATGCTCAGAGGGGTGAATTACACTGTGACAGCATTGCCTGTGTCAATGGAGTGGTATGCCCGTACAGTCCATCCAGGGGTGGCTGAGAACATCGGTGTGAAGCTAATGCACAGCTCCTTGATTTGCTGACTCTGCGTATGTCCTAGGGTCATGGAGATGTTCACCTCTTCCATGCCACCGTCACTTATCTTTCATAGTAGACACCTTCGGGCTACTCAGCGTCATCTCCTCCCTAGGATGTAAACTGAAAAACCTTGAATTCTCTGGAATAAAAGGGATTTAGAGAATTAACATGGTACACTTTAGGCTTTACGTTTGAGGTGGGGGACACTATGAGATAGTTAACACCTCCTAGGTGCTCTTGGACCATAAATGCCCCTTCCCATGACGCTTTCATCTTATGGGCCTCAAGCTCCTTCAGGACCATGACCTGGTCCCCTACTTTGAAGGAACGCTCTCTGGCATGTTTATCATACCAGGACTTTTGTTCTTTTTGAGCATCTTTTAGGTTTTCTTTAGCAAGGCTAAAGAGTCTTGGAGGGTGTTTTGTAGGTTGTTTACAAAGTCCAGAATGTTAGTTCCTGGAGAAGGTGTAAACCACTCCCATTGCTGCTTCACCAACTGTAATGGCCCCTTAACCTCACGGACATACACAAGCTCAAATGGTGAAAAACCCAGACTAGGATGTGGTAGAGCCCTGTAGGCAAAGAGCAACTGCTGTAACACTAGGTCCCAACCATTAGAGTGCTCATATATGACTTTACATATCATGGTCCCCAAAGTTTCATTAAACTTCTCCACCAGGACATTTGTTTGATGGTGGTAAGGGGTGGAAACCATTTGGTTTACCCCTGAGCTTCTCAAAGACTTTTCGTTGTCCCTGCCAGGAAATTAGTTTCCGAATCTCTAAGGATGTCAGAGGGCCATCCTACCCTGGCAAAAATATCTGTTAATACCTGGCACACACTTTTAGCCTTGATGTTGCTTAGAGTTACTGCTTCCGGAGTTGCAGATGGGATTGCAAGTGCTGGATTCAGTGTTGGCAATGGTTCTGATGCTGGTTGCTCCATCAGTTCCGGTTCTGGGGCTGGTTCTGTTTGGGTCTCTGGGACTGGATCCACTACTGCTGTTGAAATCATTGGCATGAGATCCAGTTCCACCACCTGAGTCTGGGTCTCTGGTAACACAGATGGGGGCCTTGTAGAAGGCTCAGGAAAAGGGATAGGTGTGGAGGCTTGCTTAGCCTGGCTGCAGGTGACCATTCCCACCCTCTTGGCTAGCTTCACATGTCTGGCCAAGTCTTCCCCCAGCAGCATGGGCATGGGAATGGGAATGGGATAATGTACTGGACAGGAACTTGGCTGTAGGCAAGTTTAAAGAGTTTGACTTAAAGGGTTGAATCATCACTTGGGCTCCTGGGTTGATGAATTTGGGGTCCACTAAGGATTGGTGGATAGCTGACACCTGTGTTCCATTGTCCCTCTGCTCGCCCACACTCACAGTTTCCCTTCACTCTGATGGTATCTGGGAGGCATCTGGTCCTGAGGACCTTTAGTGTGATTTTGGTGCAATGAACTGCAATCTGTTGGGGTTCTTGGGGAAGATTGCCTTCACATGCCCCAGCTCATTATATTTAAAACATTGCCCAGCTGACTGGTCACTGGGGCAAGGTGGGTTGCTGGAGAATGGTGTGGTGGGACGATAAGGTGTCTGGGGTTTTCCTTAGGGGTGTAGGCGGGGCCTTGGGCTGCCCCTGGTTGTAGGGTGTTGGATTGGGCTGCCTCTTCTGGTATTCGCTCCAACTGCTACTAGCTTTATTTTTCTCCACCACCTCCACTCATTTGGTTCCGATTTCCTTCCACCTTGATTACAGTGTTGGGCTTCCCATCTAGGATGTATCTTTCTATTTCCCCAGGAGCACCCTCTAAGAACTGCTCCATTTGCATTAGGAGAGACAGATCTATAAAAAAATGAGTTGTATCACCTAGAATTGCCCCATCTGTCTACTGATGGCAAGAGAAGTCTTGAAGCAGCATCCTGTGCCTCAACTTTATGGAGCTATCTTTGTGACTGGTTCAGGCTCTCTGCAGACTCAGTCAGGTGTTGTATTGGTTAACACAGAACAGCTCCCTCCTCTCCACGAGTGATTGGCTCATGCAAGACTCAGACAGATTTTCTCTACTGGTTACACTTGGCTTTTGTCTTAGTCTTGGTAACATTTTCAAGTTTTCATTCTCAACCACAAAGACTAAGAAATTGCTATAGTTTAGAAAATGGAAGCTGAGATTCTACTGTAATGCCATGACTCCTGCAGCTGAGACCCTAGACACTGGTTTATAGTGTGTAATCTTTAATCCAGCCCCAAAGGCTTTTTGATATCACGCTGCCATATACGTAGTTGCTGTAGATTACGTTGGGCTATTATGTGAACTTGAACTGGCAAGGGATATGGTCTCTATACTCGTGTCTAGATGGAGAGGCAGTTGCTGAGATGATCAAGGAGAAGGGACATGTTCACAAGGCAATCTCCACACTTACTGGTCTATTAATCTTAATAAGATGCAGTATATCCTTAATAGAACAATAAGTGTGGAGATGAATAGAAAAATTAACACCTGAGAAGAGAACAATTGCATGTGTAGTGTGATTAATGATATAAATGATAACCTTAATGATTATGTTAATTTTAAGATAAGGTAAAACAAATGGTTCTGCTAATAAACCAGCTGAATAATTAAAAGTCATGAGAGGCAGAACCATTATGAAGAGTGATAACATTAATAATAGTAGTGAAGAGCACGAAAAAGGTAAACAGGAGATCAATAAGACAGTAAGCAATGGGATATTAATATTAATATATATATATGTATGTCATCATTTTCATTGGCACACTTCACTGAGTTGTGCTTCTTAATACAGGAAAACTGGTGATGAAATGTGACAGCCCCACAGAGTAGTCGTTGAGTGATCGGGAGATGGGGCTAGGAGTCAAGCCTCCTCGGTTCTTTCTCTGGCTCTGGGAGTGAAGTGTCATCTAGCGATTAGAGCAGAGGGGGTTGTACATCAGAACTGCTGGCTTCTGTACCCATTTCTGGAAGGGGAGTGAGGTCTAGTGGTTAGAGCAGGATGGGGCAGAGATGCTGGAAGTCAAGACTCCCCTTCCTATCTGTCTCTCCTCCCTTAGGGGTCCCGAGGATCAGCCCTGATTCACTAACAAGCCCTGTGGTGCCGATCAGCAACTGTGCTCCCCAGGGCCCCAGAGCTCCGTCCTCCCACCCCCGGTGCCAGCACCCTCCCAGACAGAGGGGATATAGCCAAGGGCAGCCAGAGGGGAGGGGGCCACAGGGCAGAAGGGGACAAAGATGGAACCAGACTAAGGGCTAAGACAGTGCAGAGTTCTTTCTTTCTTTCTTTCTTTCTTTCTTTCTTTCTTTCTTTCTTTCTTTCTTTCTTTCTTTCTTTCTTTCTTTCCAGTTCTGGGTTTCCCCCATCCCCAGCTTTGCCAGAGCCCCTCAATCCTTGTTATCCCAGCCCTGGATTTTCCACACACACAGCTCTGCCAATCCCTATCAATCCCAACCTGCAGCCCCTGGCTATCCCAGATCAGAGTTTGGGATTTTCAGGGAATACAATGGGGAGATGTAGGAGCATTTCTAATGTCACTGTTCACGCCTGGCCATGGTGCGTATTTATTAAGACTATCAATGCAGGAGAATGAATAACTGGGGAATGAATGAGTAAAAGGAAGGATAAACACAGGATTATCTTCATTACTAAATGGCTAGAGTAGGAAATAAGTAACACACACACACGGTGCTGCAATGTGTGTGCTGAACTTTATGTTGCTGAGTCATCCCAGTGATTGACAGGGGGTTGTAAGGTGTCTGCACAACCGGGACCTAAGAATTAATAAATGACTAAGGGAGGAAGGAAGGAAGGAAGGAAGGAATGTAGAAATAAATAATTAAAATGTAAATAAATTTATACATTAATTAGTAAATAAAAGAGCAAATATGTGTTATAATGAATTAATAAATGTCTACACATGAACATAAGGGATATGTAATTGGGTAAAGATAATTAATAATTAAGTGATAAATACTTGTATAAATAAATCAATGAAGCAATCAGTGAATGTTCAGATAAATACATAAAGGAATAAATATATGATTATGTAAATAAATAAATGAATAACAGAATGTACATATAAATGAAGGATTAGAGGAAAGACGGAATCCATGACTGGATTGATAAATGAGTAAATAAATAAGTCGAGGTGAGAATGCATAAATAAATAAACAAAGGGATTTGATACATGATTAAACTGATTAGTCAATGAAAATATAAGTAATTATTTAAAAAGAATACATTAATGCATGAAATAAATAAATGAATACCAATACATGAAGGAATATATATATAATGTATATATAATATGTTAATCGAATGTCTGACTAAGTGAAAGAATAAAAGAATGAATGAAAGATTAAACTAATGAATAAATTAATGTCTAAATAAATTAAAGTTTAAATTAAGAATAGAATGTATAAATAAATAAAAAAGTGGCTAGATAATTAAATTAATGTATAAATAAATGACTACACAATGGAAGGAAATAATAAATGCATGTATAACACATAAAGAAAAGAATGAAGACATGAATGAATGAACAAATAGTGGAAGAATACAATGTATAAATAAAAATATAAATGGTGTATTGAACAAATACACGAATAACAAACAATGAATGAACATATAAATAAATGAAGAAATGGATGTGTTAATCAGTGCCCCCATTGTGCTGATTAAATTACATTAATAATTTCAATTAATTTGTAAATGAAGGGACAACTAATCAAATGCATGCATAAGAAATTGGAGGAATACATACATAAATGGGGATGAGAATAAGTGAATAAGAAAAGGAAGGAAGGACTATCAAGACATTACCACTCACAGTAACAATTCCCACATGCTTTCTCTTTACTAGCCCTCCTGTTTCCCCATGTGCCCTGTCCCCCTTATCTCTCTGCTTCTATGGCTCTGTCATTTTCTTGATTTGATTATCTGACTAACACCTCCTCACTAAACCCCATCCAAATTCTTTTGGTGACACGCATGCACACACATGCCACCATCATTCCCCTGCCAAAAAATCCCCAAAGATTAAAATGAAAAGAAAAAGCCTTTCGGGTCAAAATTGTCGTGGGGGGAGGGGAATTTTCGACTTTGCATTGAAAATCCCCCAAATTTCAAAGTGACAGGTTTGAGTTTTTCCAAGGAAAAAAAATTTTTTTTTAATTACAAGGGAAGCAGATACTTCTCACAAAAATGTTCACTTCATCACCAGCTAAACATTTTGATGGAAAAATTTCTAATCAGCCCTAGTTATAGCCCTGTATCTTACATCTTGGCCAGCGATTGCCTCTCGCTGAGTGTCTGTGAAGCACTTGGTATGATGGGGGCTCTGATCTCAGTTGGGATCTTCGCAGCAGCTGGTACAATGGGGGCCATGGTATAAGTTGCACCTCACCACTACCATAATGTGCATAGTAAATTTTACGATAACATTCACCCTGTTTTCTATTTCAGGACCTCATGCTGACGGGATGGAGCATGGGAACCACACAGAGGTGACAGAGTTCCTGCTGCTGGGGCTGTCCCAGACCCGGGAGGTCCAGCTTTTCCTCTTTGTCCTCTTCTTGCTTTTCTACATCATCATCCTCCCAGCCAACATCCTCATCATCCTCAGCATCTGGGGTGACCCCCACCTGGGCTCCCCCATGTATTTCTTCCTGGCCAACCTGGCCTTCCTGGACATCTGCTACTGCTTTGTCATCTCCCCAAAGGTACTAAGCCACTTCTTGTCCCACCACAAGACTATCTCCTACAGGGGATGCCTGGCCCAGCTCTTCTTTCTCCACCTCCTAGGAGGGGCTGAAATCAACCTCCTCATGGGCATGGCCTTTGATAGGTATGTGGCCATCTGTCAGCCTCTGCGCTACACCACTGTGGTGAGCAGAGGGGTCTGCTGGGCCCTGTTAGGGGCTGCCTGGGCCCTGGGGTTCATGCACTCATGTATCCAGGTCATCCCCATTGTCCAGCTCCCCTTCTGTGGCCCCAATGAGTTGGACAGTTTATTTTGTGACATCACCCAGGTGATCAAGCTGGCCTGCACCGATGTCTATGTGCTGGAGTTCTTCATGTTCTTCAATAGTGGCCTGATCACTTTTTTGTGCTTCCTCCTCTTGCTCATCTCCTATGGGGCCCTGCTGGTCCGGCAGTGGGCAGGTGGCTCCTCAAAGGGGATGAGCAAAGCAGCCTCCACCTGCATCACCCACATCATAATCATCATCATCATGTTCGGCCCGGCCACCTACATCTACTGCCGGCCCTTCCGCAGCTTCCCCCTGGACAAAGTGGTGGCCGTGTTCCACACCGTGGTCTTCCCCCTGCGGAACCCCATTATCTACACACTCAGGAACAAGGAGATCATCAGTGCCATGAAGAGGCTGCTGGGCAGATACGGGCTGTGGAGACGGAAATAGAAGAAGAAGAAGAAAAAGAAGAAAATGAGGGGGTCAACAAGCATTTGGCAAGGGGGATCCAGTGGACATTGTGTACTTAGATTTTCAGGAAGCCCTTGATGAAGTCACTCACCAAGAGCTCTTAAGCAAAGTAAGGTATCATGGGACAAGAAGGAAGGTGTCACACCCCAATGCCCCCCTCCCAGTAGGGAGTCCTCTGGGGAAGGCATATCATCATTGTATGTGACTGACTCTGTGGCAAGCATTGCAAAGTATTTTGGGGAGGGTCAAAGGTGTGTGAGTGGAGAGTGGAAGTTTCCTTTGTAGGTAAGAAAGGCCAAAAGGAGAGGAGAAAGAGAGCAGAGAATGGGTTAACTCAACCCTGCAGCTAGCAAGCTCAGTCCGAAGATAAGATGCTGGTCTCCACCCAAGGACACTGCTCACAGCTGAGACTTGGCAGACAAATGAGAAAGACTGGGGCTTGAAAGTTGCTTGAGAGGCTGTGGGAAACCGACTACACTGACCTGCACCTGCAGGACAGCAAAGCCAGAGGAGAGGAAAACAAAGCCCAGGGCTGCCAGTCTGAAAACACAGGCGAGATAACAAAAGGGGGCACCGAGTCAGGCGTCCCTGAAGCTAGGATGTTTTGGGAAAGGGAACAAGACCATAGCAAGCCTGTTTGGACTGGTACAAAGAGCACCAGGAACAGAGGGCTCTGGACGAAAACACCCCCAAAGCAGCCCAGGATTTAAAACCCTCCTGAGAGCTGGAGCAACTTGGAGAGCACAACAGATTCTTGGACAGCCTAGGCCCAGGACAGCATTCCCGTCCACCTTCCCCCGCTCTTCTGATGTTACACCATGTGTGTGTGAGTATGAAAGTGGGTTAGGACCTGGGGGAATTAACACTTTCTTTCTTCCCCTGAGTGACATGGGAACGGTACCAGCACAATCTCCTGTTATTTTATTGTTTTATCAATAAAGCTTTAAAATTTAGACCCCTGGTGTGTGCCTCATCATCTCCTCCCCAAAAGAGCCTGTGGCCACAGCCTGGTCAACTGTGGTCCTGGGCAGATTGGTAATGAAAATGTGTCACAGATCAGTAACTGGGTAAAAAGATAGGAAACAAAGAGTAAGAATAAATAGTCAGTTTTCAAAATGGAGAGCCAGAAATAGTGGTGTCCCCCAGGCATCTGTATTGGGACCAGTGTTGTTCAATATATTCATAAATGATCTGGAAAAAGGGACAAACAGTGAAGTGGCAAAGTTTGCAGACAATACAAAATTAGTCAGCATAGTTAAGTCTAAAGCAGTTTGTGAAGCTTCACAAAGGGATCCCATAAAACTGGATGACTGGGCAACAAAATGGCAGATGAAATTCAACGTTGATAAATGCAAAGTAATGAACTTTGAAAAACATAATCCCAGCAATAAATACAAAATGATGGGGTCTAAATTAGCTGTTACCACTCCAGAAAGCGATCTTGGAGTCAGCAGAGATAGTTCTCAGAAAAAGTCCGCTCAATATACAGAGGCAGTCAAAAAAGCTAACAAAATGTTAGTAACCATTAGGTAGGGGATATATACTAAAACAGAATATACCATAATGGCACTATATAAATCCATGGTGTGCAGTTCTGGTCGCACCATCTCAAAAGTGATATATTACAATTAATAACTATAGTATCTATGGAGTAATTCTGTAGTGCATATGGAATACGTTTGTAGCAACTCTAGTATCTAAGTAGTAATGTTGTAGTATCCATGCAGTATTCATTGTTATATATGGAGCAATATAGTGGTAACATCGCAGCATCTTTGGAGCAACTTAGTTGTATCTCTGTAATATCTATGGGGAAATATATATTGTAATTGTACAGCACATGGAGCAACTCTGTTGTATCTATGGAGAAACTCTTCACATTTTATGTATTACCTATAATATCTGTTGGATAATAGTGTTGTAAATCTGTATTATCTATTGAGTAACGCTATTGTAATTATGTAGTATCAATGAAGAAATTATATAGCAATCATGCAGATTTTATCTAATAAACCTATATACTCTGTGGAATAACTTTGTAGCAAATCTCTATTATTTATGTATAGGCGTGGGAGGATTAGATTTTATCTGTAAGTGTTGGTAAAGGTAAATTTCACTATACACACAGAAATCAACAAAAAGAATATTTACATCGATAATATTTACATCGATAAGTGAAATTTACAGTTTGGCAAAGTAAAAAAAATGCTGCTTTAGCAGTTATTAGAGTTTGATTTAAAGATATTTACTTTGTATATATTTACATGCGATGTTGACAATGTGTGTTTTAACAGTTATAAAGCTTTACGTTTTTGAATCTCAGAGTCTACTGTCATTAAAAAATTATTTGACCCCCACATAATTTTCCAGAATAGTGAAAATTTAAATCAATAAAAATTGAAAAAATGCTTAAAAATAAATATCAATATTATCCATTCAAATTACAAAAATGAAAGTCACATTCTGCTGATCGTATCTATGTGGTAACTTTTGTTGTAATACTGTAATATCTATGGAGTAATAGCAATGTAGTACTTCTGTAGTATCTGTTGATTAACTCAGGTTTATCTATGGAATAACAATGTACTGTTTTGTTAGTATCTATGGGGCAACTCTGGTGTATTTCCTGAGTAACTTGCAGGTAACATAATTGTTTACACCAGGTTTAACAAAGAACACAGATTCTTTTTCTTCTATTTATTTGTAATGACTGTGCAATGCTTATTTTCATTCACATAAGTATTAGTAGACCAAACATTGTGAGGAGGTTTGTGTTATTAGTGTTTATTATGTTAAAACACAGAAGAAGATATATTTCAGGCAATATGCTTGAGTAGGAGAAAGTTTATGCAGTAGATAATCAGCATGAGCACTGTGTGTGCTGAGATAGGTTTAAAAAGAACTATGAACATCAACCTATTTTAAAGCAAATAATGAAAAATAATCCCTTAAAATGTAACCTCTATTCTTCCTCTTGTGCCAATTGCTAGCAAGGTTTCAAAATTCTGGAGACTGAAGCTGTTTCTTTTTGTGTTTTTCCTTCTGAAATCTTCCTACTTGAAAACCTAGGAAAATCCATCACACAATTATGCATTAGAAAACACAAAGGCTGCACAATAATGGACTCATTTCAGGACAATGTTGCACCCACCACCTTAGCTCTGCCCCCTTGTGTTTACAGATTCAGATTTTCAAAGTCATTTAGGGATTTGGCTGCCCAGCTCCCAGTAATATTAATGAGATAGGGGCATCTGTCTGCTTTAGAGGGCTTTGAATATCCTACCCATGGAAAATACATAAGTTGCAAATTCTTTAGTATTTCTTTGTCTAAAATATAAATTGCCAGATTCTTCCCTTCTCTGTTGCTTATAATGATTGATAAGGATGCAACTGCAGAAGCTTCAGAAGAAATGCTCTTTGTGTAAATGAAGGTAAAAGGAATGTTATCTTCCCCTCTCTCCCTTTCCCAGCTACTTAAACCAGCCCTGGTTTAGGGCCTTTTCCCCCACCCTCCCCTGAGAACTTAGGACACCTTCCTCCCTCCCATGAGAACTGCTAATAATGAAGATTTATGGCAATGAATTGTTGAAAATAAATATATCTTCAAGGTAAAAGTAACGTGTAATGCTATGAGTAATAGATAGAGGTGGGTTCACTAATCCGTGGGTCTTTCTATTACTTAATAAAGATCTTGGGGGTGTTGTAATGGATGTAGGCATGTACATACTGTGACAAGGTCGGGCCAGATAACTACAGGATAGTGATCCTTTTGAGAACTGGGACGTGGGTGAGCACCAGGAACTTGCTGGAACCAATTAAGGCAGTCAGGCTAATTTGGACACCTTGAGTCAATTAAGAAGCTGCTAGAATCAAATAAGACAGGTGGGCTAATCAGGGCATCTGGTTTAAAAAGGACCTCAGCTCAGTCAGTGAGGGGCTTGCAAGGAGCTGAGTGTGAGAGGGTTTATTGCTGGAGGACTGAGGAGTACAAATGGTATCTGGCATCAGGAAGAAGGTCTGGTGGTGAGAATAAAGGTGTTGGGAGGAGATCATAGGGAAGTAGCCCAGGGAGCTGTAGCTGTCACACAACTGTTACAAGAAACACTGTAGACAGCTGTGATTCACAGGGCCCTGGGCTGGAACCTGGTGTAGAGGGTGGGCCTGGGTCTCCCCCATCCTCCCAACTCCCTAATGGAAACAGGAGAAGTTGTCCTGGACTGTGGATTCCACCAAAGCGTAAGGTCCCTGGCCTGTCCCCTGACCCCATAGGTGGATCACCAGAGACTGTGAGGATTGTTCTCCTTCTGTTTCCCCAAGCTGGCCAGTGATGAGGTTAGCTGAGTGAATGGCAGGTTTGAGACACTAACAAAAGTGGCCAAACTGAGGGTTGCCATGAATCTCTGAGGTGAGCAAATTTGCCAATAAGTGCAGGACCCAACAAGGGGAGGAGGGATAGCTCAGTGGTTTGAGCATTGTCCTGCTAAACCCAGGATTGTGAGCTCAATCTTTGAGGAGGCCACTTAGGAATCTGGGGCAAAAATTGGTCCTGCTAGTGAAGGCAGGGGGCTGGACTTGATGACCTTTCAAAGTCCCTTCCAGTTCTAGGAGATTGGTATATCTCCAATTATTACCTAAGGCAGAGGAGGAACTTTGTCACAATACTAACCTAAACAAAAAGAGTTTGCTGTAACTAATTCAGGGCTTATTGGAAAATTCAATCCAGGGGAACAAGTATCACAATACAGAAGCCTGTACTCAAATCTGCCCCTTTTTCTTCTAACATGACTCTTATTTCTGCACTGCTGCTGGCGGCGGCACTGCCTTGGGAGCTGGGCAGTTGGAGAGCAGCGGCTGCTGGCTGGGAGCCCAGCTCTAAAGGCAGAGCCACTGCCAGCAATAGTGCAGAAGTAAGGATAGCATGGTATGGTATTGCCATCCTTACTTCTGTGTTGCTGCTGGCGGGGCACTGCCTTCACAGCTGGGCACCTGGCCAACAGCTGCTGCTCTCTGGCATCCCAGCTCTGAATGCAGAGACCCTTAGTGACTCCCCCTGCAATTCCCTTTTGGGTCAGGAATCCCAATTTCAGAAATGCTGGTCTCCCCCATGAAATCTGGTCTTTTGTGTGCATTTACCCTATACTATACATAAGGGTTGTGAGTTAAATCCTTGAGGGGGCCACTTAGGGATCTGGGGCAAAAATTGGTCCTGCTAGTGAAGGCAGGGGGCTGGACCCGATGACCTTTCAAGGTCCCTTCCAGTTCTAGGAGATTGGTATATCTCCAATTATTAGTTTATTAGTTAGTATTAGGTAGTATGTATATAGTATAGGGTAAAAGCACACAAAAGACCAGATTTCATGGTCCATGATGTGTTTTTATGGCTGTGAATTTGGTAGGGCCCTAATTATAGGACCACCTAAAATCCTCAACAAAGACTGGGGACCTATTATACCCAATCCTGCATAGACCCCAACTGAGATTAGGGTCCCCATCGTGGCAGGCACTGCACAGACACAGTGAAAGACAACCCTGCCCTGAAGAATTTACAGTTCAAATAGAGGAAGGAAGGATTGTTATCCCCATTCATACAAATGGGGAAACAGAGGTCAAGATGCATCAACTGCAATCCCAACAGTCCTCCATAGAGCTTGGGCTAAGATTTGAAAATCTGTCCAAGGGGTTTACATGTTCAATTAGTTTTAATGAGACTCAAGTGTCCAAATCTTCTAGACATCCATCAATAAAGATTCCGTGAGAGACACAAGAGGAACTATCTTCTTTTGTACAGCACCTAGCACTGCTTGGCTCTTGAACCTCTAATACTAATAATGTTCCCCTTCTTTGGACACCAGAGTCTTTGCCCCATAGTAACAGATGCCAGGGCCTCAAAGGTCAGTTTCCCAGTGGAGAAGTCTGGGTATTTTCTTATGTTACTTCTTATGACTTATGAGGAGAGCCTGAGGGAACTGGGATTGTTTAGTCTGCAGAAGAGAAGGATGAGGGGGGATTTGATAGCTGCTTTCAACTACCTGAAAGGGGGTTCCAAAGAGAATGGATCTAGTCTGTTCTCAGTGGTACCTGATGACAGAAGAAGGAGTAATGGTCTCAAGTTGCAGTGGGGGAGGTTTAGGTTGGATATTAGGAAAAACTTTTTCACTCAGAGTGGTGAAGCACTGGAATGGGTTACCTAGGGTGGTTTTTAAGGTCAGGCTTGACAAAGCCCTGGTTGGGATGATTTAGTTGGAATTGCTCCTGTTTTGAGCAGGGGGTTGGAGTAGATGACCTCCTGAGGTCATGAACTGGGGTGCAAAGGGAGAGAAAGGACTGAATTAGTCAAAAAAATTTGGTCTCCTGCTATAATTCAAGGTCTGTGTTAAACTCATGCTTAGTAAACAAGAGAAGTGTGGGACTGAGAAACTATTAACCCAAATTGTTGTGTCAGAAATTAGGCCTAACTGTTGGACTAATAAGGAGAAGATGTGCTGGTCCCTCCACCACTACCTTTTGGGGTCCTCCAAAAGAAACTTTGGATGGACAGATGTGAATGCAGGCTAAGCAAAAGATGAGAGGAGGGGAAGTAGTGAGCTTCACCATCATGGCTGCCACCCCCACCGTCTCCTGGGACACCAGACCTTCTTTGCTCTGATCGTGAGAGGAGTCCTGACCAGACTGGGCCAGAGAAAGTATGACGCTGCAGTTTATATGTTTTATAAAAATATTTATAAGTGTGAATATGATGTTACTGGAATATGCTTTATGCAAAAGGTCTCTTGTAAGGTATCACTACAAAGCTTATTATCTACTGAGTGTGTTCATCCCATTTGTTTGTAGGTATTATTTCTATGTCTGTATGTATGAATAAACTTGTATTACTGATGTAAACATGTTAAGTGGAAGCCATTAAGGGTGCTTCAGAATTAATCACTTGTAAATGGCTCTGTTTACTTGCAATCCTTCCAGACTACATGCTGACTAGCCAAAGGTTATACTGGCACTGGAAAAGGTTCAGAGAAGGGCAACTAAAATGATTAGGAGTTTGGAAAGGGTTTGGAGGAGTGATTAAAGAGGCTTCAGCTTGGAAAAGAGGAGACTAAGAGGGGATATGACAGAGGTATATAAAATCATGAGTGATGTGGAGAAAGTAGATAAGGAAAGTTATTTACTTATTCCACATTTCAAACAGCCTACAATCCCAGGGTGTTTAGATGGGAGATTTTGAGTCAGCCCAGTGTGAATTCTAGGAGGCAGTTTCTGGTGCACTGGCAGTGTGTATGTTGTAAGACAGGGGTAGGCAACCTATGGTATGCGTGCCAAGGGCATCACGCAAGCTGATTTTCAGTGGCACTCACACGCCCGGGTCCTGGCCATCGGTCTGGGGGACTCTGCATTTTAATTTAATTTTAAATGAAGCTTCTTAAACATTTTAAAAACATATTTACTTTACTTAGAACAATAGTTTAGTTATATCAATGGTCCCCAACGCGGTGCCCGGGGGCATGGCGCCCACCGGGGCATTTATGTGTTCCTGCCTAATGCCCAGCAGGGGAGAGAAGCTGTGGCTCCACGCCTGCCAGGGACAGGGAACGCCGGGGCTGCAGGCGCCGGCGTTCTCTCTCCCTGGCAGGCGCCGGGCCACAGCTTCTCTCCGGCTTCTCCAGGGCTGCAGGCTGTGGACACCGGTGTTCTCTGTGCCCGGAAGGCGCGGGGCCGCGGCTTCTCTCTGGGTTCTCCAGGGCTGCAGGCTCTGGGCGCCGGTGTTCTCTGTGCCCGGAAGGCGCGGGGCCGCGGCTTCTCTCCGGCGCGAAGCTGCGGTCCTGCCCCTGCTGGGGACAGCAAACTCTGGGACTGCAGGCTGCAGACGCCAGTGTTCTCGATCCCTGGCAGGCGCGGGGCCCGCCTAGTGCCCAGCATGGGAGAGAAGCCGGGGCCCCGCGCCCGCCGGGGACAGAGAACTCCAGGGCTGCAGGCTTCATTCTATGTTAAAGTAAGAATAATAAATATATTTGGACCAGCAGTTCAACAATGTTTTACTTTTTTTTAAATAAATAAGATGAAAACTGTTTATGATATTTATTTTGTAAAAACTCCTTAATTTTTCTTACAGGTAGATAAAAAAGAGCAAATTCACATGGTAAGGTGAAAGTAATTGCCAAATAATTTAATTAATACCTTTTACATGTAAAATTACTCTTTTTATCTTATGGATTCATATATTATGTAATAGTAAATATGTTTTTTGTATTATTTAATGTACAAATACAAAATAAGCCTTGAAAAATTGTTGGCGCCCACCCCACACTTCTGGAAACATGAATGTGCTACTGGCCATAAAAAGGTTGGGGACCACTGAGTTATATATTATAGACTTATAGAAAGAGACTTCTAAAAACGTTAAAATGTATTACTGGCACATGAAACCTTAAATAAGAATGAATAAATGAGGACTCAGCACAGCACTTCTGAAAGGTTGCCAACCCCTGTTGTAAGAGAAGGTACTGCCACCTAGTGGTGAATGTTCAGACAGGCCAAAGGGCTTACTAGCGGTGGCCGTTCATAGCAGTGTCTTTTAATGCAGGTGGCAGGCTCCTGCTGTGTTTTGGAGATGAAAAATCAGGGTTCTAATCCTGGCTCCCCCAGTATGTTCCTGGAGCTAACAGTGCAGTTTTCCTTTTCCAGGTAGCACATGACTTTGTTATCTGCTATAACGTTCAGAGCTGGGTTAGAATCTCGAACCTGCCAAATTCAGAGGGTGTATGGATACAGAGCTCAGTGTGGGGCCCTTCATTGGTAGTGGTGGGACCTTGGGCAAGTCACTTCAGACCAGATTAATAATGGTATTTGGGTGCCCAAAGATGCAGATAGATGCCTAGTGGGTTTCTAAAGCTCCCGCCATTTAACTCCCATTAACATTAATTTAGGCACTTAAATCCCATTTGAAAATCTGGGCCCGGACCACTTTTGGAAATCCCTCTGGGCATCGATCTGCATGTTTAGGCACCAAAATCACCTTTGAAAATCTGGCCATTTGTTTCCGCATGTTTCAGTTGCCCATCTGTACACATCACTTCCGTATCTCACAGGGGTGTGGTGAGAATAAATACCTTAGAGATTGGGATGTGCTCCAATCCTATGACAATAGGGGGCCTTATATGACTGTAGATAGAAAGGTGTACTGCATGCCCAACTTGATACACCATGGGCCTGATTTTGATAGGTGATGAGCACCTGCAGCGCCGATTGGCTTGAACTGGAGTTGTGGGTACTCAACACCTTTGAAAATCTGGCCTCTAAATCATCTCAGTTTGGGCCCC
This sequence comes from Mauremys mutica, assembly GCF_020497125.1. Taxonomy (NCBI): domain Eukaryota; kingdom Metazoa; phylum Chordata; order Testudines; family Geoemydidae; genus Mauremys; species Mauremys mutica. Next base: position 40,391,030 of record NC_059084.1, read on the forward strand.
CAGAAATATAGGCATACCCGCATGGCCCCTCAGTATGCCAACATCTTTATGGCTGACTTAGAACAACGCTTCCTTAGCTCTCGTTCCCTAACACCCCTACTCTACTTGCGCTACATTGATGACATCTTCATCATCTGGACTCATGGAAAAGAAGCCCTCGAGGAATTCCACTGTGATTTTAACAATTTCCATCCCACCATCAACCTCAGCCTAGACCAATCCACACAAGCGGTCCATTTCCTAGACACTACTGTGCTAATCAACGATGGTCACATAAATACCACCCTATACCGGAAACCCACTGACCGCTATACTTACTTACATGCCTCCAGCTTCCATCCCGGACACACCACACGATCCATTGTCTACAGCCAAGCTCTAAGATACAACTGTATTTGCTCCAATCCCTCAGACAGAGATAAACACCTACAAGATCTCTATCAAGCATTCTTAAAACTATAATACCCACCTGCTGAAGTGAAAAAACAGATTGACAGAGCCAGAAGAGTACCCAGAAGCCACCTACTACAGGACAGGCCTAAAAAAGAAAATAACAGAACGCCACTAGCCATCACCTACAGCCCTCAACTAAAACCTCTCCAGCGCATCATCAAAGATTTACAACCTATCCTTAAAGATGATCCCTCACTCTCACAGATCTTGGGAGACAGGCCAGTCCTCGCTTATAGACAGCCTCCCAACCTGAAGCAAATACTCACCAGCAACCGCACACCATACAACATAAACACTAACCCAGGAACCTATCCCTGCAACAAAGCCCGATGCCAGCTCTGTCCACATATCCATTCAAGTGACACCATCATAGGACCTAATCACATCAGACACGCCATCAGGGGCTCGTACACCTGCACATCTACCAACGTGATATATGCCATCATGTGCCAGCAATGCCCCTCTGCCATGTACATTGGCCAAACCGGACAGTCTCTACGCAAAAGAATAAATGGACACAAATCTGACATCAGGAATCATAACATTCAAAAATCAGTGGGAGAACACTTCAACCTCTCTAACCACTCAGTGACAGACTTGAAGGTGGCAATTTTGCAACAAAAAAACTTCAAAAACAGACTCCAAAGAGAAACTGCTGAACTCGAATTAATATGCAAATTAGATACAATTAACACTGGCCTAAACAGAGACTGGGAATGGTTGGATCATTACACTAATTGAATCTATTTCCCTATGTTAAGTTCTCCTCACACCTTCTATGGGTCATCTTACTTATCACTTCAAAAAGTTTTTTTTCCCTCCTGCTGCTGATAGCTCATCTCAATTGATTAGACTTTTCCTGTTGGTATGCATACTTCACCTTTTCATGTTCTCTGTATGTATAAATGTCTCCTGTCTGTGTGTTCCATTCTATGCATCCGAAGAAGTGAGCTATAGCTCACGAAAGCTCATGCTAAATAAATTTGTTAGTCTTTAAGGTGCCACAAGTACTCCTGTTCTAAATCACAACTATTACACCAACACATCTGTTTCCCAAAGGCCGGTCTCTCTCTTGTTTTCACATCAGTTTCCATAATGTCACCAGTCCACCATAAATGATCCCCTCAGGTTGGCCTTACATGCTATTCCATCTGACCACGCCAAGTGTGAATTCCCCCTCGACTCAGAGTCACAAGAGGTCCTTCTTTCTTTGTGTCACACAATCCTGATCAAGTATTATTATTATATATTTGTATTACAGTAGCAACTAGGAGCCCCATTCATGTATCAGGACTCCCTGATGTTAGGCACTGTACAAACACAAAACAAAAGAACAATCCCTGTCCCGGAGAGTTTACAATCTAAATATGAGACAGGAAAGAATAGATGGATATAGACAGATGGGAGAATGCAAGGCAACTATGAGGCAGTATTGCTCAGCATGAAAGGCAGTGATCTCAGCAAACCAGTGGCCTAACCATAGTCACATTTTTATAGGCATCACAGGAAAGGAGAGCTTCAAGGAGCATTTTGAAAGATGATAATGAGGTATCATAGAATCATAGAACTTAAGATCAGAAGGGATCATTATGATCATCTAGTCTGACCTCCCGCAAAATTCAGGCCACAAAAGCTGACCCACCCACTCCTGAAATAATTCTCTCCCTTGACTCAGCTGTTGAAGTCCCCAAATCCTGATTTAAAGACTTCAAGTAGCAGATAATCCTCCGGCATGCGACCCCTGCCCCATGCTGTGGAGGAAGGCGAAAAACCTCCAGGGCCACTGCCAATCTACCCTGGAGGAAAATTCCTTCCCGACCCCAAATATGGCGATCAGCTGAACCCCGAGCATGCGGGCAAGACTCTCCAGCCAGACAGTTTCTGGCTGTTTACCAGGAGCTTCTCTTAAGCATGAGTGGCAACACGAGAGACAGCACAACGGGTCTCATTTAAAGATGTAACAAACAGGTGATGAAGGCAGACATCCTGGGCCAGTCAGAGGTGGGAGTCAACATCTCAACAGCAATTTAAAGCTAAGAGGTTGGGCAAGGCTAGGCCAGGCCATGAAAGAGAAGACAAGTCGCTTGCCCTAACACTGTATCTATGACTCAGAGCACTATCATGCCTGTTCAGTTTTGAGTCTGTCTGTCACTGGCTGATCATTCTTCAAAGCAGCAGCTGCCTGGGAGTCTGCTGGAGGACATATTGCATCAACACCTGAGTTCATGTATTTGGGGCTTGAACCTTCAACTTTGGAGGCCCCAAACTTGAGCCTATGTTTACATTGTGGGGCTTCACATAGGGCTATATTTTGGCTCCTGGTGAGGAAGTATCTAACTTGAGTGCCTAGCACTAAATGCTGATTGGCCAAGTATATACTGATTTTCAGAAGTGCTGAGCACCTACCACTCCCATTGAATGAAGTGGCCCTCTGAAAATCAGGCCCCATATTTAGAGATTTAAATTTAGGCCCCTAAGTAGAAAATGTGAGGCCCGGTTTTGAAAGATGGTGAACATGCACAGCTTCAGTGCAACAGTTTGGGCACCCAAAAAAGAAGGTAATCAAAATCAGATGACAATTTAAAGCATTCTGACTAGTTTGTGCAGAACCTGGAATCATAGGTGTCGACTCCATGAGTATTCCAGGGCTGGAGTACAGATGGAAAAATAAATCACAACTAATCGTTGGTGCCAGCAAAGGGCTGATAGATGCCACTGCCAAACAACTGTTTGGTGGATTGAGGGGGGGGGACATGGGGGAGGGTGGAGAGCAGTGAGCGATGGGCGGGCAGGGGTCTTGGGGAAGGGGTGGAGTCGTCGCAGGGCCTCAGGGCAGAGTGGGGGTAGAGCACCCTGAGGGAAAAATAAAAGTCAGCGCCTAGGCCTGGCATTTCCATTTGACATGAAGTCCGGTGATTTTGAAATCTGCTTTTGTTTTGCACTGGAATAAACCATCAAATTTTGACATTTCCTGCCAAATCAAATTTTTGAAATAACTTTGTTTCAGGTCAATGGAACACAGGCAAATTTAGAGTAGAATAGAAAATAAAACAAATTGCAAAACATTTTTTATACATGTTTATCAGAATTGACACTCCTGCGGATTTCAGTGAAATGCCCATCAGAAATTTTTCAACCAGCTCGAATTTTGACGTGTTTGTGAAGGACAAATTCTTCTAAGGGCATTGGGGAAATAATCAGGGGCAGCAGCAATTTCTACATCTACAGCAGAAGATCAGCTTGTCCTGTACGGGCCCTCCCTTCCACTGCTTGTGAATATGCAGGACTGGGGGAGTCCAAGCTATACCTCCTGCACACCTAAACATGCCCCTTTTGGGATATGAAGCACCTCATAATGGTTGCATTAGCAGTGGATTACAGTAGCTTCCCGCTTGGATGCACTATGAATGGGAATGCACCTCTGTTCACCCTCTCCCCATCCAAGTGGAAAAAATTCAACTGCTTCCAGTTGGCAACCAGATTTTGGAAGGGAGCAATGGATCTCGTGAACTTAGGGGCTCCGGTGCTACAAACATAGGCTGGTAGAAACAGTTCGAGCCCAGCAGAGGTTGGAAGATCACAGCTGTGGACAATAGAGAAAAGCAGGGGCCAGCACAGACCAGCAATGGCTGGTAGAACCCAGGGATGAGCCGTGGGACCAGCAGGGGCTGGTAGAACCCAACTGTAGCCAAAAGAGAGCAGCAGGGGTGGAGGGAGACCAGCAGGCCAAAAGACTCCAAGAGAGAGCAGTAGAGACCATCAGAGACTATTACAGTCCTACAGGGTCAGTAGGGCCCAGAGGATGATGATCAGGGAGCAGTGGAATGAGGATAATGCAGCTGTTAGAATTCCCAGTAGTGGTGTCCCCAAGCCTCTCTCATGCAGTAGCAGCTATTGGGTGGGCCATAAGCTGGAGACTGGCTGGAGGCATAAGCCCCCCGATGAGACCATCCTGGCAACTCTCCCGCAGGCCTTGCTCACCTCCTGGTTCCTCAGGCTGTAGACGAGGGGATTGAGGAGTGGGGTGAGCACTGTGTAGAGCAGGGAGAGCTCCTTTCTGGGGTTCAGCTCTGTGCTGCCCCTGGGGAACATGTACACAGCCACCAACGTCCCGTAGAACAGCATAACCACAGTGAGGTGGGAGGAGCAGATGGAGAAGGCTTTGCGCCTCCCTGAGGCAGAGGGGATCCTCAGCACAGCCCAGGTGATGTAAATGTAAGAAGTGACTGTCAGAAATAATGGGGAGGCTGGGATGAAGGACAGGAAGAACGTGACCGTCTGGACAATGGAGGTGTCGGTGCAGGAGAGCTCCAGGAGGGGCTGGAAATCACAGAAGTAGTGGTCTATCTTGCAGGGCCCGCAGAAGCTCAAGGCTATAATTGACAGTGACACAATCCCCATGAATAGGAACCCGCCCACCCAGGACCCAACCACCAGCTGCCCGCAGACCTTGCCGTCCATGAGGGAAAAGTAGTGAAGTGGGCGGCACACGGCCAAATACCAGTCATAAGACATGGCTGCCAGCAGGAAGCACTCCACGGTGGCCAGGGAGCCGAACAGATAGAGCTGTGCAAAGCAGCTGCCCAGAGATATTGTCACATTGCCTGCTTGGAGACCAGCAAGAATCACCGGGGAGATGTTGGAGGTGGAGATCATCTCCAGGCAGGAGAGGCTGGAGAGGAAGAAATACATAGGGGTCTGGAGATGCGGATCCAGCACCACTAGCACTACCAGGATGAGGTTGGCAGCCATGGATATGATATAGACAGCTAGGAAGCCAGTAAAGAGAAGGATCCACAGTTCCTTGAGGTCCCCAAATCCCTGGAGGAGGATGTGGGATATGGTGGTGAGGTTTCCACTGCCTGTCTCCTTCATAGGGAGTGTCTGAAGGAAAGAGAGTCAGCAGATAATTACAAAACAATGAAAAAAACTATCCATAAAACCTGAAGCTATGTGTCCTTGTGGGAAGTAGTGCTGTATAGTGTTTACAGCAGTGAAGGAGGGGAGTGAGGTCTAGTGGTTAGAGCAATGGAGGCCAGGACTCCTGGGTTGTATCTTAGCTCTGAGAAAGGCCTGGGGTCTAGTGGGCTAAAGAAGGGGTATCTTAGCCTCAGGACTCCTGGGTTCTAACCTAGGTCTAGAAGAGCAATGGATTTTAGCAAGATAGAGCAAAAGTACTGGCCCTCCACCCCCATTGTGAATAAGAAGAAGTATCTTGAAGCTGTGCTTCATTTATTTCTCTTCTTTCAATGATGTGACCTGGCCAAAACTCAGAATGTCCATTCCATGGGCAATCCTGACATTCTGAAATTGTCTTTCATCCCAGATCGTAATGAAACAGCAACATTTCTAGCAAAATTCTGACAAATTTCATTTCGGAAACAATTAAAGAACCTTATCAAAATGTTGACGTGCTTTGTTGGGATAACGATAAAGCACTTCCTTTTTACATTATCATTTCTACTCGGTTGTATTCTAGTCTATTAAACTTGAGAGGATAGTCAAATCTACGTGCTTTGAAATTACAGAAATAAAATACCTCACTTATTTGTGATAAAAAATGTGCCAAAATTGGTATATTCCCATGAAACATTTACATTTTGTTGAATCAGCAAACTGAGAGGAAAATTGGTCATTCAGCAAATTGTGGACCAACTCCAGGCCCAAACTTTGCTGTGAACCCTGAGCATTCAGGACACAGTGGGTAATAACTGATGATAGGTAGCACTATGTCAAGGTAAAAGCATGCGACAGTGTGCCAGGATAGACCTCTCCTATCAAAAGTCTCGACTTTGGCTTTTGCCTGTGACTTGCTGGTGACCTTGAGTATGTCTCTTAACCTCTCTGTGCCTCACTTTTGTTATTTATTAAATACAAGACACAGCGATGAACCAAGTCCTTTCCCTGGACAGTTTACAATGTGAAGGGTCTTCACTGGGCATATGGTCACACCCCAACAGAGGGAAATCTTTAGCACGAGTGGGACAGGGAGTCTTCAGTAGTTAACATGGAGAAATAAATTTAAATACCATTGTCCCTTGGCTGGCACAGGTAGCAGAGATCTGTGATAAAAGTCAGAGATGTTTGTAAGGAATCCTGTTTATTTACAAAGAACGTGCAGAGGGCACTTTCCTCATTCAGCAATCCAAGTCTGCCTTTCCATTGGGTCCTCTGCCCAAAAGTAGCTCTGTCTCTTGCTTTTATCCCAAGGCTATGTTAACCCCTGCCTCTCTCATTTTCTGCTTCTTTCTGCCTCTCACATGCATAGATACAAAGCTACAATAGACCAGGTCTCACTGTTTAGATGTAAAATACGTTCTCACCTCTTTCTGGAAATCAGGCCCTTTTAAAGTGTCTCAAATTGGGCCCCTTAAAATCCTGGCAAATATTTATTTGACAAATAATAGTCCAGCAGTTTTTTTTTCTATCACTGGCATCCATGCTTCCTTAAAGACTATGCACAGGACCACACTACAGTTCTTAGCTAAACTGCTCCCTGAAAGAGCCACACAGAGCAGAAAACTGGAAAAAGACTTCTCAATGATGTACAGCAAATGCAACTACCACAGTTACAAACAGAGCTGATTGGATGCTCTTTGATCACAAAAATTCTTCAGCAAATGTTGCTGTTCTTCACTGAATAATTTATGCCAAATAGCAAGTGACTAGTGATTTTCAGAAGGTGGGTGCTCAGCATTTTCTGAAAATCAAGCCCCTTTAAAACGTCTGCTATTGGGCACTGAAAAAAAGAAGCTTACAAAAACACGAGTCGAGTCTGAAAATCTTGGTCTTATCCAAGATTTTTTTTTGGCATTTATGGCTAAGAACATAAGAAAGACCATACTGGGTCATACCAAAAGGTCCACCTAGCCCAGTATCCTGTCTTCTGATGGTGGCCAATGACAGGTGCTTCGGAGGGAATGAACAGAAAGGCAATCATCATGTGATCCATCCCGTCACCTATAGAGGGGTAAGGGGTTCTGGTTAAAATGTTTGAAAGCTCCTAAGTCCCATTTTCAAAAGCACCTTATTCACTTAGTAACCCCCGATGAAGGGACTTAGGCACTTTGAACATTTTGCCCTCTGTCTCACTATGCATTTACAGTGCACCATGGAAGCCTGAATGGAGAAGGAAATTATTGTAGTTTTATATACCATAAATGTTACCTTTCTCCTGCACCAGGAATGTAGGATTATTATCCTTTTTTGGGTCATGGAGCAGATAGCAGCTGATGGGATTGTGTCAATTCATCTTTGTCTTCAGTTCATCAAGCCTTTTTTCAAGTGGTCCAGAGTTTGGTTGGAAGGAGACCAGCCCACTGGCCAGAACCTGTATCACTCTGGAAAAGCAGCACCAGAAACGATGTTACCCTTTTCCTATTCTCTTTATAGGAGACAGGAACCTCCCCCGAGTGATCTTGTGAAATCTCTTCTAAAGGGAATCATTACAATGTTGTGCATTATAAGCATTTTTTTTAAATTAAGTACATGCCTTGGGGGACCAGCATTAAAAAAGAATCCTTTATATGTTTGTATTTAGTCCATTACTGAGCATATTAATGAGAGGGCTTCATTTTATGTCTGTCAAAAAGATACATCCAGCAATACAGCAAGTATGGTTACTCTTACTATATTGCTATGTATGGTTACGCTTACTATATTGCTATGAGCTGGGTGAAAACTTGTTACAGGTTGAGTAAAACCTCATTCAAATGGATGTGTCAATGGGCCCTTCATTTAAGGTAGTTGTAAGAGACAAGAGGCCAACAAGCTCGGCCCAGAAAGTAGCACCACATGGGCATTCAAGAGTCTATGGGTATTGTGACCGGGTCTGTGAGAGAACACACTGAAAATGAGACCAGACAAGAACAGTAGCCTGTGAACACAGTGAAACTCTGACAAAATCTGAGGAGAGCTTGTGGATCTGTTGGATAGAGAGGCTTGGGGCCATGAGCTGAGGAACTGCTCCTTTTGTTTCTACCTCCTCGTGTGTTTGGAGAAGCAGGACTTGGTACATCCCTTGTAAATAAACAAGACTGCATCTGAGCGAACACCATCCTCCATTGGCTTCTGCTTTCATCTGGGAACTCCCCCAGGGTCCCGAACTATGACTAGCTGCTCGGGTTGGAAATAATACTGTTGCCATAGTGCACAGAAGCCCTGTCATGGACTAGGACACTGCAAAAGGCAGAACAAAAGGACCTGCCCTCCATGGCCGGAGCCACAAGCACCTCATCTCCCCCAGCTGCACGGGCCCCTGGCTGGCCAAAGCCCTGAGTAACCCCCATCTTGGCTGGAGGAGCCCCAGGTTGGCCAAAGTCCTGAGCCTTCCCCGCCTCAGCCGGAGGAGTCCCCGGCTGGCCGAAACTCTGAGCACCCACCTCCCACCAGGAGCCCTGGGCTGGCAGAAGCCATGCCGTGCCTCCCATCCCGGGACCCAACCCTCCCAGGGAAAAGCCAAAGCGTCTGTTAGAAGATGCTTTTGATATGCCCTATGCAGGTTCTGGGGCGGATGAGGGCATGGTATGTGCCTCCTCAGATGCTCCAGAACCTGAATGAGGCATAATGAAACAAAAACATTGCCACCAAACCCAGGAACTAGGGTCCGGATGGTGTGGCTGTGGCAGCACTGAGGGTGGCAGAGCCTCCTCTGGCCTATTATACCCACCGCCCATGGCTGACAATCTAAGGAATCCACCACAGTGCTCACTGAGTGACAACACAGTAGTAAGTGAGGCCTGGGGCACAGAGCCACAAAGGTATTTAGGCACCTAAACCCCAGCTTTCAGCACTTATGGCCCAGTTTTAGGCTCCACCGTGATCCGCAAAACCCCTGCTTGGCTGCTGCCTCATCCTCTAGGTGCCTAAGTGTTCAGGGTAAAAGTTCTCTCAGCGTCTGAGCAGTTTATACACCAATACCACAAAGTACTTGAGGACATGCTTAACTTTAAGCACAAGAGACTTCCCAGAGTTCCATGGGACAACAAACATCCTTAAAAACTAGGCACATGTTTAGATACCTTGCTGAATTGGGGCCGTAAAGAACAAGCCTCAGAAAGCAAATTCACTGATGGTGTGAGGTGGAGTAAGGCCTGGATTCAATCCAGCCATAAGGCCACCAACTCAGCAAAGTATTATGATACCACTGGCTCAGTGGTCTGCCAACGTTGCCCCACAGCAGATTCCAATACTCTCTGGAAGTAGGCAACCTCCGTAGCTCTGTGGGTCCAGGGGCAACCTTCCAGCCTAGGGTCTGCTCCCTGGATCCTGCCTTAATTCAGTCCTGGTTACAGAACCATATGCAATAGAACTATTGTGGGACCTTTTCCTGAGCAAGGACTCAACAAGAGAAGTGTTGCATTCTTTGTATCTTGGAGTCTTGGAATCTAAATTAGTTAGGCAACTCAGTCCCTCAGGATCTTTTGAAATTCCCAGCCTATCCAAAGAACAGATGCCTTTCTGAATGATGCATTCAAATTCAACCATAATTTGCTAGATGCAGGAAACACTTGGTGGATTCTCTGCAATGTGTTATGTGGGAGTTCAGACCAGATGACCACAGTGGTCCCTCCTGCCTTTGAAATCTATTAATCTATGGATTTTGCAGATCACTATTCATAGGACAATAGAACAGATGCCTCCAGAAGTTGTGGAAGCTCCTTCACTGGAAGTTTTCAAAAGGAGGCTGGATAGCCATCTGTCTTGGATGGTTTAGACACAACAAATCCTGCATCTTGGAAGGGGTTGTGGTCCCTTCTAACCCTATGGTTCTATGATTGGCTCCAATGGTACAACTCACATGACAAAAGTAAGGATGAAGAAAGTACTAGGGTCCTAAGTAACAACACAAGGACATTGTGCTAAAGGTCTGATTCTACCAAAAGTTGGACCCTGCAGGTGATGGGTCTTTGCAAGCCAAATTTTGTTAAATAGACACTAACTTTGGGTGCCTCAATTTAACATCAACCAATCTGGGTTTTCTCTCCAAAATTGCTGCACACCCACAACCCCAACAGAAATCCATGCAAGCTTAGAGTGCTCAGCAAATCAGAAAACCCAGGTCTCCGTTCTCACAAACTGGGCACCAAAAATGGAGGCACCCCGATTAGTGGACAGGCTGCACGATTTTGGCCATCGGGCTTGAATTATTTTTGGAACTTCTGAGAAGCTTCAGCTCCTGTTGGCTTTAGTATGATCTGGGGGTGGTCAGCAATGCTGGAATTTAGGCCCAAATCCAGAAACAACTTTTGGAAATAATCGCCAAAGATTTTAGTTATTCCTGTTTTTTTAATAGATTAATAGATTTGATGGCCAGAAAGACCCATTAGATCAGCTAGCCTGACCTCTTGAATAGCAAAGGATGGATAATTTCATCTGGGTACCCCTGTATTGATCCCAATAACTTATGTTTGAAAGGCAGCCAGTCTGGACTGGAAGTTTTTAAAAGACTGAGAACGCACTGTTCTTCCAAGTGCTGGCACTCACAGCCTATGGGAACTTGACCACTTAGATACAAAAGTCTTGCATGAATCACACAGTTTTCAAACTATTTAATGTGGTCCTTTGTGGATGACAAACTGGCCCAATGCAGAGCTCCAGATTACATTAATTCAGGGAGTAGTTTATGCATAGTCTCAACACAAGCTTTGTTTGCCCATTCCTGACAGTGCTGAGCACACACAGCTCCTGCTGGCTTCATAACCAGGATTCAGCTCCAAATTCATTTTGTGTAATTGACCTGGGCCCGATTCTTCACTCTTTGGATCTGATCCTGCCACTCTTACATGAGTAACCATAACTCACTCTAGTGACCATGCTGGCTTTGCTATGAGCATGTGCATGAGGATCTACTAGCTGTGTGAGTAAGGGCTTCAGGAGGAGGCCACTTTTGCAAGCAAAACTCAGTAGACAACCCGGTGGATTGAAGAAGACCCTTAGGGCTAGATCTACACTGCAGGTGGATGTGAGCCCCCCAGCCTGAGCACACAGACTTGCACTACCCACAGATGACCGAAAACTAGCAGTGTAGATATTGTGTCTCAGGCAGCAGATCTGGCTCTCAAACACAGCTCATCCCCTGCATCTCTACAATGTCCACACTGCTAGTTTTAGTGCCCTAGCTGGAACCAAGCTAACTCCCATCTACGATATAGACATTCCCTTAAGGACCCAGTCCTGCCACCCTTATTCCTTTGGGCAATGTGTGATCGTTGCTGAGGAGGGCAGGAGAACTCTGAGACTAACTACTGGAGGAAGAGTTACTCACTCGAGTGCTGAAACATTAGCTGGTTATGTTAAACTTCAAGAATCCTCACTATTCACACTGGTGTTCAAGGCGGGCAATGCTCTGGGGAGGCTGCAGTTGTTTGTGGAGATCAGTGAGATCACCCATAGGGACTTGTATCCCTAAACATGTTCTTTGGCTCACACTTATAGCTGCCTGCTGAGCCACAGAAGAAATGGCCCTTTGTTCTCAAGGCAGGTGAGAAACTTTCTTGATTTTATTAGAGACCTAATAATGATATTGTCTCACGTTATTCTTTAAGCTGTGTATTGAGAGCTAGGTGGGATGCACTGTTCTTTACAATGGAAGTAAAGACATGGTCTTTTTTCCTAAGAGCCTATTGACTCAGCTGATCATGGCAAGACAAAATGCTAGGGGAGATAACAACAGGCAATGGATGGATGGAGTGGGACAGAACACACGCAACTGGGCAATGAGCATTGCTTGGCTAGTAGCACAGGCATCCTAGTTTCTTTCTTTCTTTCTTTCTTTCTTTCTTTCAGGACTGGAAATATTATTGGAGGCATTCTAGAATAAGGTGATGGTCCGAAGACTGAAATGAAGGAGGAGAGAGATGTTTGTGCAGAACTGGTTCAGGGAAGGCAGCTCATGGCTTTGGGTACCATTCCAGTGAAATGTAATGGGAATGAGGTGCCCAAACTGTCAGGCAGCTTTGAAAATCTCAGCCTGGCAGCCTGGGTAAGGGTGCAAAGATGCTAGTGAGAGAAGGGAATAAAGGGGGCTTGGAAAGAAGTGGAATTATTGGGGTAGGGATCTGATGAGGGGTGTGTAGTGTGGCCGTGTAGATGTGGGTCCATCCAGGAGTTGGAAGAAAGGAATAGGAGATATTGACAGACTGGAATATTTTATGTTTTCCCATAAAGCTAGTGTGTGTTAGCTGGTGAAAGACCTGGTGTATCTGGGAGGGGGTTGCAAAGGAAAACGGTGAGGGAGATGCAGACCTCTTCCTATCTTTACCCATTGTTACTGAACTTTTCTTGTCCACCTGTTTCATCCTGCCCGTAAGTTCTCTGGGGCAGGTGCTGTCTCTTTACTACATGTGTGTGAAACACCCAGCACAACAGGGAAGTGATTGGTGATAGAGGCCTCTATATGCTACAGTGCTAGCACTATTACTTCTTGTGCTGTGAATAACCAAGAAGGGGGCCTGGACCTTTGGATAAACATATGTATTGTAACCCACAATTCCTTGGGAATGTTTTTGATCTGGCTCCAGATAAATTTACAGAAAATGCTACCTATTGCTGACATGGCTTGTTTAATTTGAAATGGAGAATGGCTCTGAGTGCAGACTGTTGTTAAATTGACAGCAGAGCAGGTCAAATCTTGGAATTTCTATTCCACAGGAAATTCTACATTTTGAAACTTTCATTCATCCAAAACTGGAAGAAAAACTCATGCATCCGACGAAGTGGGTATTCACCCACGAAAGTTCATGCTCCAATACATCTGTTAGTCTATAAGGTGCCACAGGACTCTTTGCTGCTCATTTTTCTGAAATTTCCCATGAAACCAACATGCCAAAACTCTCCTCAATTTGGAAATATTGGAACAACCTTACCAAAACATTTTATTTCAATCAGGTCAATATGTTTCATTTTTTAAAGTTTGAAGCCCTTTATTTTGACTTTATCATTTCAATGATTATATTATATTATATTAAACATTTTATATGTTTCAGTCAAAATACAACAACGTTGGTACATTCTATTTTTTATTTACTTGAATCATCCTTTTTTGATGGAAAACTGCTATGTTGGAAAACTTTCACCCAGCTCTAGTCAACAGACTAGAGAGATTCCAGAGACTGCTGTGGTCATGATCCATATAAACATCAATAACATGGCAAAGGTGAAAAGGAGGCATGGGAAGCTAACCATACAGTACTAGGAGTTAGGGTTAAATACTTTGTTAATAGCAGTAGCCAAAAGTATTGCAGTATACCTATTTTAGGCTGTCATGTTTTGGATAATTAATGTAAAATTATTTAAAAGGATGAAAATTATAATATTTGTTTGATTTTTATTTTCAGTACAAAAAATGAAGAGAAAAAGCATGAAAAAGAAAATTCCCTAAGACATAATGACTATCTAGCTGTCTAGTTAATCATTAATCATTACATTAAAAAATGGGCAAATTCTATGTGTTTGATTGCTGGAATTGTTAATCTCTTACTATCAACTCAATAAAAGCTTGGTATTTTTTTTTCATTCCTTTTATATATAAAGGTAAACATTTCCATTGTTGATATTTGCCAAAGTTTTTAGTGGTAAATAGAATTATTATCATTGTGAGGGATGTGGAAGTTGTCTATATTATTTTATCAATATTCTCCGTTCATCAGTTTCTTTGTTTGTTTGAATTGATGTTGGTTGCTATATTGTTACAAAGAGGTTAACTCTCACAAAGTGGACTGCAGGTAGGCAGGAAGAAAGGTATAATTTTCAGATTGCACCATTCACCAATACTTATCAATACAATTTAGGTGTCAATTCCTTTGATGTTTACTTGTGACTGGGTCCGAACCTCCAACTTGATATGGGGGTGGGGGGAGAGATTCAAGTGGGAAAACTGAATCAAACAACTTTGCAGTCAATGAAAACCAGAGGCTTGGAGCTTGGCAGAGACAAACAGAGGAAGAAGGAGAAAACAGACTGAATCCCAGTCCTAGAAGCATGGGTGTTTGAATAAACTTTAAGTAAGACAGGTACATGTAAGCCTTCTGTTGTTTAATTGTTATGCTTTGATTCCTGCTGTTGAGATTAAACGATACTTTGTTTTGAAAAGGCTGTTTTGTGGTCACTGGATTCACCACTAGTCCCAGATCCCAAAGAGAAGCCTTGTACAGTAGCCAAATCCAGCTGGGCCTGAGGCGCAAACACAGTTGGTACCCAACGGGCTGTACCCTTGTCTGATAGTGGGAGAACTGTAGGATTCCACCCCAGAGAGGTGAAGGCAAGAGACCTGTCACCAGAACAGGTTGCCCTCAGGGAAACGCTGAGAGAGGTCAGAGGTGCTGCTGGCCCTGAACTGTGACAACCATTATTAACTGGTCATTTGTTTCATGATGATTTCTATCAATCAAAGCATCTAACTGAAGCTATAACCTGCTTCTGAAACAAGATTCATGCAGATATTCCTTTATGCCAATGCAGAGTAACATTCTTGTTAGTAGTAGTTACCATGTTCATTTTGCTATTCCCTATAGGGCTAGGTATTAGATAAACATAGAATAAAAGAAAGTCTCTGTTCCAAAGAATTTTTACTCTAAATAGAGAAGTCAGGTAAAACATAGGGGAAAGGGAGAAAACATTGATTTCAGTTCTCACACATGGACTACAGGTTAATCCACATGAATCTGATTATGAAATCAGGCCCTGAGGAATGGAGTGTGAATACATTCCGTGTGAAATATTTATGACTTTCCAGCATTAGACTCAAGAAAATCATGATCCAAGTGAATGGGATTTTTGTCTCAAGTAATCTTGATCGCACAGATCAACATTCTTATACATGTTGAGTTAGTACCTCACTGCTTGAATGGTCGTATTGAAATCAGCAATGAGACTGGAATTTTCAAGTGCATAAATCTAATTGAAAGCAAGAAGCATAAATCTCTTAGGTTTCTTTGAAAATCCCAGCCTGAGAGAAAAGGTAACAGATTCTCTTTTGAAATTAATGGCGCCCATTGGTGACTAAGGTATCATTGAACAAAGGGGTGGAGTCGGATGCATAGTCCTTTATTTCATTCAAGCCCACTCGAAATGACTGTGATTCAGAATAAATACTTTGTCCAGCTCTAGTTATGAGTTGAGTTGAGGGAGAAAAGTGATTCTGTTTCATGAAAGATTTCAATCTTTTGAAATTGGGTTTCATTCCAAATGAAAACCACAATTTTTGACATTTTCTGTGGAAGGGAATGGTACCCCGTTTGCAGGCCTATTTGGTTGCTGTGGTTCCCTAGAACCACAGACCTTTGAAGAAAGGTATCCAATCTTGGTTGATAGGAGACCTATAGATGGTGGATACACCATGTAATACCTGTCTCTGTTTGTCTTCCAGTGAACACTTATGAAAAAATGATTATCTTGAATCAAACTGTGGTAACTGAGTTTTTTCTCCTGGTATTTTCTGCCTCTCCAGAGAGGCAGATTTTACTCTTTGTGGCACTGTTAGCCATTTATCTGGTCACTGTGGTGGGAAACCTCCTCATTATCCTTGTAACTTTGGTGGATCCCACCCTTCATACCTCCATGTACTTTTTCCTCTCTAATTTGTCTGCCTTAGAGGTCGGTTAAACCTCGGTCACTGTCCCCCAAAATGCTGGTGAGCCTCATCTCAAGGGAAAAACGCATGTCCTTTGCCGGCTGTGCCATGAAAATGGGCTTCTTCCTTTGCTTTGGGAGCACAGAGTCTTCCTTTCTGGACATCATGGTGTATGATCGCTACGTGGCAATATGCAATCCCCTGTGTTATACCATGATTATGAACAAGAAGGTGTGTATTCTGCTGGCAACCACTTCCTGGACTATCGGCATCCCGGCCCAGGTAGTGAAGACCAGTTTGGTATTCATCTTACCCTTCTGTAGCTCCAAAGAGGTCAACCATTTCTTCTGTGATCCGGCCCCTCTGCTGCTGCTGGCCTGTGCTGACACCTCCATGAATGAAACCTTGACTTACATCATGGTCACTTTCTTTGGAATGGTGTCCTTTGCCCTGATCCTGTTGTCCTACATCCGGATCATCACCACCATCCTCATGATGCCATCAGCTGAGGGCAAGAGGAAAACCTTCTCCACCTGTTCCTCCCACCTCATCGTTGTGGCTTTATTCTATGGTTCTGGCATCCTCCTTTATTTACAACCAAGATCCAGTGAATTTCCAGATGGCAGTAAACTTCTCTCCCTGTTTTACACTGTTTTGCCTGCCATGTTGAACCCTTTTATCTACAGCCTGGGGAACATGGATATTCAAAGGGCCTTGAAGAGAAATATGTGGAACAAAATGGTTCCTCGCTAGCGCTGAGTGGGAAACAGATTTTTCAGCCTGTTCTCCTTCAGGATTAATCTAAAGCCTACTAAAATTTTTCACAAACAACAAGAGCAAGACCCACCCACCCCAGAATAGCCGGGTCATTAAAGCCATGGGCAGCAGATATAATAGGCCAGGGAAGACTAATCCCCCCCTAACCCAGGCTGTGGTCCCACTTATACTCTGCTGCAAGGCCCCATCCTCTCCCCCAAAGCCAGTGGGGGCTCAGCTCTGGGTTTCCTGGGTCAAAACAGGGAGAGCAGGGATTTGAACTCAGCTCACCCACGTCCTCTGAAGCACCAAGCTATAGCCTCCAGCTCTGTAGAGCTTTACATATGGAATTATTTATACAAAGTGGAACAGCTACCACCAACATGATTGCTAGACTGACCCCAGACTCCCCAGATTAGTGTCCTAACCCCAGTCTACCCTTGGGGTGGACTCTCTTCTTCAGTTCAGCTCCCATTCTAGACCAATGAAACATTCATCAAAACCTAAACTTTCCCTCCAGAATTTCCATTTCAACAAATTGAAATTTTCCACTGGGGGAAAAAAAATAATTGAAAAATCTCCAGTGACCTCTAGTCCTCAGAGAATGTGACTTGTCTAATAAGCATACTGCTGGGGGCACAATTGGCAGAAGTGCCTATTGGTTTTGGCCGCCTTAGTGACTGAATTGAGACTCCTTGGACATGATTTCTGAGGTGGGCTGAGCTCTCCCAGTGACCTTTGCTGCTGTTGTGAGCACTCAACACTTCTGAAAATTGCACTGCAGACCTATCAAGTTGGTGGCCGCCCACAAAAGTCCTGATGGAACATCACATAACATCAAAGCACAAGCTACAGAAATTGTTCATATGGAAATGTGACATTAGGATACCATTAGTAACTGGATTAAGGGTTAAGAACTGTAGATCTAGCCCACGACCCCAGCTCCAGGAGTGATGGAATTACAGCAGAATCTCAGTTTTTAAATTTTTTTAAACAAAAGTAATTTTCTGTCATAAACAGATAGTTAAGGATTAAGGTCTCTTTTACCTGTAAAGGGTTAACATGCAGTACCTGATGACCACCTGACCAGAGGACCAATCAGAGACAAGATAATTTCAAATCTCTGTGGAGGGAAGCCTTTGTCTGTGTTCTTTGTTGGAGCTCTCTTTGGATCTAAGAGAGGCCAGTCAAGTCTCCAAGTTCTCCTGGAATAGTTCCTACTATTTAATAGTGAGTATTAATTAGAAAGGCGGGTTAGTCTTTTGAGTTGCTTTCTATATTTGCAATTGTGTGTTTGCTAAAGGAAATTCTTTATTCCTGTTTGCTGTTACTTTGCTTTTACTGAGAAAGAAAGGAGGGGGGATTCTCTCCAGAGATTGATAAATTTAGACCCTGTGTATTGTTCCAGCTTGGTATCACAGAGACAGTTACTTTCTTTTTATTCTTTAATAAATTATTTTCTTTGGACTTGGTTAATTCCTTCTCTTGTGGAGATTCAAGGGAAGGGGAGGGGGGAAGTGGGCTGCTTCCCTGTGTGCAGAGATTCACGGAGTTTGAATCAAGGTATTTTCCTAAGGACTAGGGAAGGGGAGGGGGAGGTGAGTCCCTCTTTGTGTTGAGTCAAGGATTTGACTCGGTGTAATCTCTCTAGAGCAGGCTGGAGAGAGGGAAGGGGGGAGGGGAACTGGCTGTTTCTCTCTCTCTGGTGAGATTCAAGGTGTTTGGATCTGTGTTCCCCAGGGGAAGTTTTTGGGGGAACAGGGAGTGTGTCAGACACTTAAAAACTGACTGGTGGCAGCTTTTACTAGATCTAAACTAGGATTTTAGTTTAGAAGAAGGATTCATGCAGGTCCCCATTTTTGGAACCCAACAGCTCTAAGTGGGGGTGAGACCTATGACATTTTCTATTCTTCGTGCACTGGAAAGCTAGAAAACAACCCATAACTAAGACGATAGCAAATGCAACCAATACAACATCTGCCTGAGTCTGCAGAGAACCTGATACACTGAAAATGTTAACTTCAGATGCGGAGTTAACTCTACCACATGGATCAATTCTGAGAGATACAACCCAGGTTTTTACAGATGTGCCACCAATTCTCCCCACTCTTTCTAGGAGTACCTCTGAAGTTGCCTGCCTCATGCTGGAGTAGGTGCTTTCTCTGGGTGGGTGTCTGTGACTGAGCCTTTCCCCGCTCTCTGATCCCTCACGATCCCTGTTATGTTATCTAGCTGCCGCAGAGCTAATGTGTATATATTCATCAGCCAATCTCCCAGCTGGGTGCCCACCTCACACATTTCTATGAACCATGATCTCAAGATCTTCGACTATTTCAGGGTTATTAAAATTGGATGGAGGTTCTAAGCAATAAGAATCTCAAATATAGAAACAAACATAAAACTAGGGATCATGGTACAGATACTCAGGTCACGTCAACTGGAATAGCTACATAGCACTAGGCAAATTTACACCATCTGGCCTCATTGACTCCAATGGTACTGTGACAGATTTACACAAAGTATGTGTGTGGGCAGGACTGATGTACAACAGATATGGATCTGGCCCCTTTGGCTCCAATGGAGCGACAGCTGATTTACACCACATGGGGATCTGACCCTTCTTATTGGTTCAGTCTCTCTGACATACCTACAATCAGTGTGAAATAAACAGTTTTAAGATGGCATATAGCATCACACCTGCAGTGTAATGTGCCTTTTATTTTTGTGTTCATGTTCATAGAATTTCTGAAAGAAAGAAAGAAAGAAAGAAAGAAAGAAAGAAAGAAAGAAAGAAAGAAAGAAAGCCGGGCCATCCATCCCTATAAAATTTGACATTCAGATACAGAAAAATCTCTGCAACACTGAATTCCTCCAAAGTTCGGTCCCCAGTGGAAATGAATCGCTCCTTAGCCATTAAAAGTTACACTCTAGCAATTAATCCCATGGGGCAAAGAGCTAAGAACATGCCAACTGGATAGAAACTTTTATCTTTCATTCAGTTCAGATTCACGGGCAAATAAAATGGATTTGAAATTGTTTTAGGGGACATATCCCCAGATGGTGTCAATCAGCAGTAGCCCCAGTGGAGTTAATGAGGCCTTTTTCTCAACTGGTGAAAACTGACATAGCTTCATCGCTTTTTTAGGGCCAGATCCCCAGCTAATGTAAAACAAAATACCTCCATTGAAATCAAAGGGCCACATCTCCACTTGGTGTACAAAGCCCGAACTTCTCTGAACTCAATGGAACTGTGCCAGTTTACACCATTTTAGGACATTACACTAAGCTTTTAGTGTTTGCCTCCAGTTATCTCTTAGTGACCAACATCAAACAGCCAGAGCAGCCTCAGCTGTGGGTTCCTGTAGTGGCTGCATCCCAAGAGCTGCTGACGAAATGCAGGAGAGAAAAAAGTTTCTACTCCCCCAGAGCTGTTTATGTGGCATTAATAAAGGAACAGACTATTCCAGGCCTGCTGGGGCTCTGGTGCCACTGGGCTCTGAGCTGTTGTAGGTCACATGTCTGTACTACCAATATCTATTCTATTCTGCAATCCCGTTGGGATGCCACATGGGACTCAGCCCTGCCTTGTTTTCAATCCAGGGTTCTTTCAGGGATGCTGCCATCATGTGAGATTCAGGCTGGGTGCTCCTCCCCCTCTGTGGTGTATAGTGTCAGCTAGGGCAGCTTGTCAAGGTGGATTGTTCCTGAGGTGAGATCAGATTCAGCTATTTAGCTCCAGACAAGGTATATCCTGTGCTATGACTGTGTCTGAATCCTGCACAGGCAAGGATCAATTTCTGAGATGGGAGGGATTTGCAATCCCCAATCCCATTTACTCCTTCACATTTCAGCCAAGCCTGCCCAAAGAGGGGAGCACCCATCTGTGGAATGGGTCCCCATCTGCTAGGAACTGCAGAGAGACCCAGCAACTCAGTGAATATCGCGAAGAGACTGGGAGACAGCAGCTGGATAACATAGTGATGAGACATTATCAACAGATGCAAAGACAGACAGTGACAGAAGAATCCTGGCAGTGGACTGCCCAATGCTTCTGAGCCTGGGAAACAGTCCACAAAAACCAATACTGTAAGTCTGCTATTTCAGTTAAATATGCTTGGGTGCTAATATACTGATGCAATGTAATACTAGAACTATGAGTTACAATTGGAACTCTTTGAAACTTTTAGTATCATTTAATCAAATATCTAGAGCTGCCCATTTTTTTCCAGCATAAAAATTGCTCTTTTCATTGAAATTGTAGAAACCAAGCCATTTTTTGGTTTAGTGAATCAAGAACCAAACAGTTTCTGATAAAAAATGCTGAAAACTGAAAAATTTTCACTGAGTTTTTAAAAAAAAAAGAAAAAAATTTCCAATAGATACATTGATATTAAGTATAGCAAAGACCTATCACAATTTTTTTTCAATTAAAGCCCACTTTTCCTTTGAAATAATTTAAATAGAAAATTAAATTACATTAAATAGAATTCCCCATAGTGAAAACTAATATTTAAGCCAGTGGGCCAGCATTGATATTGTCCAATAACACCCTCTGTTCCAATCACGTTTATTGCTCTTTCAAAAAGATTCTTGCAGAATGCTAAAACTGAGGAAGCGGCAATGTTAGTATCTATACATAAAGGTATCTTTAAACTGAGGCATGGAGAGCTGAAGCCCCCAGCCAAAACCAGTCTCTGCTCAATGACACAGAAGAGGGCAATGTGGCTAGACCCCAGATCTCCTGTTCTAGCATCGTATCCTCTGTCCCACACTGATGCCCGCTAACCAGAAATACTCTTAACAGGTGGACAGCACAGAAACATAGTAAGACACAGCCTGCGTCCCGGAGAGCTTCCAACTGGAGTAGGCAGGACAGAGAAAGATAGGGAGAAAAAATAGAGGTACAGGAAGGCCCACGGTCACGCAGCAAGTCAGTGGCAGAACCTAGAATAGAAACCAAGTCTCCTGATGGCCACGGAAAGGCAAAGGCCACATATACAGTCACAGAGGGAAATTAAACAACGTAGAAGTGACTGAGTGATGCTGTTAGCCCCTCATCACACAGCACTGGAAATGCTGCTGGGATCTGGTGCCACAGATCAGTTTTGGAACAGGTAGCAGGCCATCTCTGTTGTGTTGCAGTGGAACACTTACAACTGAGTTGTCATTGAGGATGCTTTCTGAGTCCAGGACATATTTCTTCAGAAACTGGAAATCAGGCAGCATTTGCTTTTTAATACATTACCTCCACATCCAAGTTTGCATATTTCCCCAGTAGGGGAAATAGCTTGGCTAGATCATTGGGGTGGGACGTGCTTTGCTCTATCTATCACACAGCATTTTATCAAGTCACAAACTGAGCCTGATCTTCAAATGGTGTAAACTGATGCAACTCCATTGACATTAAGGGAACCATGCCAATTTACACTCGTGTGTTATGTTGCCATTCCTAGTCAATAGCAGTGACAAATGCTGTGCACCTTTCACACTCCTACAGTGAGATATTCCTGAGGGAAATCAGGGCCATACTTAGGGTGTAGATGTAATCCTGACTGTTGTCTTTGTTCTTCCCTCCACATTCATCACACAATGAACTGAGGAAGAAAATGTCCAAACAAACCACCGTGACCGAGTTCCTTCTCCTGGGATCCTCTGATGTTTGGGAGCTGCAGATTTTATACTTCTTGGTGTTTCTAGTGATTTACCTGGCAGCCCTGATGGGCAATTTTCTGATCATCACAGTCATAGCCCTCGACCACCATTTTCACACCCCCAGTTTTCCTTTGAAATAATTTAAACAGAAAATATCTGAATATTCCAGATTAGAAACTTTGATTTCAACCAGGTTGGGAATATTAACATTATCCAGTAATAGTAAAATTTGAACCCAGACACTCTACTGCAACTGTGTATATTTGTGTTTCAAAGGTACACTTATTGAATGGCAATACTGAGAAAGCAGGAAAGTTGTTAGCCCACAGCATATTTACTAAGCATACTAGTGCCTTAGATGGAGAACAGAGAATTGAAGCCCTCCCACCAAAGCCTGTCTCTCTTATCCCAGCCAAGGACATAGAGGAGATGAATGGGATTAGAATCTAGATCTCCTGCTCTAGAGCCGTATCCTCTGTCCCACACTGCTGCCGGCTAAACACATATGCTGTAAATGGGAACATACATGTAACAAGACACAGCCCATCCTACACAGAGGTCACAGTCCAAGCAGACCAAGCAGAGAAAGGGTCAGAGGGGAAACAGAGGCACAGGGGGGAAGTGACTGGCTCAAGATCACAGAGCAGGTCAGTGGCAGAGACAATAATAAACCACAGGTGTCCTGATGGCCAGTGACCCACACAGACATAAAATGACAGAGGTAAACGTTGCAGCAAAGAGGTAGCTGAGTGATGCTACAACCCCATTGTTACAGTTAGATTGAAGTGGGATCTTGTGTCACAAATCAATACATACGCAGGCAACAGGTTATCTATGTGGTGCTGCAGTGGAATCACGAAAGACAAGCTCTCATAAACGATGCTGAGCAAGTCTATGTCATATTTCCCCGGAGAGTGGATATCAGGCTGTGTTGGCAGGCTGTTTGTAGCAAGAGAGAATCCAGCTTGCCTAGAATGTTGCATTGGGTTGTACTTTGATCCATCCTTCACACAGCATTTTATCAAGCCCAATCCTGGGGCAGATCTTTAGATGGTGCAAACTGCAGTGGGGGAGGTTTAGGTTGGATAGTTGAAGAAACTTTTTCACTCAGAGAGTGGTGAAACACTGGAATGTGTTACCTAGGGAGGTGGTGGAATCTCCTTCCTTAGAGGTTTTTAAGGTCAGGCTTGACAAAGCCCTGGCTGGGATGATGTAGTTGGGAATTGGACCTGCTTTGAGCAGGGGGTTGGACTAGATGACCTCCTGAGGTCCTTTCCAACCCCAATATACTATGATATTCTATGATTCTATGATGCAGCTTCATTGACTTTAAGGGAGCCATGTCAATTTGCACGTGTGTGATAACTCACAACTCCTAGTTAAATAGCAGTGACGAGTGCTGGGCATTGTTGACACTCACATTGAGATATTGCTGCGGGGAATCAGGGCCACTCCCTCTCTCACTCTAATCCCCACCACTGTCTATGTCCTTCCCTCCACAGCCATCACACAATGAACTGAGAAAGAAAATGTCCAACCAAACCATCCTGACCGAGTTCCTTCTCCTGGGATTCTCTGATGTTCGGGAGCTGCAGATTTTGCACTTTGTGATGTTCCTAGTGATTTACCTGGTAGGCCTGATGGGGAATCTTCTCATCATCACAGCCATAGTCCGCGACCACCATCTTCACACCCCCATGTATTTCTTCCTGGTGAATCTGTCCATCCTAGACTTTGGCTCCATCTCCGTTACCATCCCCAAATCTATGGCCAATTCTCTCATAAACACCAGGGTGATTTCTTATCCTGGATGTGTCACCCAAGTCTTTCTCTTTCTCCTCTTCACTGCAACTGATCTTGCCTTACTCACCATCATGGCATACGACCGATATGTCGCCATCTGCCAACCACTGCACTATGAGAGTATAATGAACAGGAGAGCTTGTGTCCAAATGGCAGCTAGTGCCTGGATTACTGGTATTGTCTACTCTGCCCTGCACACTGGGAACACCTTCAGGTTACCCTTCTGTCAGTCCAATATCATCAACCAGTTCTTCTGTGAAATCCCCCAGCTACTCAAGCTCACCTGCTCTGACTCGTACCTCAGTGAAATTGGGGCTATTGCCTTTAGTATGTTTTTAAGTTCAAACTGCTTTGTTTTTATAATTGTGTCTTATGTTCAGATCTTCAAAGCAGTGCTGAGAATCCCTTCTGAGCAGGGCCGAGGTAAAGCCTTCTCCACCTGCCTCCCTCACCTCACTGTGGTCTCTTTGTTTCTTTGCACTAGCTTCTTTGAGTACATGAAACCCACCTCCAGCTCAGCATCAAATATGGATCTCATGATGGGTGTTCTATATTCCCTGGTGCCTCCAATAATGAATCCAATCATCTACAGCATCAGGAACAAGGAGATCAAAGCTGCATTAAAGAAACTGATTGTGTGGTGGTTAATTAGCAAGAATTCAATTGTCCGTCATTAGTACTTGATTGAGATTTCATTCTGAGCTTCTTTATGGATATAATCAACTGATGACAAAATTGTCCCCTTGAGAAAATAGGGTGCAATCTGTTTATGAAATCATAAAATCCAGACTAACTCCACTGAAGTAAAATGAGTTAATTTAGAATTACATCACAGTAAAAAAGATCAAAATCTTAATATCTATCCATAAATGTACACACATACCCTTCTATCTGTCTTATACTGCTAACATCACCTTGCTATCTGAGCATGTTGCACAGAATATCAATAGCCATAGCTAAGTCATAGTGGACTTCATGAATTTTCTTGTGCTTCTCCTTTTTGGGGGGATAAAAATTGTGATCGGGGTATGAGAGGTTTGGCTTGTTTGTTTGCTTGGTTGTTTCTTTTTCATATTGTTTCATTTTATTTATTCATTGCTTGGCTTGCTTCTTTGTTCCAGGTGACTTTTGGGGAATAGGAATTTGCAGGGTGGAATATGTTTGATTAAATCTGGATATCCATTTATTTTGTCATCTATTCAATGTGTCAATGTCATAATGTCTTTTAAAGGATTTTCTGGGTGACTTAAATTATCCTTTCCCCAATGATGAAAAATTAAAAAAAGTTTCTGTAGGTTTATGGATACCTGAGTTCCTGTTTAAATGATTGTTAATGCTGATGGGATTTTATAGTCTTATTTATGATGTGATAGGGCACCTACTCCTTATAAAATTATGTATATTATCTTTTTAAAAAAATAAGTAAATAAATATTGTATTCTTCTTGCTATGGTGAAAAGGCATTTTGGAAGAGAAAACTATTGCAATGTCTCCTAAAGACAAACTGAGTCTGGGTAATAATCATAAATGTTTATCCTACCAAACAGCTGCAGTGATTGATCTGGAATTGCTCATATTTTTTCTTATGTTACACTTTGTTCCTACAGTGGTAAATAAATTGTACTTTGTATAGTGAAGGCTGGGCTAGTCACTCAACTTACTACTGGTCACAGCTCCTGTGGGAAGAACTGCAGGTACCAAGCACAGAGGGAGAAATAACGGTGGGCGCACAAATTGCTATAGCCAATTTGAGAGGGAAAATCACGTCATTCAACTCTGAGAGGGACAGGCAGAAGACGGAGACATGGGGTGTGCACTCAAAGACCAGAGCAGAAAGCAGAGGTTATTCTAAATGTATGACCATAACAAATGAGATTCAGCCATTTGCTTCAAAGGATAGATTGGGATCTGGCCAATGGTCTCTTATCCACACGAGGATCCAATTGTGTCTAGATCACATAAGTTAGCTGCATTATTATTGTTGTTATTATTATTTATTGCCAGTTATCTCATCATAGAAGTCAATCAGGTTGGTCAGGCATGATTAGCCCTTGGGGAATCCATAGAACCATAGAACCATAGAACTTAAGATCAGAAGGGACCATTATGATCATCTAGTCTGACCTCCCGCAAAATGCAGGCCACAAAAACTGACCCACCCACTCTTGAAATAATTCTCTCCCTTGACTCAGCTGTTGAAGTCCCCAAATCCTGGTTTAAAGACTTCAAGTAGCAGGTAATCCTCCAGCAAGCGACCCCTGCCCCATGCTGCGGAGGAAGGCGAAAAACCTCCAGGGCCACTGCCAATCTACCCTGGAGGAAAATTCCTTCCCGACCCCAAATATGGCGATCAGCTGAACCCCGAGCATGCGGGCAAGACTCTCCGGCCAGACACTCAGGAAAAAGACTTTCAATATCCCAACGTTGACTCTCGGTACTAATTACCAGTGGCAGCATGTTATTGACCTATTAACTAAATAGTGTTATACTATCAAACCATTCCCTCCATAAACTTATCAAGCTTAATCTTAAAGCCAGAGAGGTCCTTCGCCCCCACTGTTTCCCTCGGTAGGCTGGTCCAGAATTTCACTCCCCTAATGGTTATAAACCTTCGTCTAATTTCAAGTCTAAACTTCCCGACTGCCAATTTATATCCATTTGTTCTCATGTCCACATTAGTACTGAGCTGAAATAATTCCTCTCCCTCCCTGGAATTTATCCCTCTGATATTTTTAAGGAGAGCAATCATATTTCCTCTCAACCTTCTTTTGGTTAAGGAAAACAAACCGAGATCCTCAAGTCTCAAATTTTCATGGAGAGTTTTGAAAAAAAAAATGTTGTTGTTTTTAAGGATAGTACAGACCTATTATAAAACTTTTTTTCAATTTAAACCCAGTTTTCCTTGGAAATAATTTAAACAGAAAATATCTGAATTTCCCAGGTTAGAAATTTATAACTAAGCCAGCATTGATATGTCCAATAACACCCTCTATTTCAATCATGTTTATTGCTTTTTCAAAGAGATTCATGTAGGATGGTAAAACTGAATAAGCAGCAATATTAATATCAGGGCTGGCTCTAGCATTTTTGCCGCCCCAAGCAGAAAAAAAAAAAAAGCAGCAGCAATTCAGTGGCAGGTCCTTCACTCTGAGAGGGAGTGATGGCCTCGCTGCCGAATTGTTGCCCAATGGCTGCACGTGCCACCCCTCCCTTCATTGCCCGCCCCAGGCACCTGCTTGCTATTCTGGTGCCTGGAGCCAGCCCCGGTTAGTATCCTCAGAGTATGTTTTATACATGCAGGCACCTTTAAACTGAGGCACAGAGAGTTGAAGCCCCCAGCCAAAGCCTGTCTCTGCTCAATGACATAGAAGAGGGCAAGGTGGCTAGACCCCAGATCTCCTGTTCTAGCACTGCATCCTCTGTCCCACACTGATGCCTGCTAACCAGAAATACTCTTAACAGGCGGAGAGCACACACACATAGTAAGACAAGGCCTGTGTCCTGGAGAGTTTACAACTGAAGTGGACAGGACAGAGAAATGGAGGGAGAGAGAGAGGGAGGGAGGGAGGGGAAATAGAGATACGAGGAGGGGAAGTGCCTGGCCCAAAGTCACACAGCAGGTCAATGGCAGAACCAAGAATAGAAACCAAGTCTCCTGATGGCCACTAAACCATAAAGATATAGAGTCACAGAGGGAAGTTACACAACACAGATGGAGCTGAGCGATGGTATTAGCCCCTCATCACACAGAGATGGAAATGCAGATGGGATCTGGTGTCACAAATCAGATTTGATAACAGGCAGGAGGCCGTCTATGTGGTGTTGCAGTGAGTCCTTACAGCTGAGCTGTCATTGGAGATGCTTTCTGAGTCCATGTCATATTTCCTCAGAAACTGGAAATCAGGCAGCATTTGCTTTTTAGTATGTTACATCCACGTCCGAGTTTGCATATTTCCCCAATAAAGGAAATATCTTGGCCAGATCATTGGGGTTGGATGTGCTTTGCTCCATCCTTCATACTGTATTTTATCAAGACAGATCTTCAGATTTTGTAAACTGATGCAGCTCCATGGATATTAAGGAGGCCATGACAATTTCCTCTCATGTGTTAATTCACCTCTCCTAGTCAATGGCACTGATGAGTGATGTGCACCTTTCATACTCCTACCATGAGATAGTACTAATGGAAATCAGGGCCATACTCTCTGTCACTGTAACCCAGACTGTTGTCTTTGTCCTTCCTTCTCATCATCTCAGCCATAGCACTTGACAACTGTTGTCAGATGCTACCGGTGTGGTGGTCTGCTCTGTTCAATGTTGATATCAATCGTCTGTGTGTGTTCCCTCTGTATGCTGTCCCAGCTCTATGCAGATAGCTGACAGAGCAGACCCTGAGAGAACCCCCAATGACCACAGACTCTAATAAGGTACGAAGGCACATTGGCCAGGTTTATTGTCGAAGAGAAACACAGTCTCCAGATTTCCACAGCATAGAAGTCAAAGGTGCTGCGAAGGTGCTGCTAGCCAGTACATATGTGCTCCCTGACAATGGACTCAGCTGTGTCAGTGGCAGGACTTTCCACTGCCCCCTAGGCTGGACAAAGACATCCACTCAGAGGTGCATTCTTATGCAGAGGTGCAAACAAGTTACACTTCGCTCCTGACGTATCGAGGTGTAACCCCTCTACGAAGCAAGGTGCCGCCTCTCACTTTGTACATATTGGTTCGAACAAAACAACTCTATCCATCATGTTACCCTTTTGGCCCTGCATTGGCATGGGTCAGCCTGTTCCTTGTTATTTGTGTGGCATGTACAAGTATGCAAATGTTCTGATAGCTGGTTCCAGTACCTTTTAGGTATGTCTCTTTTTGCAGCATCAACCATTACCTTGCCAACTTCTGTGAGCAGGGCGTGCCTCTGGCTCACAGCTTAATTTTGCTTTACGTTAGCAAAGTCTTGACCATTACTTTAGTTCAGGCCTTAGGCCTTATACTGGGCCTCTGATAAGTGTTTATGTTTCAGGGCCTCATCTTACTGCAACAACCATCTTCACACCTTAGTTTTCCTTTGAAATAATTTAAACAGAAACTTTGATTTCAACCAGGTTGAGAATATTAATATTATTAGTTAAATTTGAAGCCAGTCACTCTATTGCAACGGTGTATATTTCTGTTTCAAATGGGCACTTGTTGAATGGCAAAACTGAGTAAGCAGCAAAGTTGGTAGCCCACAGTATATTTATTAAGCATACTAGTGCCTTAGATGGAGAACAGAGAATTGAAGCCCTCCCACCAAAGCCTGTCTCTCTTATCCCAGCCAAGGACATAGAGGAGGTGAATGGTATTAGAACCTAGATCTCCTGCTCTAATACTGCATCCTCTGTCCCACACTGCTGCTGGCTAAACAAAAATGCTGTAAATGGTTTCACCGAACATACACATAACAAGATGCAGCCCATCCCATACAGAGCTCACAGTCCTAGCAGACAGGGCAGAGAATGGGATGGAGGGGAAACTGAGTCACGGGGAGGGGAATTGACTGGGCCAAGGCCACAAAGAAGGTCAGTGGCAGAGCCAAGAACAGAACCCAAGTCTCCTGGCAGTCACTGATCCGCACAGACATAAAGTGACAGACATAAATGGCACAGCAGAGATGCAGCTGAGTGATGCTATAAGCCCATTGCTACACAGAGATGGAAGTGGGATCTTGTGTCATAAATCAATACGTAAGCAGTCAGCAGGCCATCTATGTGGTGTTGCAGTGGAATCACTACAGACAAGCTCTCATGCAGGATACTGAGTGAGTCTATGTCATATTTCCCTGGAAAGTGGATATCAGGCAGTGTTGTCATTTTAGCATTTTAGTTTCATGCCCAAGCTTAGAGCCTGCTGTTCGTAGCAAAAGAGGATCCAGCTTGGCTAGAATGTTGCACTGCGATAGTACTTTGCTCCATCTGCCAAACAGCATTTTATTCAGCCACATCCTGGGTCAGATCTTTAAATGGTGCAAACTGATGCACCTCCATTAACTTTAAGGGATCCATGCCAATTTGCAAATGTGTGATAAGCACTAGTTAATAGCAGTGATGAACGCAGGGCTTTGTTCACACTCACATCATGAGATATTGCTGCATGGAATCAGGGCCATTCTCTCTCTGTCACTGTAATCCCCACCACTATGTTTGTCCTTCTCTCCACAGCCATCACAAAGTGAACTGAGAAAGAAAATGTCCAACCGAACTACCCTGACCGAGTTCCTTCTACTGGGATTCTCTGATGTTCAGGAGCTGCAGATTTTGAACTTTGTGGTGTTTCTAGTGATTTACCTGGCAGGCCTGATGGGGAATCTTCTCATCATCACAGCTGTAGCCCTCAGCCACCATCTTCACACCCCCATGTACTTCTTCCTGGTGAATCTGTCGATCCTAGACCTCGGCTCCATCTCCGTTACCATCCCCAAATCCATGGCCAATTCCTTCATGAATACCAGGTCTATTTCTTACCCTGGATGTGTCACTCAACTCTTTCTCTTTTTCCTCTTCACTGCTGCTGATCTTGCCTTACTCACCATTATGGCGTACGACCGACACATTGCCATCTGCCAACATCTGCACTACGAGAGAGTGATGAACAGGAGAGCTTGTGTCCAAATGGCAGCCAGTGCCTGGATTACTGGTATTGTGTACTCAGCTCTGCACACTGGGAACACCTTCAGGTTACCCTTCTGCTCCAATGTCATCAACCAGTTCTTCTGTGAAATCCCCCAGCTACTCAAGCTCACCTGCTCTGACTCGTACCTCAGTGAAGCTGGGTTTCTTGCATTTAGTGTGTTTTTAAGTTTAAACTGCTTTGTTTTTATAATTGTGTCTTATGTTCAGATCTTCAAAACCATGCTGACCGTCCCCTCTGAGCAGGGCCGGGGTAAAGCCTTCTCCACCTGCCTGCCTCACCTCACTGTGGTCTCTTTGTTTCTTTGCACGGGCTTCTTTGCCTGCTTGAAACCCACCTCCAGCTCAGCATCAGGTATGGATCTCATGATGGGTGTTCTCTATTCCCTGATGCCTCCAGTGATGAATCCAATCATTTACAGCATGAGGAACAAGGAGACCAAAGCTGCATTAAAGAAACTGTTTGTATGGAGGTTATTCACCATAAATTAAAATGTCCATCATTGTACCTTGATTGAGATTTCATTCTGAGCTTCTTCTTGGATATATAAAAGCAGCAAAGAGTCCCGTGGCACCTTATAGACTAGCAGATGTATTGGAGCATGAGCTTTTGTAGGTGACATGACATGCATCCGACGAAGTGGGTATTCACGCACGAAAGCTCATGCTCCAATACGTCTCTTAAGGTATGTCTACACTATGGGATTGTTCCGATTTTACATAATCCGGTTTTGTAAAACAGATGGTATAAAGTCGAGTGCACGCGGCCACACTAAGCACATTAATTCGGCGGTGTGCGTCCATGTACCGAGTCTAGCGTCGATTTCCAGAGCATTGCACTGTGGGTAGCTATCCCATAGCTATCCCATAGTTCCCGCAGTCTCCATTGCCCATTGGAATTCTGGGTTGAGATCCCAATGCAAAAACAGTGTCGCAGGTGATTCTGGGTAAATGTCTTCAGTCAATCCTCCCTCCGTGAAAGCAATGGCAGACAATCATTTTGCGCCCTTTTTCCCTGGATTGCCCTATCAGACGCCATAGCATGGCAATCATGGAGCCCATTTTGCCTTTTGTCACTGTCACCGTATGTGTACTGGATGCTGCTGACAGACGCGGTACTGCAGTGCTACACAGCAGCATTCATTTGCCTTTGCAAGGTAGCTGAGACGGTTACCAGTCATATTGCACCGTCTGCCATGCCATTGTAAATTGGCGATGAAATGACGGTTATCAGTTGTTCTGTACCGTCTGCTGCTATCATAGGTGCTCCTGGCTGGCCTTGCTGAGGTTGGCTGGGGGCGCATAGGCAAAAATGGGAATGACTCCCTGGGTCATTCCCTTCCTATGTTTTGTCTAAAAATAGAGTCAGTCCTGCCTAGAATATGGGGCAAGTGTACTAGAGATCCAGAGAGCACAGCCGCTCCGTGTCAGAGCCCCAGAGATCCCGCAGAAATGATGAGCTGCATGCCATTCTAGGGGGTGCACCTGCAACAACCCCACCTGTTGCTTCCCTCCTCCCCCAACCCTCCTGGGCTACCGTGGCAGTGTCCCCCCATTTGTGTGATGAAGTAATAAAGAATGCAGGAATAAGAAACACTGACTTTTTACTGAGATAAAATGAGGGGGAGAAAGCCTCCAGCTGCTATGATAGTCCAGGCAGGACATTAAAGGGTGCGGGGAGGTGGGGGAGAGGAGCTCAGCCCCCACTGCTATAATAGTCCAGGCAGTACAGAATCTTTTCTTTAGACATGAAAGGAGTGGGGGCTGATGGAGCTCAGCCCCCAGTTGCTATGATGAGGACGGTTACCAGCCGTTCTGTACCATCTGCTGGGAACGACCAGGAGTCATTCCTATTTTTACCCAGGCGCCCCCGGCCGACCTCACCGAGGCCAGCCAGGAGCACTCACAGGATGATGACGAGGACAGCTATCAGTCCTTTTGTAGAAGCAGCAAAGAATCCTGTGGCACCTTATAGACTAACAGACGTTTTGCAGCATGAGCTTTCGTGGGTGAATACCCACTTCTTTGGATGCAAGCAGTGGAAATTTCCAGAGGCAGGTGTATATATAAGCAAGCAAGAAGCAAACTAGAGATAAAGAGGTTAGATCAATCAGGGAGGATGAGGCCCTGTTCCAGCAGCTGAGGTGTGAAAACCAAGGGAGGAGAAACTGGTTCTGTAATTGGCAAGCCTTTCACAGTCTTTGTTTAGTCCTGAGCTGATGGTGTTAAATTTGCAGATGAACTGGAGCTCAGCAGTTTCTCTTTGAAGTCTGGTCCTAAAGTTTTTTTGCTGTAGGATGGCCACCTTAAAATCTGCTACTGTGTGGCCAGGGAGGTTGAAGTCTTCTCCTACAGGTTTTTGTATATTGCCATTCCTAATGTCTGATTTATCCTTTTCCTTAGAGACTGTCCAGTTTGGCCGATGTACATAGCAGAGGGGCATTGCTGGCATATGATGGCATATATTACATTGGTGGACGTGCAGGTGAATGAACCGGTGATGGTGTGGCTGATCTGGTTAGGTCCTGTGTTGGTGTTGCTGGTGTAGATATGTGGGCAGAGTTGGCATCGAGGTTTGTTGCATGGGTTGGTTCCTGAGCTAGAGTTACTATGGTGCGGTGTGCAGTTGCTGGTGAGATTATGCTTCAGGTTGGCAGGTTGTCTGTGGGCGAGGACTGGCCTGCCACCCAAGGCCTGTGAAAGTGTGGGATCATTGTCCAGGATGGGTTGTAGATCCCTGATGATGCGTTGGAGGGGTTTGAGCTGGGGACTGTATGTGATGGCCAGTGGAGTCCTGTTGGTTTCTTTTTTGGGTTTGTCTTGCAGTAGGAGGCTTCTGGGTACACATCTGGCTCTGTTGATCTGTTTCCTTATTTCCTCGTGTGGGTACTGTAGTCTTGAGAATGCTTGGTGGAGATTTTCTAGGTGTTGGTCTCTGTCTGCGGGGTTAGAGCAGATACGGTTGTACCTCAGTGCTTGGCTGTAGACAATGGATCTTGTGGTGTGCCCGGGATGGAAGCTGGAGGCATGAAGGTAGGCATAGCGGTCGGTAGGTTTTCGGTATAGGGTGGTGTTAATGTGACCACCACTTATTTGCACCGTGGTGTCTAGGAAGTGGACCTCCCGTGTAGATAGGTCCAGGCTGAGGTTGATGGAGGGGTGGAAGCTGTTGAAATCATGGTGGAATTTTTCCAGAGTCTCCTTCCCATGGGTCCAGATGATGAAGATGTCATCAATGTAGCGTAGGTAGAGAAGGGGCGTGAGTGGACGGGAGCTGAGGAAGCGTTGTTCCAGGTTGGCCATAAAAATATTGGCATATTGTGGGGCCATGCGGGTGCTCATAGCGGTGCCACTGACCTGGAGATATATATTGTCATTAAATTTGAAATAGTTGTGTGTGAGGATAAAGGCACAGAGCTCAGCAACCAGTTGTGCTGTGGCATCATCAGGGATACTGTTCCTGACAGCTTGTATTCCATCAGTATGTGGGATGTTTGTGTGTGGAATACAATGCTAGCCTCGGTACATGGATGCACACCGCCGAATTAATGTGCTTAGTGTTGCCGTGTGCACTAGACTTTATACAATCTGTTTCCAAATACCGGTTTCTGTAAAATTGAAATAATACCATAGTGTAGATATACCCTGAATTAATTTCAAACTACACCAGGGATTTTGCCGCCCCAAGCAACCAAAAAGAAAAAAAAGCTGCGATTGCGATCTGTGGCAATTCAGCAGGAGGTCCTTCGTTCCAAGCGGGAGTGAGGGACCCTGGATTTCCACTGAATTGCCGCCCCTCTCCAGAGTGGCCACTGCAAGCACCTGCTTGCTAAGCTTTTGCCAGCCCTGACACCAGTGTAAATAAGATCAGAATCTAAATACCTATGCATAAATGTACAGACACATCTATCTGTCTTATACTGCTAACATCATCTTGCTATCTGAGCACATAGCACAGACTATCAATAGCCATAGCTAAATCATTAATCGACTTCATGAACTTTCTGGTGCTTCTCCTTTTTTTCGGGATAAAAATTGTGGTTGGGGTATGAGAAGTTTGGCTTATTTGTTTGCTTGATTGTCTCTTTTTCATGTTGTTTCATTTTATTGATTCATTGGTTGACCTGTTACTTTGTTCCAGGTGACTTTTGGGGAGTAGGAATTTGCAGGGTGGGATATGTTTGATTAAATGTGGATATCCATTTATTTTGTCATCTATTCAAGGTGTCAATGTCATAATATCTTTGAAGGGGTTTTCTGGAAGACTTAGAGTTTTCCTTTCCCCAGTGACGAAGAATTAAAAATAGTTTCTGTAGGTGTGTGAATACCTGAGTTACTGTTTAAATGATTATTTTAATGCTGATGGGATTTTATTGTATTATTTATGATGTGTGAGGGCACCTATATCTTTATATAATTATGTGTATTATCTTTTTTATTTAAATAAATAAATACTGTATTCTTCTTGCTATGGTGATAAGGCATTTTGGAAGAGAAAACTTTTGCAATGTTTCCTAAAGACAAACTGAGTCTGGATAATAAAGCCAATTTTTTTCTTATCAAGATACAGCAGTGATCAATCTGGAACCGCTCATATTTTTTCTTATGTTACGCTTTGTTCCTACAGTGGTAAATAAATTGTTCTTTGTATGGTGAAGATGGACTAGTCACTCAACTTACTACTGGTCACAGCTCCTGTGGGAAGAACTGCAGGTACTGAGCATGGTGGGAGAAATCACGATGGGTGCACAAATTGCTATAGCCTGGGACTCAATTTGAGAGGGAGAATCATGTGATTCAACCCTAAGAGAGGGATAGGTAGGGCCGGTGCAAAGAAGTCTCACGCCCTAGGCGAAACTTCCACCTTATGCCCTCCCCAGCCCTGCGGCAGCTCCCCACCCACCCCCCTGCCCCGAGGTGCCCCCCCATGGCAGCTCCTCCCCCCTGCCCTGATGCACCCCCTCACCACGGCAGCTCCCACCCCGGGAGCCGTGCAACACCTCCCCACCCCAGCTCACCTCTGCTCCGTGTCCTCCCCGAGCACACTGCCCCTGCTCTAATTCTCCTCCCCTCCCAGGCAAACAGGGAGAGCTCAGAGGTATGTAGTGCCCAGGGTAGGGGGATTCAGGCCCTCCCTTCTTCTCCAAGTCCCACTCCAGAGCCCTGGCGGTGGTGGGGATGCTCACCACCGAGTCAGCGCACATCCTCCTGAAACACATTGACTGGTTCCCCAGTTCACTCACCGGAGAATAGTCTACGTCCCTTGGGCTGCTTCCTACTCTTTCTCCCTCAGCGATGCTCTACGGCTCCCCCGGGTCTATGGGTCCTCAAGTGGCATAGCTCCTGTCAGAGCAGACCCTTCTCTGGGCTCCTCAGGCAGTCTGGGGTCCATCTGGAGCTTTGTGTGCTGTGTATCTGTATCTGAAGCCTGTAGCAGCTCCCTGGAGAGAGCCTGCAGTCTGCATCTTCCCCCTTCAGCAGCCTGTCTACAGTGAGTTGGGCTGCTTCCTTTTATACTCTGCCTCCAGGCTGAACATGCCCAGCAGAGTCAGAGAGCCGGGGCTTCCTCAGCCTGAAAAGCACAGTTAACCCTTTAGGGGCTGGTTCAGGATAGGTACACCCCATCACACCTGGTCAGAAGCCTCACCGGTGAAAGTTAATTACCCAATCCGCCACATCTACAAAGGAAAGTCAACATGCACCAGCTTCTATACACTGAGCAGATTCCCCAAGCACTTCAAGCAAAACACACTTGTTTAGGTAAAACATAAAACAGCTTAATTAACTACAGAAAGACAGATTTTAAGTGATTATAAATAATAAACGTACAGATCAAAGTTGTCTACCCGAGAAATAAAAGCAAAATTACAATCTGAGTTCTATAAACTAGACAGGATTTAACTCAAATAATGTCTCACCGTGATGGTATAGTTCCTTCATCCACAGGCTGGGATTTCTCTTTTCAGTCTGGGACCACCTCCCTCTTTCAAAGCCTTTGTCCACAAGATGTCTTTACAGGTGTTGAGTTGTGGGGGGAGTGAGACCAAGTCATGATGTCACTTCCCCCCTTTATAGCTTCCTCCAGCTTTCTGGAAAGATCCTTTGCTATGATATGAGTAAAGCAGTCTCCATTCTCTATGTGCTCCCTCTGAGAAGCCTTCATTGTATACAGATCCTGTGATAGTCCTTGGTAGTGTGGATTAACCCTTCCCTGCTAGCAGAATCAGTCACGCCCCTGAGGCTCTGCTGGGCATGCTCTCACTGGGAGTCAGGTATAAAAGCCTGCAGAGCAGCTCAGTCAGGGCTGGCGGCCAAGAAGGGAGGACGCTCAGCGGTAGCTCCAGCCCAGGAGCAGTTACAACCCTTACCGGGGAGAGCTGAGGAGCCAGGAACCCGGACAAGAGGCTTGCAGCTATTGGAACCCCAGGAAGTGCCGGGTGCTGAGGAACCTGGAGACCCTGATGCCACAGGGACTGCTATGGTTGGTGAACTGGTAGGAAGTGACCCAGGGAAGGTAAGGGAGTGGTACCTCCCACCACTATGAGGGCAGCATGATTCAGTAGGATTCCCCGCTGACCATTGGTGGATCATGCCATCACTGACAGGGCCCTGGGTCAGAGCCTGGTGAAGGCGAATGGGCCCAGGATCCCCTACGGGGCATCATTACAACTCCCCTCCCCCTTTCCTACAACATAGTTCACCTCACTTACCTCAAAGGAGATAGATG
This sequence comes from Mauremys mutica, assembly GCF_020497125.1. Classification (NCBI taxonomy): domain Eukaryota; kingdom Metazoa; phylum Chordata; order Testudines; family Geoemydidae; genus Mauremys; species Mauremys mutica. Next base: position 40,428,660 of record NC_059084.1, read on the forward strand.
AACTCCTGCTGCTGGGCCATGCTATCCTCCTAGGGAAAGAGAATTCAGAGAGACTCCGGCCATTGGGCCAAGCTGCTTTAGTAGCTCACTATAGGGACTCTGGCTGCTAGGTCATGCTATCCCACCAGAGGAAGAAGATTTAGAGGGACTCTAGCCATTGGGCCACACAGTCCTGACTACTGGAGAGTTAGTAGAACCAACGTAGACACAGGGAGGTGGGGTTACCCTAGCCCTCCTCGTATCAAATGGGTTGACAATGTACAAAACCTGCAACAGGCTGGTTGTGGGTGTTTGCAATCTTAGAATATATTTCAGTAACACACACATAGCAAACTTCATAACTTCCCATACAGTGATTGCACATACAATGCAACAGGATATTAATGTTTTTTTGATATTAAGATTTTTGAAATGACAACTCACAATGCATACTTTCTATCATAGTCATATCACCATGGAAAATATGGGGGTGCCAGGGTACAGTTTTGGAGCACAGAGTGTCACAGGGACATGATAGCAGTGTCCAAGTACATAAACGGTTGTTACAAGGAGGAGGGAGAAAATTTGTTCTCCTCAACCCTTTCTGCAATGGGCTTAAATTGCAGAAAGGGCAGTTTAGGTTGGACATTAGGGAAAACCTCTTAACTCTCAGGATAGTTAAGCATTGGAATAAATTGCCTAGAAAGGTTGTGGAATCGTCATCACTGGAGATTTTTAAGAGCAGGTTAGACAAACACCTGTCAGGGATGGTCTAGATAATACTTAGTCCTGCCACGAGTGCAGGGGACTGGACTAGTCCTACGATTCTATGATTCTATAATAAATATAGAAATAGGTCCCCTGTTGCACTCATATGGTGGTCACCATCTTGGCTGATACCCTGTAGTTACACAGGGACTTTCAGACATAAAGGCAGGAGTCCCTGCAGCTTGATCTAAAGAGGCAGGCTCCCTGGTAGGGGTGTAACAGACTCATGGGCTCTGGGGATTGGGCGCAGAAGGGATTTGTAACACATGAAGACCAGTGGATATCTATGAGTGACTCTGTGAGGCTGCTTTATCTGAACTGAAATCACCTCGCATGCCCTGGAGCCCAGGGCTGCACAGACATTCCCACTAATCCCATGTCATTGTTATTGCAGTTTATTCTCAGGTACACACGGTCAGGGCCAATGAGAAGGGGGAGAAGCCACCACAAATTACCGGGGCCTGGTGGTCCGGAAGAGGGCCCGGGGCCCGACTTCCCCAGCTTTATCAGCCCTGTTTAGGCAGTCCGCCCTTGCTAAGGGGCCCAAAGTTTTTTTCACCAGGGCCCGAACCCGCTCTCAGCTGCCTGCACACAGTCACTCAGATTCTCACACTCCAGAAGTGTGCAGGTAACCCAGGCTAACACAGTGTGGCTCCTTGTCCCCCTCTAGTGGTCAGAGCTTGTACAGCAGCTTATGAGTCTTCTATTGCCTCTGTACTAGGTCACTCAGTGCTTGTAGCTTAGGCAGTATGGGATCCTGCTTGAAAATCGACAGGCTCTGAGTTCAAGCCCTATGTAGCTTCTATCAAGGGACATTAACATCTAGTGCCACACAACAGCATACAACCGCCCCCTTCCCCCAAACTACTGCACAGCCCACATAAACACAAACTCACAGTAGTGTGTCTGCATGCAAACACACAATTGTGTTCAGGTCATGTACACATGTAAAACCACAACAGTGTCGAGTCTAGATTTACACTGGTATAATCAGCATGCAGCTCTAAAGGCTTATCTGCAAAGTGAGAGGCAAGCCGTAACTCACAGCAGTGTGGTTGTCAACCAACGTATTCATAGATTCTCAGGCCAGAAGGGACCATTGTGATCATCCAGTCTGACTTCTTGACCACAAAACTTGGTAAATGTTTCCAGTGGTTAAGAATTTACACCTTATTTGTACTCTGAATTTGTCTAACTTCAACTTTCAGTCTTTGGATCATGTTATACCTTTGGTTGCTAGACCGGAGAGCCCATTATGAAGTATTTGTTCCTGTGTAGGTACTTGTAGACTGTGCTTAAGTTAGCCCTTTACATTTTCTTTGTTAAGCTGAATAAATTCAGCTCCTTGGTATTCAAACGTACAGGTCAGATCCACAGCTTGTGTAAACTGGGATGACAGCACCGGTATCAGTGAGCCCAGTCCCTGTCTGGTGTAAATGGATTTAGCTCCATTGAAATCAGGAAGCCAGATCCCCATAGGGTGTAAATTCGCTAAACATTATCAAAGTGAATAGAACTACGCTGGTTTGCTAAGGATCTAGCCCTAAATGTTAAGGTCTGATTATTTTCTCACATATGCCAGTTTTATGCCAGTCTGACTCCTTTGATGCCACATGGGACAGACTTCCAAGACTGAGCTTGGTAAGCTTATGGAGGGGATGGCATGATGAGACAGCCTACAATAGTAGGTGGCCCATCGGCAACTCCAAGTAGCAAAAATCCCCAACTCCTGGAGATGGGACACTAGATGGGGAATACAGTGAGTTACTACAAATAATTCTTTCCCAGGTTTTTACCTGATGGGTCTTGCCCACATGCTCAAGGTCTAACTGATCGCCATATTTGGAGTCAGATTGGCAGAGACCCTGGGGGATTCTCACCTTCCTCTGCAGCATAGTGCATGGGTCACATGCAGGTTTAAACTAGTGTAAATGGTTAATTCTCTGTAATTAGAAGTGTTTACATCATGATTTGAGGACGTCAGTAATTCAGCCACAGGCTAAGTGTCTATTACAGGAGTGGGTGAGATTCTGTGACTTGCAATGTGCAGGAGGTCAGATTAGATTATCACAATGGTCCCTTCTGACCTTAACATCTCTGGGTCCTAATTTATACATACAAGGGAAATAAGCTCCCATCCTTGCTTTCTAGTGTCCATGGAACAGGTGTAAGTGGCAACACAGTTTAATAGGCATTGCTTGGGCACAGAATGAAAGGCTGATTCTTCCCTCCCATGAAGTGCACACCAGCTTATCTCCAGGATTTGGTCAGATCTTTTGCTGATGTAAAGCAACCCAATTGCATTGACATCAGTGAAATTAATCTGGATTTGCACTGGGGGCAACTGAGAGCAGAAGCTGGTCCACTTCTGCATAAATTGTGTTGTCATGGAAATAAATGACATGGACTGGGAGACACAAACTTAAAGAGTATTTATTGGAGAAAGACAGAAAATTAATTCTTGGTGAATAACTGCCCCGTAGTCAGTCTCCTCAATGAAGATTTGATCTCCTTGTTCCTCATGCTGTAGATGACCGGATTCATTATTGGAGACACCATGGAATAGAGAACAGCCACCACAAGGTGCAGACCTGATGCTGAGCAGGAGGTGGGTTTCAGGTAGGCAAAGATGCCACTGCAAACAAACAAGGAGACCACAGTGAGATGAAGGAGGCAAGCTGAGAAGGCTTTATGCCAGCCCTGCTCAGAGGAGATTCTCAGCACTGTGTTGAAGATCTGAACATACGACACCACTATATATATATATATATATAAAGCTTAAGACTATGCATGCACTGAAGATGAGAGCCCCAATTTTACTGAGCTACAATTCAGAGCAGGTGAGCTTCAGGAGCTAGGGGATTTCACAGAAGAACTGATCCACCATGTTACCTCCACAGAAAGTTACTGCAAATCTGTTCCCGGTGTGCAGTGCAAAAAATTCCACTGATCCAGGCACTGCGTGTGTATGTTTCAAATTGCACATAAGTGACATAACTGGTTATTTATCAGTGAATATTACTATGTTTGTGAGTGTACATTGACTTAGCAGAGTCCCTCTATTAAAGCCAAAAACTGCTATTTACCTGCAGCTCCTAGCCGCTAAGATAATAACCTTTTAGCGAGTTATTGAAAGGAGAGAAGTTGAAGAGTAGAACTAGTTGGGAAAGGGAGTTTCTCATCTTGTGAGGCTTTTCAAAAAATTTGAAATATTTTCCCATATGGGAAAATTGAATTATTTTTCAAACAGATAATCTGAAAGCAAAACAAAACAATAATAATAATAATAAAAACAGATTAGGTCAAAAAAAATATTTGTCTTCCATAATTTTTATAGTTTCATAGAATTTTAGGCCAAGAGGGATGATGCAAGCAACTAGTCAGAATTTCTGTTTATCACAGGCCATTGAATCCCACCCAGTTACCCCTGTGTTGAGCCCAACGACTTCAGTTAAACTAAAACATTTCAGTCCTAAGCAGACTGCACTGTTGTGAGCCACAGGCCAAGACCTGGTCAGACTGAGGTCTCACCTGTGCCCTAGGCCCTGGCAAGGACAGGGAACAGATCAGCTGGGGCACATCCAGGTGATCCTAGCAGGCGACCTGCGCCCCATGCTCCAGGGCAAATTTTCATTTTGATTTTGACCTTTTATTTTTTACTTTTCTTTAGAATTAATTAACTGAGATTTCCAAATGATTTTTTTTTCAAATTGAAAAATGTCAAAACTGGACATTTTAACAAATTTTAACCTTCTAAAAGAAATCAAAATAGGATATTCATCAAAACCTTTGCAGCAAACAGGGTTTCCATGAATCAGCATTTTCTGATGAACAAAACCATATTGTGAGAAAATTTCCAACCTGAGTTCATAATCAGCCCACTGACTACAATTTCTTCCTCCACTCTTAGGCCCCAACTCTGAAACATGTCCCTCCCTCCCACCGGCAGACTTCTATGTCCATGTGAATCCCCTTCAACCGGGGGCTCTCAAACTTTTCTCAGATCACTGATCGTATCAAGATAGAGATGCCTGGTGGACACGTCCCCTCTCCATTGTGATCTCATCAACTTCTCTCCTCCCAGACACAAATATAGAGACCACCTCCTTTGCCCATTCAAGTTCACACAACAGCTCAACATTAACCTACTGCCTCATCTTCAGTTCAGATTCACAGGAAAAGGAAATTGTTGTGTATTTGGTTGTCATGGTTTTTGGTTCCTATGGTAACTGAGTTAGATTATTAGGGGATAGCTCAGCCAGCTTCAGCCGGCTGGGTGAGCTCTCTGAGTCTGTAAATAAAATGGTGGCTTTGTTAGCTGTCTGCTGTCTGGCCTCAAGTGATTTCTTCCTAAACTGGCTGCCCCCAAGGATATAACAAGTGGTGACGATGGATGGGATCCTGGTGCTGCTCCAGTAACAGAAGGAAGTAGAAGTCAAGGTACAAAACAAACAAATAAAAATACTGCTTGTTTGCACTGACTGTGAAAGTGAAACTAAAATCATGGCTATTCTGACCAGGCCACTGGAACCTTTTGATGAGAATATAGAGCAGTGGCATGTGTATACTGAGCGTTTTGAGCTTTTTGGTATTGCAAATGACATTACAGAAACAAAGAAGGTGCCAATATTCTTAAGTGTTGTAGGGGCTAAAACCTACTCCCTGCTACGCAGCTTACTACACCCTGTTAAGCCTGAGACTAAATCTTACAGTGACATTGTGGAAATCCTGGGGTCCCATTTCTCCCCAAAACCACTGGTAATTGCTGAAAGATACAGGTTCCACAAAAGAGACCAAAAGGAAGATGAAACAGTTGTACAATTTGTATCCATTTTAAAAAAGCTAGCAGAACACTGTGAATTTAAAGAGATGTTAAATGATGCCCTGCGTGACAGGTTAGTGTGTGGCTGTAGTGAGGCGGCCTGGCTCCCGGCCGCACCTGAGAGAGAGGAACCAGAACAGCCACCTCAGTGGGCGGAGCCACCAACACTTGTCCCCGCCCCCCAGAAGTCAAGGGGCGGGACAGGAAGTATAAAGGCCCGGCCCCAACGCTCAGTTGGACCCCGGCGGCCGGAGAGGACAGACGCTCCTGCCCGAGCTCCTGCTAGACCGAGCCTTCCCCGAGCCAGGTATCCGGAGGTGGACGGACCGAGCCTTCCCCGACCCAGGTACCCGGAGGAGGACTGGCCAAGCCTGCCCCAAGCCCGGTACCCCGAGGAGCTGTTGGAGCGTCCCCCCGACCCGAGTCCTGAGGAGCAGCCCGAGCTAGCTGGCTCTCAGCACGGCGAGGAGCCCATGGTGTGGGACCCAGCGCCCAACCCCAGAGATGAGCAGGTACCTGAGGAGGGGGAGATGGAGTGTAGCCCGGGGGTAGCCGACCCCTGTCAGGCTGTAGGCACCGAGGTGCCCATGTCAGTGTGTTGCGGTCAGGACCCCACTGACCAGCGGCAGTGATAGCCGCTACTAGGGCCCCGGGCTGGGACACAGTGGAGTGGGTGGGCCTGTGTCCCCCCTCCCACCCCACTCACGGGTGGCAGCCTCCCCCTCAAACCAGCGCACCGGCATAGAAGCCTGCACTTACCTGTGGTTGTAGCTCAGCTCCTGCTACAAGGACCTGAGCCCTGAACTAGTGCTGTTTGCTCAGCTCCTGCTACAAGGACCTGAGCCCTGAACTATTGTTGTAGCTCAGCTCCTGCTACAAGGACCTGAGCCCTGAACTAGTGCTGTTTGCTCAGCTCCTGCTACAAGGACCTGAGCCCTGAACTATTGTTATAGCTCAGCTCCTGCTACAAGGACCTGAGCCCTGAACTATTGCTGTAGCTCAGCTCCTGCTGCAAGGACCTGAGCCCTTTGAACTATTGTATGTTGCCCCGCCCTGACTGAGGGCCTGGGCGTTCTGACTGTGTTATTGCTCAGCTCCTGCTGCAAGGACCTGAGCCCCTTGAACGATTGTTTGCTGCCCCGCCCTGACTGAGGGCCTGGGCGTTCTGACTGTGTTATTGCTCAGCTCCTGCTGCAAGGACCTGAGCCCCTTGAACTATTGTTTGCTGCCCCGCCCTGACTGAGGGCCCTGGTTTATCTCAGTGACTCTGTGTGCTCAGCCCCTGACTGAGGGTCTGAGCTTAGAACTGTTATTTGCTGCCCCGCCCTGACTGCGGGCGTGGGCTTTATTGACTGCTTGCCTTTTGTTCAGCCTGTGCCTGAGGGGCGGAACCCCTGGACCTTCGGACACTGATCACGAACTTAGGCCGTGTAGTGAGGCGGCCTGGCTCCCGGCCGCACCTGAGAGGGCCGAGCCCCCACCCTTACAGTGGCCTGTACAGTGAAGCTATACGGAAGCGCCTACTGACAGAGGCTCAGCTTACCTTACAGAAGGCTGTTGATATTGCTGTCTCCATGGAACTGGCTACAAGGGAGGCGCAATACATCCGTGCATCCCCTAGGGTGCAAAAAAGTGTCACAAGAACTGACCCACAAAACGGTGCAGAGTCAAGAATGTTACCGCTGTGGTAAGCCGGGTCACCAGGCATCAGAATACTGGTGTAAGGACCTGGTGTGTTGACACTGTGGCAAAAAGGGACACATTGAGTCTGCCTGTAAACAAAAGAAAAGGAGGCTTGTGGTCTGGCCGACAAAAAGAGGAACCTTGCATACCCTAGAGCAGACCCAGGATGATCAAGGTGACACCTCAGCGCAAGAGAAAGTGCCACGGCAGGTTTTGTCTTTGGCAGTGGGCTCACATGAATACTGGGTAACCCCGTTATTGGATGGCAAACGTATACGCATGGAACTGGACACCGGTGCAGCCGTCTCACTGATCTCCGAGACTGTGTATAAAGAAAAGCTACAGCATCTTCCGCTTAAGGCAACAAAAACTGTTCTGAAGACGTATACGGGAGAAGCTGTGCCTATGCTGGGCACTATTGATGTTAAGGTGGAGCTCAATGGACAGGTGGCTAAATTGCCACTGTTTGTGGTGAGAGGTAACTACCCAGCCTTAATGGGTAGGTCTTGGCTTGGGAAGATTCAACTGAACTGGGCAGAAGTGCACCGGATGATTAAAGAAGAAACCAGTCTAACCCCTATACTAAGGAAATATGCTGCTGTTTTTGGAGATGATTTGGGAAGTATGAAGGGAATCACTGTGACATTGAACATTAAACCTGACAGTCCACCAAAATATCTGAAAGCCTGAACTGTGCCATATGCCATCAGGCCAAAAGTTGAAGCAGACTCCTATCGTTCCAATAGTGAAGAAAGATGGCTCTCTCCGGATTTGCAGTGATTTTAAAGTCACTGTCAACCCAGTGTTGTGTGCAGAGCAATACCCGCTTCCCCACATCGATGACCTCTTCGCAGGCCTGGCTGGGGGACAAAAGTTCAGTAAGATTGATCTGAGTCAAGCATATTTACAGATACACGTCGATGAAAAGTCCCAAGAGCTGTTGACTATTGTGACTCATAAGGGGCTTTATCGATACTGCCGCCTACCCTTCGGAATAACATCTGCTCCTGCCCTGTTCCAGAGGGCTATGGACCAGATCTTGTGTGGCTTGTCAGGAGTTCAGTGCTATCTGGATGATATCCTGGTCACTGGAAGAAATGAAGAGGATCACTTAAAGAATTTAGAGGCTACCCTACAAAGACTGGAAGAGTATGGCCTACGAGTTCGCAAAGGCAAGTGTGAATTCTTCAAGCCCTCTGTTGAATATCTGGGACACATCACTGATTCTGCAGGTCTTCATAAGGCCCCTGCAAAAGTTAAAGCTATTGTGGAGTCTCCCCCACCTCGAAATGTAAGCAATCTGCGCTCGTTTCTAGGACTACTGAACTACTATGGAAAGTTCATCTCACAGTTAGCCACACTGCTAAAACCACTTCATGAGCTCCTTGGGCAGAACAAGGCCTGGAAGTGGACTGAAGCCTGTGATGTTGCATTTAACAAAGCTAAGGATGCATTGTTAAATTCTGAAGTTCTAACGCACTTTGATCCATCCTTACCCCTACAATTGGCCTGCGATGCCTCCCGTTATGGAGTGGGAGCAGTCGTGTCACACATTATGCCTTCGGGAGAAGAGAGACCTATTGCTTTTGCTTCACGCACTCTAAGCAAAGCAGAAACTAACTACGCCCAAATCGAACGTGAGGCATTAGGAATTGTTTTTGGAATTCGGAAGTCTCATCAGTACCTGTTTGGGCGAAAGTTTACTCTTCTCACAGACCATCGACCTCTGACGTCAATTTTTGGACCCTACACAGGCATTCCCCCATTAGCTGCTAGTCGTATGCAACGTTGGGCATTGTTACTTTCAGCACACACATATGAAATCAAATATCGGAAATCCACTCTGCATGGCAATGCAGATGGCCTCTCAAGGTTGCCTTTGCCGGTCAAACATCAAGATAGTGCCCACAAGGAAATCTTCTACTTTGAACAGGTAGAGAATACACCCATCACTGCTACTCAGATAAAGAAGGCAACCCGCGTTGACCCAGTATTGTCCCAAGTTATGGACCTGGTGATGCATGGAAAATCTCGACAAACCTCTCCGGTCTCATCTGACCTTGTTCCCTACATGTCCAGAAGGACGGAGTTATCGGTACAATCTGGTTGTTTGTTGTGGGGGAGACGTGTCATTATTCCACCACCACTGAGATCACAGCTGTTAGAACAGCTACATTCTGGTCACTGTGGAATAGTGCGCATGAAGGAAATTGCACAAAGTTATTTTTGGTGGCCTGGATTGGACAGTGCTATTGAAGAGAAGGCAAAAGCTTGTATGTCATGTCAGGGTCTGAGGAATGCACCGCAGTGGGCACCCCTACACCCATGGGACTGGCCTGAAAACCCGTGGCAACGTATTCACGTTGACTTTGCTGGCCCCCTTGAAGGAAGCATGTTCTTGGTGGCAATAGATGCCCATTCTAAATGGCCAGAAGTCTCTATAATGCAGTCCACTACTGCAAAGAGTACTATCCAAAAACTACGAGGACTCTTTAGTCGTTTTGGTCTGCCAGAACAACTTGTGAGCAACAACGGACCGCAGTTTGTCTCTCAGGAGTTTCAAAATTTTATGAAGGCAAATGGGATACACCACATCACGTCAGCACCATATCATCCATCCACCAATGGATTAGCTGAAAGATTTGTGCAGACAATGAAAAACGCTTTGAAATCAGCAAGGGGACAACACTCCATTCAAAAGTGTCTGGATACCTTCTTACTTTCCTACCGAAACACACCTCATGCTACGACCCAGGCATCTCCAGCCTTTCTAATGATGGGACGACAGCTGCGCACTTGCTTTGATCTGCTGAAACCTTCTGAACCCAGACAAACTGTGCAACATCAGCAGCAATATCAAGTCATCAGATGGGCACCCAGAGCAAAAGACCGAACCTTTAGCCCGGGACAGCCAGTTTGGCTCGGAATTATACTTCCAGAGCTAAATGGGTCCCGGCCACAGTCATCACTCAAACAGGACCTGTTTCCTACACAGTCCGGACTGCAGAGAATCTTACCTGGCGGCGACATGTAGATCAGCTGTTGCCAGGTCATGCCAGTCCTCAGGACACATCTGCAATTGAGGGGTCTGACTTCACCTCTTCTGGTGAGACACCGAATCACAAATCACCTATTCCTGACTGTCCTCCTCCATTACTGCCGGCGGCTGAGATGCCCCTTAGCCCAGCACAATCTGATACCACCTCCTCACCCGTTCGTGCTGCGGACCCTGAGCCCATGGTACTTTCGGGTGCAACAACACCAGAAGTTTGCCGTAATCCAACTAGAGACAGAAGGCCTCCTCATCGGCTGGATCTTTAGCTAGGGCGAACCCATGGTTATGGGGCAAAATTATCCCCAGGGTTTAGCCGGGAATGGAGGCAGTCTACCCTCCTTCTCTAGTCTAGTGTGTGTTTTATTTAGGGGATGTTCTTATTAGGGGGGGAGGAATATGTTGTGTATTTGGTTGTCATGGTTTTTGGTTCCTATGGTAACTGAGTTAGATTATTAGGGGATAGCTCAGCCAGCTTCAGCCGGCTGGGTGAGCTCTCTGAGTCTGTAAATAAAATGGTGGCTTTGTTAGCTGTCTGCTGTCTGGCCTCAAGTGATTTCTTCCTAAACCGGCTGCCCCCAAGGATATAACAGAAATGGATTTGAAACCGTTTAACAAGGCGAGCTCTCCAGCAGGTCAATATCAGCCATAGCTCCATTGGTGTCAATGGGCAAGAACCACAGCTGGTGTAAATCAGCAGTAGCTCCAGTGGCATTAATGAAGCCAGATTTCCCAGCTGGTGAAAACTGACATAGCTGCCTAGGCATCTTAGGGCCAGATCCCAGCTAATGGAAATCAAACTAGCTCCATTGGAATTTAAGGGCCAAATCTTGACTTGGCATAAACAGCCCTAACTACTCAGAACTCAGTGGAACTGTATCAGTTTACACCAGTTTAGGACGTAGCTAGGAGCTTTCTGTGTTTCCCTCTGGCTGCTTCTTAGTGGCCAACATCAAACACCCAGGGCAGCCTGAGCTGTGGGTTCCTGTGGAGGCTGCATCCCAAGAGCTGCTGATGCAAAGCAGGAGCAAAAATCTCTGCTCTTGCAGAGCTGATTATGTGGAGTTAATGAAGGAACAGGCTCCTCCAGGTCAGCTGGGGCTCTGGTGCCACTGGGCTCTGAGCTGTTGTAGGTCACATGCCTGTGCTATAAATATATAGTTTATTCTGTAATCTCCTTCAGACACCCTTTGGGCCTCAGCCCTGCATTGTTTTTAGCCCAGCATCCTTTCAGGGTGCTGCCACCACTTGAGATCCAGGGCATGTTGTGTTCCCTCTCTGGGGGGCTAGGTTCAGCTAGGGCAGCTTGTCATGGTGGTTTGCTCCTGAGGTGAGATCAGAGCTGGGCTCACAGCCCTGGAGACAGGAGTCAGCTATTTAGCCCCAGAACAAGCACATCCTGGGTTGTGACCATGTTTGAAGCCTGCAGAAGCTGGAATCAGTTTCACATCTGGGTGGGGCTTCCTGCCCCCATCCTCTTTAGTCCTTCACCTCTCAGCCAAGCCAGTCCAAGGAGGGAAGCAGGGAGTGTCTATCTGTGGAGAGGATCCTTGTCTTCTAGGAACTATAGAGAGACCCAGCAACTCAGGAAATATGGTGGAGTGGCAGGGAAACAGCTGCTGGATAATACAGAGATGGGGTGTTATTGGCAGATGCAGAGAATGGCAATGACTGAAGAACCCTGGTGGTGAAGTGTCTAATTCATCACAGGCTGGGAAACATTCCACAAAAACCAGTGCTGTAAGTTATTTCAGTTAAACATGTTCAAGTGTTCATATGCTGGGCAAATTTCATAATAGATCTATGGGTTACAATTGGAACTCTTTAAGATTCTTAATATAATTTAATCAAACCTTTAGAGTTGCTCGGAGGTTGTTTTTTTTTTCGCAGCAGAAAACATTTGACTTTTCATAGAAATTTTCATAGAAAATTGTGTGTGTGTTTCATTGATAACCAGACAATGTCAGGTAAACTGCTGGAAACTGAAACATTTTCACCTAAATTAAGGGGGAAAAAGAGTTTTGCAATACATAGGTTGTGCTTCAGGAATAACAAAATACCCTAGAATATTTCTTTAGTTGAAAACCCAGGTTTCCTTTGAAATAATTTAAATAGAACAAGTCTGAATACCCCAGACTGGAAACTTAGATGTAAGCCAAGATGAGAACAGTGATATTGTCCAATAATAATAAAAGTTGCTCCCAGTCACTCTATTGCAACTGTGTTTATTTCCGTTTCAAAGAGATACTTGTTGATTCATAAAACTGAGTAAGTAGCAAAGTTGGTAGCCCACAGATGAGCCCAGAGATATTAAACATACTAGTGTCTTAGATGGAGAACAGAGAATTGAAGCCCCCCACCAAAGCCTGTCTCTCTTATCCCTGCCAAGGACATAAAGCAGGTGAATGGGATTAGAACCAAAATATTCTGCTCTAGCGCCATATCCTCTGTCACAGGCTGCTGCCGGCTAAACACAAATGCTGTAAATGGGGTCACTGAACATACACCTAATAAGACAAATCCCATCCCTCACAGAGCCGACAGTCCTAGCAGACAGGGCAGAGAAAGGGATAAAGGGGAAATAGAGGCACAGGGAGGGGAAGAGACTGGCCCAAGGTCACACAGCAGATCAGTGGAAGAAACAAGAATAGAATCCAAGTCTCCTGATGGCCAGTGACCTGCATAGCCATAAACTGACAGAGGTAAACAATGCAGCAGAGAGGTAGCTGAGCAATGCTACTAGCCCATCAATACACAGAGATGGAAATGGGATTTTGTGTCACAAATCTATACGCAAGCAGGCAGCAAGCTGTCTATGTGGTGTTGCAAATGGAATCATTACATACGAGATCTCATGCAGGATACTGAGTTACTGTATGACATATTTTCCTGGAAAGTGGATATCAGACAGTGTTGACATTTTAGCATTTTAGTTTCATGCCCAAGTCCAGAGCCTCCTGTTTGTAGCAATAGGGGTTCCAGCTTGGCTAGAATTGTTGCATTGGGATTGTACTTTACACCATCCTTCACATGGCATTTTATCAAGTCATATCCTGAGTTAGATCTTCAGATAGTGCAAACTGATGCAGCTCCATTGACTTTAAGAGAGCTGCACTAATTTACATTCATGTGATAACTCCTAGTTAATAGCAGTGACGAATGCTGTGCATCATTGACACTCAAATCATGAGATATTGCTGCAGGGAAACAGGGCCACTCCCGCTGTCAGTGTAATCCCCATTGTCTTTGTCCTTCCCTCCACAGCCATCACACAATGAACTGAAAAAGGAAATGTCCAATCGAACCACTGTGACCGAGTTCCTTCTCCTGGGATTCTCTGATGTTCGGGAGCTGCAGATTTTGCACTTTATGGTGTTTCTGCTGATTTATCTGGCAGCCCTGCTGGGGAATCTTCTCATCATCGCAGCCGTAGCCCTCGACCACCATCTTCACGCCCCCATGTACTTCTTCCTGGCGAATCTGTCGATCCTAGACCTCGGCTCCATCTCCGTTACCATCCCCAAATCCATGATCAATTCCCTCATGAACACCAGGTCGATTTCTTATCCTGGATGTGTCACCCAAGTCTTTCTCTTCGTAGTCTTCATTGCAGCTGATCTTGCCTTACTCACCATCATGGCATACGACCGATACGTCGCCATCTGCCAACCACTGTACTATGAGAGAGTGATGAACAGGAGAGCTTGTGTCCAAATGGCAGCCAGTGCCTGGATTACTGGTATTGTCTACTGTGCCCTGCACACTGGGAACACCTTCAGTTTACCCTTCTGCCAGTCCAATGTCATCAGCCAGTTCTTCTGTGAAATCCCCCAGCTACTCAAGATCACCTGCTCTGACTCGTACCTCAGTGAAGTTGCGCTTCTTGCCTTTAGGTTTTTTTTAGGTTTAAACTGCTTTGTTTTTATAATTGTGTCTTATGTTCAGATCTTCAAAACCGTGCTGAGAATCCCCTCTGAGCAGGGCCGGAATAAAGCCTTCTCCACCTGCCTTCCTCACCTCACTGTGATCTCCTTGTTACTTTGCACTGCCATGTTTGACTATCTGAATTTCACCTCCAGCTCAGCATCTAATCTAGATCTCTTGGTGGGTGTTCTCTATGCTGTCATGCCTCCAATGATCTATAGCATGAGAAATAAGGAGATCAAAGCTGCATTGAAGAAACTGATTGTGTGGAGGTTATTCACCAAGAATTAAAGTGTCTGTCATTGTACCATGACTGTGATTTCATTCTGAGCTTCTTTATGGATATAGTGAACTGATGATAAAATTGTCTTCTTGAGAACATAGGGTCCAATCTGTTTAGGAACTCATAAAATCCAGACTAACTCCACTGAAGTCAAATGAGTTAGTTTAGAATTACACCAGTGTAAATAAAATCAGAATCTAAATATTTATCCATCACTGTACATACACACCTATCTATCTGTCTAAGGGATTTATACTGCTACCATCGCCATTCATGCTGCACAGAATATCAACAACCATAGCTAGGTCACCACTGGACTTCATGAACTTTCTGGCCCTTCTGCTTTTTTGGGATATAAATTGTAGTTGGGTGTAAACGGGTCGACTCACCCCTGCGGCGCCTCCTGCTGGTTGCTCTCGGAATTTAGCCAGTCCAGCCCTGGAGCGCCCTCTGCAGACCGGTGATCCACCTGTTCTTCTGGCCCCCGTGTCCCTTCCTAGACCCGGTGCCCTTCTACATGGGGCTGCTGCCCCCTAGCAGTAACCCCTTTCTTACTCTGTGGGCTTCCTTTCTCTTTCAGGGAACCCCCACCCTCTATCCCTACTTCGCCTCAGTATTTGGCTACTGCCAGTCATTGTCTAGCCCCACACTCTGGGGCAGACTGCAGTGTCAGCCTACTCATCACAGGCAAAGTTGGGTTTGGACCTGCTGCCTTGGCCTACCCCTAGGTTGCCCTCTGCAACCCACAGTACCTATTGGCCCTCTGCTAGGCCGCAGCCTGGGGCTTTCCAGGCCAGAGCTCCCCAGCTCCTTAGCCTGTCCCCAGCCCTGCTTCACCCTAGGTACCTTGTCTCTTTTCCTAAGCAGTCAGGCCCATCTCTCTCTCTCGCCAGAGAGAGACTGTCTGGGCTCCTGGCTTCCCTGCCTTTTATAAGGCCCTGCTCCTCAGTTTGGGGCGTGGCCCCCAGCTGCAGCCACTTCCCCAATCAGCTCAGCTCTGCCAGGCCACTTTTAAACCCCTTCAGGGCTGGAGCAGGGTCCACCCTGCTACATTGGGGTATGAGACAATTGGCTTGTTTGTTTCCTTGATTCTTTCTTTTTCATGTTGTTTCATTTTATTGATTCATTGGTTGACTTGTTTCTTTGTTCCAGGTGACTTTTGGGGGCTAGGAATTTGCAGGGTGGAATATGTTTGATTATCATCTATTGAAGGAGTCAATGTCATAATATCTTTGAAGCGGTTTTCTGAAAGACTTGAAGTTTTCCTTTCTCCAATGATAAATAATTGAAACAAAGTTTCTATGTATGTTTGGATAGCTGAGTTGCTGTTCAGATTATTATTTTAATGCTGGTTGGATTTTATTGTCTTATTTTTAATGTGTTATGGCACAAAGATCATATAATTATGAGTATTATCTTTTTTTATTTCAGTAAATAAATACTGCATTCTTCTTGCTATGGTGGAGAAGTATTTGGAGAGAAAGCTATTGCAGTGTTTCCTAAAAACAAGTAATAAAGCCAGTTTTTTATCCTACCAAACTACCGCAGTGATAGATCTGGAATTGCTCATATTTTCCATTATGTTATGCTTTGTTCCTACAGTGGTAAATAAATCGTAAGTTGTATGGAAAAGCCCGGCTAGTTACTCAACTTACTACTGGTCATAGCTCCTGTGGGAAGAATTCCAGGTTCCAAACCTGGTTGGAAAAATCATAGTTGGTACACAAATTGCTATAGCCTGGTACCCAGTTTGAGAGGGGATGAATCACACTATTCCACCCTAAGAGAGGGACAGGTGCAAAGCTGAGACCTCAGGGTGTGAACTCAGAGACCAGAGCAGGGAGCAGTGGTTCAACTAAACATGTGACCGTTGTAATTGAGATTTAGACATTTGCTTCAATGGGTAGCATACATATGAGCAAGTATGTTTGTGACGTTTGGCATAGATAAATGGCCTACTGCTTGCTCTTTAGATCTTGTTTACCTAAGACCTAATGGTAACTACAAAGTACACCACAAAGAACATGGAAGTAACAACCAAAAACCAGTCTGATTCCTTTGATCCAATTCTGATTTTTACACAGAAGGGAAAGAAGCTTCCATCCGGGCTTTCTAATGGCCATGGAACAGGTGTAAGTGGCAAAGCAGTTTAATAGGCATTGCTTGGGCACAGAATGAAAGCTTGATTTTTCCCTCCCACAAAATGCACACCAGTTTAACTCCAAGATTGGGACAGATCTTCTGCTGACGTAAACCAGCCCAACTGCATTGACATCAGTGGAGTTAATCTGGATTTGCATTGGTGAAACTGAGAGCAGAATCTGGCCCATTTGTGTATAAACTGTGTTGTCATGGAAGTAACTATCATGGACTGGGAGACACAAACCGAAAGAGTATTTATTGGACAAAGACAGACAATTGCTTCTTGGTGAATAACCTCCCCCCAGTCAGTCTCCTCAATGCAGCTTTGGTGTCTTGTTCCTCATGCTATAGATGATTGGATTCATCATTGGTAATGGTTGGAAAGAACTGGTGAGGTGTCCTCTTTTTTCCATCAATTTTTTTGGGGTGTGTGTGTGTGGAAAATTTCATTTCCCAATCGGTCCTCTTTCCACAAAGATATATGTTTTTTTCTTTGAAAGATCAAAAATCCAGCTGAAAAAACATTTTTTTCCAGTTTTGGGCAGTTTTGGGGTGTTGATAAAGAGGCACTACTAACTCAAGAGCATCAGGTCCATCTCCAGTTAAAAGGGATGGTGCTGATAACCCTAACCATTCCTGGTGGAATCTTCGAGGATGCTAAGGTATGTATAAACACGGGGACTAGACTGTAGCTACCTTTTACCTCTAGAAGAAACCTCACCAGCTCAGAGCTGAAGCACATTGTCAAGGTAATGTATGTGGTGGTGGGGGAGAACTGTTCTGTGGCTTCTGAGCCCTTTCACCCACGACAAAAATCCTAATTTTCAGAAGTATCAAGTGACCACCCTCCCTCGCTGCATTGCCCAGGCCTGCTTCCACTTCCTAGTGAGATCCACTGAATTCATCCTCTTTGCTGTCATGTCCTTCAAATACTATGTGGCCATCTTCCACCTGCTGTAATATGCCAACATCATGAGCACTTGTGTCTGCATCCAGTTACAGGCTGCCTAATATACATGGGGATTCCTGGCCTTGATTGCGCTCACTGTCCTGGTGTCCCAGCTGCCGTACATCTTCGGTTAAATTAAAGCATTTCAGTCCTCAGTAGACTACACTGTTGTCAGCCACAGGCCGAGAACCAGTAACACTGTAGTCCCACCTGTGCCCTTGTTCCTGGCAAGGACAGGGGATTGATCAGCTGGGGCATGTTGAGGTGATCCTAGCAGGCGACCTGTGCTCCATGCTGTAGGGCAAAGCTTCATTTTCATTTTGATCCTTTAATTTTTTTTCACCATCTCTTTAGTATAAATTAACTGAAATTTCCAAATCAAAAACCTTTTCAGACTTGAAAATGTTCAACCTGGACATTTGAACAAATTTGAACTTTCTAAAAAATCAGATTAGGAGACTCATCAAACCCAATCCTTTCCCACAAGAAAGTTCTAGTTTTGATGAATCAGCATTTTCTGATTAACAAAACATATTGTCAGAAAATTTCAAACCCAAGATCATGATCAGCCTATTGACTACAATATATTCATTCATTCTTAGTCCCCAATCCTGAAATATGCTCCCTCCCACCACCCAGGTAGACATCTATGTCCATGTGAATGCATTTTGACAGGGTATCCTCAAAATTTTGTCAGATCACTGACCATGTCAATAGAGAGATTGCCTTATGAACACGTCCCCTCTCCTTCATCATCTCAGTAACTGCCACTCCACCCAGACACAATTATAGAGACCATGTCCCTTGCCAGTTCAAGTTCACACAATATCGCAACATAAGCTACAGCAACTATGTATATGGCAACATGATATTAAAAAGCCTTTGCGGCTGGATTAAAGCTTATAAACTATAAATCAGTGTCTAGGGTCTCAGCTGCAGGAGTCACGGCGTTACAGTAGAAGCTCAGCTTCCATTTTCTAAACTATCACAATTTCCTAGTCTTCATGGTTGAGAAGGAAAATTTGAAAATGTTACCCAAGACTAAGACAAAAGCCAAACATAACCAGTAGAGCAACATCCCTCTGAGTCTTGCATGAGCCAATCACTCATGGAGAGGAGGGAGCTGTTTTGAGTTAACCAATACAACACCTGCCTGAGTCTGCAGAGAGCCTGAACCAGTCACAAAGATAACTCCATACGGTTGCGGTACAGTCTGCTGCTCCAGGATCGCTCTCACCATCAGTGGACAGATGGAGCAATTCTGGGAGATACAACCCATTTTTTTACAGACATGACATTATTTCTCCCCACTCTCTCCTGGTGTACCTCTGAGGTAGCCTCCCTCTTGCTGGTGTAGGTCTTTGCTCTAAGTGGATATCTTGGACTGGGCCTTTTCCTGTCCCTCACCATCCCTGTTACGTTACTTAGCGGCTACAGACCTACTGTCTATATATTGAGCTGTCAACTTCCCAGCTGGGTGTCCATCTCACAGGTTTCTGTCTATGAACCATGATCTCACGATCTTAGAATATTGCATAGTTATTAAAATACCATCATGGTTCTAAGCAATGAGAATCAGAAATACTGGAACAAACATGAAACTAGGCATCATGGTACAGATACTCAGATCACATCAACTGGAATAGCTGCATAGCACTATCAAATTTACATCACCTGGGGATTTGGCCTTATTAACTCTAACTGTACCATGTCAGGTCTCCACTTGATTTGCACCAGGTGGGGATCTGACCCTTCGTATTTGTTCAGTTTCTCTGACATACCTACAACTAGTGTGAATTAAACAGCTTTAAGATGTCACAAAGCATTGCACCTGCAGCCTAATGAGCTTTTTATTTTAGTGGTGTCTGCAGGAAGAAAATATATAGTGGCTAAGAAAGAAAGAAAGAAGCTGGTCCATTCATCCCACTAGAAATTCTCATCAGATACAGAAAATCTTAGCAACACTGAATTCCTCTAAAGTTCTGTCCTCAGTGGAAATGAATCTCTCCTTAGCCATTAAAAGTTACACTTTTAAAATTACTAAGAAAGTGAAGACTGTTGTGGAACATTTGTCTCATCTTCAATTCAGATTCAGAGGCAAAGAATATGGATTAGTAACTGTGAAATGGGCCAGCTGGTATAAATCAGACATAGGCCCAGTGGAGTTATTGAGGCCATATTTCCAGCTGGCCAAAAGTGACATAGCTCCATGGCAGTCTAAGGTCAGATCCCCAGCTAATAGAAATCAGTGTAGCACCAATGAAATCAAAGGGCCACATCTCTACTTTGCGTGAACAGCCCTAACTACTCAGAACTCAGTGGAACTGTATCAATTTACACCAGTTTAGGAGGTTGCACTGAGCTTTTAGTGTTTGCCTCTGGGTACCTCTTAGTCCCCAACTGTGGGATCCTCTGGTGGCTGCATCTCAAGAGTGGCTGATGCTACATGGTGTGTGTGTGTGTGTGTGTGTGTGAGTGTGTGTGTGTGTGTGAGTGTGTGTGTGTGTGTGTGTGTGTGTGTGTGTGTGTGTGTGTGTAAAACTCTGCTCTCTCAGAGCTGTTTATGTGGGGTTAATGAAGGAACAGGCTATTCCAGGCCAGCTGGGGCTGTGGTGCCACCATGTTCTGAGGTATTGTAGGTCACGTGTCTGGGTTTCAAACCTATATCTTCTTCTGCAATCTCCTTCAGACACCCTTTGCTCCTCAGCCCTGCTTTTTTTTTAGCCACAGGTCCATTCAGTGGGAACCAGTGTTGGTCGTGTTCCCGCTCTAGGGAGTTAGTGTCAGCTGAGGCAGGTAGTCAGGATGTTTTACCCCAGATTAGAGATCAGAGCTGAGCTCACAGCCCTGGAGACCGGATTCAGCTATTTAGCTCCAGGGCAGATACATAGAATCATAGAATATCAGGGTTGGAAGGGACCTCAGGAATTCATCTAGTCCATCCCCCTGCTCAAAGCAGGACCAATTCCCAACTAAATCATCCCAGCCAGGGCTTTGTCAAATCTGACCTTAAAAAGCTCCAAGGAAGGAGATTCCACTACCTCCCTAGGTAACCCATCCAGTGCTTCACCACCCTCCTAGTGAAATAGTGTTTCCTAATATCCAACCTAGACCTCCCCCACTGCAACTTGAGGCCGTTGCTTCTCATTCTGTCATCTGCCACCACTGAGAACAGCCTAGCTCCATCCTCTTTTGAATGCCCTTTCAGGTACTTGAAGGCTGCTATCAAATTCACCCTTCTCTTCTGCAGACTAAATAAGCTCAATTCCCTCGGCCTCTCCTCATAAGTCATGTGCCCCAGCCCCCTAATCATTTTTATTGCCCTCCACTGGACTCTCTCCAATTTGTCCACATCCTTCTGTAGTGGGGGTCCCAAAACTGGACACAATATGCTAGATGTGGCCTCACCAATGCCGAATAGAGGGGAATGATCATGTCCCTCAAGCTGCTGGCAATGTTCCTACTAATGCAGCCCAATATGTAGTTAGCCTTCTTGGCAACAAGGGCACACTGTTGACTCATATCCAGCTTCTTGTCCACTGTAATCCTCGAGTCCTTTTCTGCAGAACTGCTGCTTAGCCAGTTGGTCCCCAGCCTGTAGCAGTGCATGGGATTCTTCCATCCTAAATGCAGGACTCTGCATTTGTCCTTGTTGAACCTCATCAGATATCTTTTGGCCCAATCTTCCAATTTGTCTAGGTCACTCTACTCTCCAGCATATCTACCTCTCCCCGCAGCTTAGTGTCATTCGTGAATTTGCTGAGGGTGCAATTCATCCCATCATCCAGATCATTAATGAACATATTGAACAAAACTGGCCCCAAGACCGACCTCTGGGGCACTCCGCTTAATACCAGCTGCCCCAACTAGACATCATGCCATTGATCACTACATCCTGAGCTGTGACCCTGTCTTGAAGCCTGCACAAGCCAGGATCAGTGTCAGAGCTGAGAGGCATTATTGATATGTGCACAGATAGACAAGGACTGAAGAAGGCTGTCAGTGGACTGCCAGATGCATCACAGGTTGGAAAAAATTCCACAAAGACCAACATTGTAAGTTTATAATCTCAATTAAAGTTGTTTGGGTATAGATGTACTGGAGAAATGTCGTAATAGAAGTATGAGTTACAACTGAAACTCAAGCCTTTTACTATAATTTAAACGTCTATAGCTTATTGACTTTCTCCCCCCCACCCTCCCGCAGCAGGGGGAAAAAAAACATTTTCACAGAAATTGTGAAAACCAAAACATTTTTGTTTTTGTTAATTGAGAACCAAAGATTTGCTAATAAAAACTTCTGAAAACGGGGAAATTTTCACTGAATTTTTTGAATTTTTTTTAACAATAAAAATGTTTTTAAGCATAGCAGAAACTTCCCATGTAAATTTCTTCATTTGAAAACACAGTTTTCCTTTGAAATAATTTAAACAGAAAATCTCTCTATTCCCCAAGATGGAAACTTAGAATTAAACCAGGGTGACAGCACTGATATTGCACAACATAGAATTAGCTGAGCGATGCTATTAGCCGCTCATTACACAGCGATGGAAATGCAGCTGGGATTCGATGCCATAAATCCGTTTGTAAGCAGGCACCCCATCTGTGTGGTGTTGCAGTGGAAACATTACAAATGTGCTGTCATATTGGATGCTTTGTGAGTCCATGTAAATATTTCCCTGGAAAGTGGAAATCAGGCAACATTAGCTTTTTAGTATTTTAGCTTCATACCCAAGTTTACAGCCTGCTGTCTGGAGCAACAGGGGAGTTATCTTGACTAGATCATTGGGTTTGGATGTGCTTTGCTCCATCCCTCATATTGTATTATACCAAGCCACATCCTGAGCCAGATCTTCAGATGATGCAAACTGATGCAGCTCCATTGACTTTAAGGGAGCTGCGCCAATTTACATTTATGTGATATCTCACCACTCCTAGCTAATAGCAGTGACAAGTGCTGTGCATCATTGACAATCACATTATGAGATAATGCTGTAAGGAATCAGGGCCACTCCCTCTGTCGCTGTAATCCCCCCACTGTCTTTGTCCTTCCCTCCACAGCCATCACACAATGAACTGAGAAAGAAAATGTCCAGCCAAACCAACTTGATCAAACTCCTTCTCTTGAGATTCTCTGATGTTCGGGAGCTGCAGATTTTGCACTTTGTGGTGTTCCTGGTGATTTACCTGGCAGCCCTGATGGGGAACCTTCTCATCATCACAGCCATAACCCTCGATGACTATCTCCACACCCCCATGTATTTCTTCCTGATGAATCTGTCCATTATAGACCTTGGCTCCATCTCTGTCACCATCCCCAAATCCATGGTCAATTCCCTCATCAACACCAGACTGATTTTTATCTTGGATGTGTCACCCAAGTTTTTCTCTTTTTAGTCTTCACTGCAGCTGCTCTTGCCTTACTCACTGTCATGGCATACAACCGATACGTCAACATCTGTCAACCACTGCACTACAAGAGAGTGATAAACAGGAGAGTTTGTGTCCAAATGGCATCCAGTGCCTGGATTACTAGTATTGTCTACTCTGCACTGCACACTGGGAACACCTTCAGGTTACCATTCTGCCAGTCCAGTGTCATCAGTTAGTTCTTCTGTGAAATCTCCCAGCTACTAAAGCTTGCCTGCTCTGACTCGTACCTCAGTGAAGTTGGGCTTCTTGCCTTTCGTGTATTTTTAGGTTTAAACTGTTTTGTTTTTATAATTGTGTCTTATGTTCAGATCTTCCAAACTGTGCAGAGAATACCATCTGAGCCAGGCCAGCGTAAAGCCTTCTCCACCTGCCTCCCTCACCTCACTGTGATCTCTTTGTTTCTTTGCACTGGCATCTTTGAGTATCTGAAACCCATCTCCAGCTTAACGTCAAATATGGATCTCAGGATGAGTGTTCTCTACGCTCTGGTGCCTCCAATGATGAATCCGATCATCTATAGCATGAGGAACAACAAGATCAAAGCTGCATTAAAGGAACTGATTGTGTAGAGGTTATTCACCAAGAATTGTAATGACCGTCATTGTTCTTTGACTTTGATTTCATTCTGAATTCCTAAATATATATAATCAACTGATGACCTTTCTCCTTGGTGCAATTATGAAGTCATAAAATACAGACTAAGTTCACTGAAGTTAAATGAGTTAGTGAAGGATTACACCAGTGTAAATAAGATCAGAATCTATATATCTATGCCTACATTTCATAAACATCTAATCTAATCTATCTATTTATCTATCTACTGGATTTATACGGCTGCTGCCATGACTGTATCTGAGCACATTGCACAGACTATCAATAGCCACAGCTAAGTCCCCAGTGGACTTAATGAAGTCTCTGGTTCTTCTCCTATTTTGGGGTAAAAATTGTGCTTGGGGTGTGAGAGGTTTGGTGTGTGTGTTTTTGAATACTTGTTTACTATTCGTTGTGGTTCATTTTGTTGATCAGTTGGTTAGTTTCTTTTGGGGGTAGGAGTTTGGGAGGGTGGAATATGTCTGGTTAAATTATCCATTATTTTCCATCTATTCAAAATGTCAATGTCCTAATCTCTTTTATGGAGCCTTCTGAGAGACTGGACATTTTGCTTTCCACATTGATGAAGAATTCGGGGGGGGAAAGATTTTTTTAGGTGTCTGGAGAGCTGAGTTCCAGTTCAGAAGATTATTTTAATGCTGATGAGATTTTACCGTGTTATTTATGATGTGTTAGGGCACCTAGACCCTCATCTAATTACATTTATTATTATTTTTAATTTAAATAAATAAATACAGTATTGTTCTTGCTATGAGGAAAAGGGCCTTTTGGGAGAGAAAGCTACGACAATGTTTCCGAAAGTCAAATTGAGTCTGGATAAAAAGGCCAAATGTTTGTCCTATAAACTATTGCTGTGATGGGGCTGGACTTGGTCTCTCATATTTTCTCATAGTTATGCTTTACTCATAAATCATTCTTTACATGGAGAAGGCCAGATAGTCATTCAACGTGCTACTGGTCACAGTTCCTGTGGGAAGAAGTGCTGGTATCAAACCCAGTCGGAGAAATCATAGTTGGTGCATAAGGTGCTACAGGTTGGGACCTAGTTTGAATGGGGAAGAATCACATGATTGCATCCTAATAGAGGGACAGGCACAAGTCTGAGACCTGAGGATGTGCACTCAGACACCAGAGAAGAGAGCAGAGGTGTAACCTGTAACCGTAACAAATGGGATTTAGTCATTCACTTCAAAGAGTTGATTTGGATTTGGCCAGTGGTTTCTCATCACACAAGGATCCAATTGTGTCTAGCTCACAGAAGTTGACTGTTGTTATTATTAATTATTATTATTAGTAGTAATAATAATAAATCATGTTTGTGCATAATTGTGTACATTACATGTACAATAGATAAAAGCAGAATATGTGGCTAGATAGATAGATAGATAGATACTCATTAATAATTAATGGCAATTATTTTGCCCTTTTTCTGTCCATGAATGTTGATTTTCAGCTCATGATTTCTTTGATAGGATTCATTATTCAGCATTACATATAAAAGAATTTATGTGAATAGTTCTCAGTCCATAGCTCATTTACAAGAATTACAAGACATACATTGTCTGTGAGCTTTGAGCTGTGTTGACTAGAAATTAGGGCTGTCGATTAATAACAGCAAGGAGTCCTGTGGCACCTTATAGACTAACAGAAGTATTGGAGCATGAGCTTTCATGGGTGAATACCCCACTTTGTCGGATACATGCACAAAAGCTCATGCTTCAATACGTCTGTTAGTCTATAAGGTGCCAAAGGACTCTTTGCTGCTTTTACAGATCCAGACTAACACAGCTACCCCTCTGATACTTGATTAATAACAGTTAACTCATGCAAATAACTTGAAAAACTTAATTGTTATTAAAAAATGAATAGTGATTCATCACAGTTTTAATCGCACTGCTGAACAATAGAATATCAAGTGAAATTTATTAAATATTTTGGATGTTTTTCTACATTTTCAAATATATTGATTTAAATTACAATACAGAATACAAAGTGTACAGTGCTCACTTTATATTACTATTTTTATTCCAAATATTTGCACTGTAAAAGTGATGAACAAAAGAAATAATATTTTTAAATTCACCTCATACAAGTACAGTGCCAATCAGAGCACAGCACCACCATCCCATAAATCCCAGCACCGGGCAGAAGAGTCCACTTCTTACCAGATTCACAGGTAAAGAAAATGGATTTGAAACTGTTTAACGAGGCGAGATCACCAGCAGGTAAATATCATCCATAGCTCCATTGGTGTCAATGAGCAAAAACCACTGCTGGGGTAAATCAGCACTAGCTCCAGTGGAGTTAATGAGGCCAGATTCCCCAGGTGGTGAAAACTGACATAGCTTCATGGGCATCTTAGGGCAAGATCCCCAGCTAATGGAAATCAGACTGGCTCCATTGGAATCAAATGGCCAAATCTCCACTTGCCGTAAAGAGCCCTAACTACTCGGAACTCAATGGAACTGTATCAATTTACATCAATTTAGGACGTAGCTAGGAGCTTTTTGTGTTTGCCTCTGGCTGCTTCTTAGTGACCAACCTCAAACAGCCGGGGCAGCCTGAGATGTGGTTTCCTCTGCTGGGTGCATCCCAAGAGCTGCTGATGCAAAGCAGGAGAAAAAAAATTTCTGCTCTCTCAGAGGTAATGATGTGGCATTAATGAAGGAACAGGCTATTCCAGGCCAGCTGGGGCTCTGTTGCCACTGGGCTCTGAGCTACTGTAGGTCACATGTCTGTGCTACAAATATATAGTTTATTGTGTAATCTCCTTCCGACACCCTTTGGGCCTCAGCCCTGCCTTATGAGTATCCAGGGCTCCTTTCAGGGTGCTGCCATCATGTGAGATCCAGGGCATGTTGTGTTCCCCCTCTGGGGGGTTAGTTACGGCTAGGGCAGCTCGTCAGTGTTGTTTACTCCTGAGGTGAGATCAGAGCTCAGCTCACAGCCCTCCAATTATTTAGCTCCGGCCCCAGAACAGGGACATCCTGGGTTGTGAACAAGCAGCCCGAACAAGCCAGGATCAGTTTCAGTGATGGGAGGGGCTTTTTCCCCCATCCTATTTAGTCCTTCATCTCTCAGCCAAGCCTGCCTGAGATGGGGAGCAGGGAGCACCCATCTATGGAGTGGGTCCCTTCCTGCTAGGAACTGCGGAGAGACCCAGCTGCTTGGGAAACATGGTGAAGCGAGAGTGAAACAGATGCTGGATAACAGGGTGATTGGGGCATTATTTATACAGACAGGCAATGACTGAAGGACCCTGGCTGTGAAGTGTCTCATGCATCATGGGCCGGGAAACATTTCACAAACATCAGCACAGTAAGTTTCTTATTTCAATCACACATGTTTAGGTATTTATATGCTAGTCAAATTTCATAACAGAACTAGGAGTTACAATTGGAAATCTTCAAGGCTTTTTATATGATTTAATCAAACATTTAGAGCTGCTCTGAGGGTTGTTGTTTTTTTCTTTCTCCAGCAATAAACCATTAGCTTTTCATAGATATTGTGAAAATCATGTTTTTTGTGTGTTTTATTTTTGTTCATTGAGAACCAGACAATTTCAGGTAAACTGCTGGAAACGGAAACATTTTCACTTAAATAAAAAAAAAAAGTATTTTGAGTTTTCCAATACATGAGTTTTAAGAATAACACAGGCTTCATCAGAATATTTTTTTAGTTGAAAACCAGTTTTCCTTTGAAATAATTTAAACAGAAAATGTCTGAATACCCCAGATTAGAAACTTAGAAGTAAGTGAGAGTGGGAACACTGATGCTGTACAATAATAGTAAAATTTGAACCCAGTCACTATACTACAATGGGTTTTTTTTTCTATTTCAAAGGGTTATTTGGTGACTCATAAAATTGAGTAAGCAGCAAAGTTGGCGGCAAACAGCATCAGTATTAAACATACTAGTGCCTTAAATGAAGAACAGAGAATTGAAGCCCTTAGCCAAAACCTGTCTCTCTTATCCATGCCGAGGACATAGAAAATGTCAATGGGATTAGAACCTAGATATTCGGCTTTAGCGCCATATCCTCTGTCCCACACGGCTGCCCGCTAAACACAAATGCTGTAAATGGGGGCACCAAACATACACATAATAAAGCAGAGCCCTTTTTCACAGCAGACAAGGCAGAGAATGGGCTGGAGGGGAAACATAGGCACAGGGAAGTGACTGGCCCAAGGTCACACAGCAGGTCAGTGGCACAGCCAAAAACCCAAGTCTCCTGACGGTCAATGACTCACACAGACATAACGTGACAGAGGTAAACGATGCAGCAGTGAGGTAGCTGAGCAATTCTCATCGGTACACAGAGATGGAAGTGGGATCTTGTGTCATAAATCAATACATAAGCAGGCAGTAGGTCATCTATGTGGTGCTTCAGTAGAATCAATAGAGACGAGCTCTAATGAAGGATATTAAATGAGTCTATGTCATATTTCCCTGGAAAGTGGATATCAGGCAGTGTTGGCATTTTAGTTTCAAGCCCAAGTTCACAGCCTGCTGTTTGTAGCAAGAGAGAATCCATCTTGGCTAGAATGTTGCATTGGGTTGTGCTTTGCTCCATCCTTCGCACAGCGTTTTATCAAGCCACATCCTGAGCCAGATCTTTAGATGGTGCAAACTGATGCAGCTCCATTGACTTTAAGGGAGACACACCAATTTACATGTGTAATAACTCACCACTCCTAGTTAAGATCAGTGACGAGTGCTGTGCATTGTTCACACTCACATTATGAGATATTGCTGCGGGGAATCAGGGCCACTCCTGCTGTCACTGTAATCCCCACCACTGTTTTCGTCCTTCTCTCCTCAGCCATCACACAATGAACTGAGAAAAAAAATGTCCAACCAAACCACCCTGACCGAGTTCCTTCTCCTGGGATTCTCTGACATTTGGGAGCTGCAGATTTTGCACTTTGTGGTGTTCCTGATGATTTACTTGGCAGGCATGATAGGGAATCTTCTCATCATCGC
Organism: Mauremys mutica; assembly: GCF_020497125.1. Taxonomy (NCBI): domain Eukaryota; kingdom Metazoa; phylum Chordata; order Testudines; family Geoemydidae; genus Mauremys; species Mauremys mutica. The sequence goes on from NC_059084.1 coordinate 40,457,289, forward strand.
AGCCATAGCCCTCGACCACCATCTTCACACCCCCATGTACTTCTTCCTGATGAATCTATCTATCCTCGACCTCGGCTCCATCTCCGTCACCGTCCCCAAATCCATGGTCAATTCCCTCATGAACACCAGGTCGATTTCTTATCCTGGATGTGTCACCCAAGTGTTTCTATTTGTAGTCTTCACTGGAACTGATCTTGCCTTACTCACCATCATGGCATATGACCGATATGTAGCCATCTGCCAACCACTGCACTACGAGATAGTGATGAACAGGAGAGCTTGTGTCCAAATGGCAGCCAGTGCCTGGATTAGTGGTATTGTCTACTCTGCATTGCACACCGGGAACACTTTCAGGTTACCCTTCTGCCAGACAAATGTCATCCACCAGTTCTTCTGTGAAATCCCCCAGCTGCTCAAGCTCGCCTGCTCTGACTCATACCTCAGTGAAGTTGGGCTTCTTACCTTTGGTATGTTTTTAGGTTTGAACTGCTTTGTCTTTATAATTCTGTTTTATGTTCAGATCTTCAAAGCAGTGCTGAGAATCCCCTCTGAGCAGGGCCAGCGTAAAACCTTCTCCACCTGCCTCCCTCACCTCACTGTGGTCTCTTTGTTTCTTTTCACGGGCTTCTATGAGTACATGAAACCCACCTCCAGCTCAGAATCAGGTCTGGATCTCATGATGGGTGTTCTCTATTCCCTGGTGCCTCCAGTGATGAATCTGATCATCTACAGCATGAGGAACAAGGAGATCAAAGCTGCATTAAAGAAACTGTTTGTATGGAGGTTATTCACCAAGAATTAAAATGTCCATCATTGCTCTTTGATTGAGATTTCATTCTGAGCTTCTTTATGGATATAACCAACTGATGACAAAATTGTCTCCTTGAGAACACAGGCTGCAATCTGTTTATGAATTCATAAAATCCAGACTAACTCATTTGAAGTTAAATGAGTTAGTTTAGAATTTCACCAGTGTAAATAAGACCAGAATCTAAATATCTATCCCTAAATGTACATACACACCTATCTCTCTTTGGGATTTATACTGCTAACATTGCCATGCTATTGGAGCATGTTGCACAGAATAGCAACAGCCATAGCTAAGTCACTAGTGAACATGAAATCTCTTTATCTTCTTCTTTTTGAGGGTAAAAATTTTGGGTGGATTTTAAGAGGTTTGGCTTGTTTGTTTACTTGATTGTTTCTTTTCTGTGTTTCATTTTGTTGATTCATTGGTTGACTTTTTTTTGTTACCGATGACTTTTTGTGGTAGGAATTTGCAGGGTGGAATATGTTTGATTAAATGTGGGAATCAGATTATTTTGTCATTTATTCAAGGTGTCAATGTCATAATCTCTTTAAAGGGGTTTTTGGAGAGACTGGAGGTTTTCTTTTCCCTAGGGATGAAGAATTGAAAAAAAGTTTCTGTAGGTGTGTGGCTAGATGAGTTCCTTTTTAAACAATTATTTTAATGTTATTAGAAAGATTGCCTTCTGCACACGTCCCCTCTCCTTCATCATCTCAGCAACTGCCTCTCCACCTAGACACAATTATAGAGATTATATCCCTTGCCAGTTCAAGTTCACACAATAACCCCAACATAAGAAACTCTGCATATGGAAACATGGTATTAGGAAAGCATTTAAGGCTGGATTAAAATTTAAGGACTATAAACCAGTGTCCAGGTCTTCAGCTCCAGGAGTCATGACATTACAAGAGAATCTCAGCTTCCATTTCCTAAACTATAGCCATTTTCTAATCCTCGTGGTTGAGAAGGAAAGCTTGGAAATGTTTCCCAAAACAAAAGCCAAGTGTAATCAATAGAGCAAAGACTGCCTGAGTCTTGCATGAGCCAATCACGCATGGGATGGAGTGGGCTGTCCTCAGTTAACCAATGCAACACCTGCCTCAATCTATAGGCAGCCTGAGACAATTGCTCTGAGAGGGGGAAAATGCACAGGGTATAATGACGCAGCTACATCTTCCTGAGTGTGCAAAGAACCTGAACCAGTCACAAAGTTAACTCCATAAGCACAGACAGCTGTTCTGGGACTATTTTCACCATCAGTGGATAGATGGGACAATTCTGAGAGATACAACCAGGTTTTTTACAGACATGACACCACTTTTCCTCACTTTTTCCTGGGGTACCTCTGAGGAGGCCTTTGTCCTGCTGGAGTACATCCTTCCTCTGGGTGGGTGTCCATGACTAGGCTTCTTCCTGCTCTCCGATTCCTCACTATCTCTGTTATGCTACCTAGCAATTTTCTATATATTCATCAGCCAATTTCCCAGCTGGGTGCCCATTTCACAGGTTTCTCTCTATGAACCGTGATATCAATATCATAGAATATTTTATGGTTATTTAAATGGGATGGAGGTTCTAAGCAATGAGAATCTCAAATCCTGGAACACATATGAAACTAGACATCATAAGAACATAAGAATGGCCATATTGGGTCAGACCAAAGGTCCATCCAGCCCAGTATCCTGTCTTCTGACAGTGGCCAATGCTTGGTGCCTCAGAGGGAATGAACAGAACAGGAAATCATCAAGTGACCCATCCCGTCACCCATTCCCAGGTTCTGGCAAACAGAGGATAGGGACATAATCCCTGCCAATCCTGGTTAATAGCCATTGATGGACCTATCCTCCATGAATTTATCTAATTCTTTTTGAACCATATTATAGTCATGGTCTTTACAACATCCCCTGGCAAAGAGTTCCATGGGTTGACTATGCTTTGTGTGAAGAAATACTTCCTTTTATTTGTTTTAAATCTGCTGCCTATTAAAATCATTGGGTGACCTTTAGTTCTTCTGGTATGAGAAGGAGTAAACTTCCTTATTTACTTTCTCCACACCAGTCATAATTTTATAGACATCTATCATATCCCTCTTAGTCGTCTCTTTTCCATGCTGAAAATTCCCAGTCTTATTAATCTCTTCCCATACAGAAAGCCATTCCATACCCCCAATCATTTTTGTTGCTCTTTTTTTTAACATTTTCCAATTCCAATATATGGTTTTTTTTTAGATATGGCAAATACACCTGCACATAGTATTCAAGATATGGGATCACTGTGGATTTATATAGAGGCAATATGATATTTTATGTCTTAGCAATGCCTTTCCTAATGATTCCCAACATTCTGTTTGCCTTTTTTGATAGCAACTGCATATTGAGTGTAGGTTTGCAGAGAACTATCCACATTGACTCCAAGATCTCTTTCTTGAGTGGTAACAGCTAATTTAGACCCCATCATTTTAAATATATAGCTGGGATTATGTTTTCCAATGTGCATTACTTTGCATTTATCAACACTGAATTTCATCTGCCATTTTGTTGCCCAGTCATCCAGTTTTGTGAGATCCCTTTGTAACTCTTCACAGTCTGCTTTGCACTTAACTCTCTTGGATTGTTTTGTATCATCTGCAAATTTTGCCACCTCACTGTCTACCCCTTTTTCCAGATCATTTATAAATATGTTGAGCAGTACTGGTCCCAGTAGTGACCCCTGGGGGGACAGCACAATTTCTCTCTCTCCATTCTGAAAAATGACCATTTATTCCTACCCTTTGTTTCCTATCTTTAATCAGTTACTGATCCATGACAGGACCTTCCCTCTAATCCCATGACAGCTTACTTTGCTTAAGAGTCTTTGGTGAGGGACCTTGTCAAAGGCTTTCTAAAAATGTAAATACACTTGTAACCCTTCTGCCCCTCTGAATTGGCAGCAACAAGGGCCCGGTTCAGTATCCAGGGGGTTCCATTTCAATAACACAATACAAAACCGGATCGAGCCCCCACCCAGTGACCTGGGACAATTACATTACCCCCCACCCCCGGGCGCCTCTAGGAGGCAATACTTCCCCTCTCACAAGCACGGAGTCCGAGAGTAGCAAAATACTTTTAATAAAGGAGGGAAACAATGCGGCCTTATGTTGGGGGAACACCACAAACAGGATTATAACACAAACCATGAGCAAAAGACACACCTCCAAGTACATTTGGCAACGTCCTTTTCCCTTCAGGGTATTAAGTCCAAATCACCCCAAAGTCCAACAACCACAAAAGTCTCTGCCCTGGTCAGTGCCACCCTAGAGTTCAAAAGTTCATCTGCAGAGTTTTACCACCCCAGCCTGGGTGGAAATGGGGGGGGCACACAGGGTGTAAAGGAGCACCTTACGTGGGCCAAGGCCGACTGCCCCACCTCTCTGTGGAGATCTGATGCAGCCTTCACCACAAACGACTCTGCTCCGCTCCTCCAGCCGTCCCCACAAACTGCTCCGTTCTGCTCCACTCTCTGTTCCGTGGGCCGCTCCAACCACCCCACCAGCTGCTCCACTCCACCAGCCATCCCATCAACCACTCCAGCTGTCCCCACAAACTACTCAGCTCCACTCTGCTCCACTCAACCGCTCCAACCATCCTGCAAACAGCTCAGCCAGCTGCTTAGCAATATATCTTCAGGCTCCCCCACTAGTTAACACAGCACTCTGTGATCTCAGCTCAGTAATTTTAGCTCTTTTAGTGGCTTCAGTGCTTAGAGATTTCAGCTGGTGCACCATTCACCCAAAGTGAATTCACGCAGCAGTCTCTAGCTAGACTTCTAATAGAATCAAAATTAGCTCTGCTATTCAACAGTGGGGGGGGGGGGGAAGAGAGAGAGAGAGAGAGAGAGAGAGAGAGAGAGAGAGAGAGAGGTGCAATTGGTATGTCAGGCCCTCAAAGGGGGCCCATACCATCAGGTACACACACCTGTCCCCAACCTCTCTCAATTCACATGGGAATTGGAACCCATGTCCCTTGTCTAGCAAGTGCTACTTAGTTGATGGTGAGACACTCTGTCATAAAACAGGTTCATAGTCCCACATTCACATAATCAGGGTAACAACACTTTATTGTTCCTACCCTAATTACCGAGAAATTGGGGATCCCACAGCTTTCAATGTGATCGTTTTGGGCTGCCATGGACTCATGCTAGGTGGAGTGGGTGTGCCTATGCAAATAAGATCAGCCTCCTAAGTTCTTTTCCACACTCACCATAATTCACCACCAGATGTCAGGGTAGAGCTCATTCTGACTCTGCTTACACACTATATCCACTGGATCCCCCTTGTCCACCTGCTTGTTCACCCTCTCAAAGATTTCTAGTAGATTAGTGAGGCATAACTTCCCTTTACAAAAAAACATTTTGACTCTTCCTCAACAAATCACATTAATCTATGTGTCTGATAATTGTCTTCTTAACTATAGTTTCATCCACTTTGCCCGTTACTGAAATCAGGTGTACCAGACCGTAATTGCCAGGATTACCTCTGGAACCTTTTTTAAAAATTGGTGTCACATTTGCTATCCTCCAGTAATCTGGCACAGAAGCTGATTTAAATGATAGCTTACATACCACAGTTAGTTGTTCTGCAATTTCACATTTGAGTTCCTTCAGAACTCTTGGGTGAATACTGTCTGGTGATTTATTACTGTTTAGAATATCAATGTATTCCAAAACCTCCTCTAATGACACCTCAATCTGGGCCAGTTTCTCAGATACATCATCTTAAAATAATGGCTCAGGTTTGGGAGTCTCCATCACATCCTCAGCCATGAAGATTGATGCAAAGTATTCATTCAGTCTCTCCGCAATGGCTTATCATCCAGGAGTGCACCTTTAGAATCTCCATAATCCAGTGGCCCCACTGATTATTTAGCAGGCTTCCTGCTTCTGATGTACTTTTAAAAAATTGGTATTACTTTTAGTTTCTTTAGCTAGCTGGTTTTTTTAAATTATTTTTTGGCTTTCCTAATTATATTTTTAAATTTCATTTGCCACAGTTTATGCTCCTTTCTATTTTCCTCATTAGAAATTAACGTATACTTTTTAAAGAATGTCTTTTTGCCTCTCAATGATTCTTTTACTTTCTTCTTCATCCAGGGTGGCACTTTCTTGGTTCTTTTACTATGTTTCTAAAATTGGGTTATATATTTAAGTTGAGCCTCCATTATGGTATCTTTGAAAAGTTTCCGTGCAGCTTGCAGGGATTTCACTTTTGGTGCTGTACCTTTTAATTTCTTTTTAACTAACTTCCTTATTTTTGTGTAGTTCCCCTTTCTGAAATTAAATGCTTCCGTGGTGGGCTGCTGACAGTGATGTATTTCCACCACAGGGATGTTGAATTTATTTATATTATGGTCATTATTGCCAAGCGGTCCATCTATATTTACATCTTGGACCAGAACCTGTGCTCCATTTAGGATTAAATCAAGAATTGCCTCACCTCTGGTGTGTTCCAGGGCTAGCATCCAAGGAGCAGCTATTTAAGATATCAAGAAACATTCTCTCTGCATCCCGTCCTGAGGTGATATATACCCAGTCGGTATGGGGATAGTTGAAATCATAGAATCATAGAATATCAGGGTTGGAAGGGACCTCAGGAGGTCATCTAGTCCAATCACCTGCTCAAAGCAGGACCAATTCCCAACTAAATCATCTCAGAAAGGGCTTTGTCAAGCCTAACCTTAAAAATCTCTAAGGAAGGAGATTCCACCACCTCCCTAGGTAACCAATTCCAGTGCTTTACCACCCTCCTAGTGAAAAAGTATTTCCTAATATCCAACCTAAACCTACCCCACTGTCCCCTAATCATTATGTTGCTCCCTGCTGGACTCTTTCCAAATTTTCCACATTCTTCTTGTAGTGTGGGGCCCGAAACTGGACACAGTATTCCAGATGATGCCTCACCAATGTTGAATAGAGGGGAATGATCACGTCCATTGATCTGCTGGTAATGCCCCTACTTATACAGCCCAAAATGCCATTAGCCTTCTTGGCAACAAGGGCACACTGTTGACTCATATCCAGCTTCTCATCCACTGTAACTCCTATTCCTTTTTTGCAGAACTGCTGCCTAGCCATTCGGTCCCTAATCTGTATTAGTACACGGGATTCTTCCATCCTCAGTGCAGGACTCTGCACTTGTCCTTATTAAACCTCATCAAGTTTCTTTTAACCCAATCCTCTAATTTGTCTAGGTCCCTTTGTATCCTATCCCTACCCTCTAGCATATCTACCACTCCTCCCAGCTTAGTGTTATCTGCAAACTTGCTGAGGTTACAGTCCATGCCATCTCCAGATCATTAATGAAGATATTGAACAAAACTGGCCCCAGGAAAGACCCTTGGAGCACTCCACTTGATACTGGCTGCCAACTAGACATGGAGCCATTGATCACTACCCATTGAGCCCGATGCTCTGGCCAGCTTTCTATCCACCTTATAGTTCATTAATCAAGTCCATACTTCTTTAACTTGTTGGCAAGAATACTGTGGGAGACCATATCAAAAGATTTGCTAAAGTCAAGGAATAACACATCCAATGCTTTCCCCTCATCCACAGACCCAGTTATCTCCTCATGGAAGGCAATTAGATTAGTCAGGCATGACTTGCCCTTGGTGAATCAATGCTGACTGTTCCTGATCACTTTCCTCTCCTCAAAGTGCTTCAGAATTGATTCCTTGAGGACCTGCTCCATAATTTTTCAAAGGACTGATGTGAGGCTGACTGTTCTGTAGTTCCACAGATCCTCCTTCTTCCCTTATTTTTAAAGATGGGCACTACATTAGTCTTTTTCCAGTCATCCAGGACCTCCCCCTATCACCATAAATTTTCAAAGATTATGGCCAATGGTTCTGCAATCACATCCACCAACTCCTTTAGCACCCTTGGATGCAGGGCATCCGGCCCCATTGACTTGTGCTCGTCCAGCTTTTCTAAATATTCATGAACCACTTCTTTCTCGATAGAGGGCTGGTCATCTCCTCCTCATGCTCTGCTGCCTAGTTTAGCAGTCTGGGAGCTGACCTTGTTTGTGAAGACAGAGGCAAAAAAAGCATTGAGTCCATTCGTTTTTTCCCATATCCTCTGTCACTAGGTTGCCTCATTCAGTAAGGTGCTCACACTTTCCTTGACATTCTTCTTATTGCTAACATAACTGAAGAAACCCTTCTTGTTACTCTTAACATCTCTTGCTAGCTGCAACTCCAAGTGTGATTGGGCCTTCCTGAGTTCACTCCTGCATGCCTGAGCAATATTTTTTGTCCAGACTTCCACTTCTTGTAAGCTTCTTTTTTCGTGTTTAAGATCAGCAAGGATTTCATTGTTAAGCCAAGCTGGTTGCCTGTTATATTTATTATTCTTTCTACACATTGGGATGGTTTGTTCCTGCAACCTCAATAAGGATTCTTTAAAATACAGCCAGCTCTCCTGGACTCCTTTCCCCCTCAGGTTATTCTCCCAGGGGATCCTGCCCATCAGTTACCTGAGGGAGTCAAAGTCTGCTTTTCTGAAGTCCAGGGTCCGTATTCTACTGCTCTCCTTTCTTCCTTGTGTCAGGATCCTGAACTCGACCATCTCATGGTCACTGCCTCCCAGGTTCCCATCCACTTTTGCTTCCCCTACTAATTCTTCCTGGTTTGTGAGCAGCAAGTCAGGAAGAGCTCTGCCCCTAGTTGGTTTCTCCAGCACTTGTACCAGGAAATTGTCCTCTGCACTTTCCAAAAGCTTCCTGGATTGTCTGTGCACTACTGTATTGCTCTCCCAGCAGATATCAGCATGATTAAAGTCTCCCATGAGAACCAGGGCCTGTGATCTAAGAACTTCTGTTAGTTGCTGGAAGAAAGCCTCGTCCACCTCATCCCCCTGGTCTGGTTGTCTATAGCAGACTCCCACCATGACATCACCCTTATTGCTCACACTTCTAAACTTAATCCAGAGACTCTCAGGTTTTTCTGCAGTTTCATAACGGAGCTCTGAGCAGTCATACTGCTCTTACATACAATACAACTCCCCCACCTTTACTGCCCTGCCTGTCCTTCCTGAACAGTTTATATCCATCCATGACAGTACTCCAGTCATGTGAGTTATCCCACCAAGTCTCAGTTATTCCAGTCACATCATAGTTCCTTGACTGTGCCAGGACTTCCAGTTCTCCCTGCTTGTTTCCCAGGCTTCTTGCATTTGTGTATAGGCACTTAAGATAACTCGCTGATCATCCCGCTTTCT